>NC_053024.1:418781163-419081163 GCF_003073215.2 Triticum urartu
AGTGTGTCAATTGAATCTACCTGGCAGCACAATCAAGCTGAGCCTTGTGCTTAGAAAGCCAGTCCATGCCGAGAATTAGATCAATATCTGAGTCCCCAAGAACAATAGGAGAAGCTATAAATTTGTAGTTGCCAATCATGATTGAAACATCCGGGACGCAGATATTAGCTGACATCTGCTTGCCCGGTGACACAATTGATAAATTTCTTGGCAAATGTTGATAATCACACTCATACTTTGATGCAAAAGGTTTAGAAATGAAACAATGCGATGCGCCAGTATCAAAAAGAACTTTTGCTGGAATAGAGTTAACTAGAAGGTTACCCATGATCACTTCTGACGAGTCCTCTGCCTGAGCTGCGTTCATCATGTTAACCTTGACATGCTTGGGATTATGCTTGACCACTGCGGTGCTGGCAGATCTCACAGGAGGAGGAGGCGGAAGACGCCTCTGGTTGAAGCATTTGTTTGCATAGTGACCCTTCTGCAGACACTTGTTGCACGTAACCTCTGAAAGCGGCTGGTAATACGGAGCACTTGACCTTGGAGCATGAGACGAAGCCTTGTTCTGAAAGCCTGGGTTGGGAGGGTGGGAAGATCCATTGCCACCTTTGCTCTTCTGCTGATAAGGCTGATGGAACAGAGGAGGAGGAGGCAACTAATACTTTTGCTGCTTAGCTGCCACTTGAGTTGAAGAAGAAGAAGGAGTTGCATCCCTGACTCTCTTCTTGGAAGCATCACACTTGAGCTGAGCAGCCTCTTGCTTCAGTGCCATGTTGTAGAACTCATCATACTTTTTCGGCTCAAAAAGCACGAGGGCTAGTTGCAGATCTTCTCTGAGGCCACCTCTGAACTGATAAATCATGCTCTTCTCGTCAGGGACTCTTGCTTGGCGAAACGAGTGAGATTCAAGGATAGCCAAGATCCTAAGCCTGGGGATGCCCCGGAAGGCATCCCCTTTCGTCTTTGTTCATCGGTAACTTTACTTGGAGCTATATTTTTATGCACCACATGATATGTGTTTTGCTTGGAGCGTCAATTTATTTTGTTAGGATTTGCTTTCTGTTATTTATAACAATGTTTTTCATCTTCTATTTCAATAAAAGTGGCATTGATAGCCTTTACTATGCCTATGTTACAAGTATACATGTTGCTGTTTGAAAACAGAAAGTTTACCGCTATTGCAATAATTCCCTAGAAAAGTAAGAATGTGTTAAAATTTTTAAACCTTTTGCATATTAAGCTCTGATAAATTTACTACAGTGGGAATTTTATTTCATAATTTTTGGAGCTAGGGAAGTATGGATGTTACTGCATTCTTTACAGACTATCCTGTTTAGGCAGATTGCTGTTATGTTTGCATATGTTTGCTTCTTTAATGATTCTATTTGAGGATAGGACTATTAAATATGCAGAGGCATTTAGTATTCAGTGTTTAATAATAATTTTAGTGATTTGCTACAGTAGAGTATGATAAGGTTTTTGCAATGGTTTATACTAACTTATCTCACGAGTCCTTGTTGAGTTTTGTGTGGATGAAGCTTTTGAGATTTAGGGAGACCGTGATATGAGAGGAATTAAGGAGACACAAAAGCTCAAGCTTGGTGATACCCAAGGCACCCCAAGATAATATTTCAAGAAGTCTCAAGCATCTAAGCTTGGGGATGCCCCGGTTGGCATCCCACCATTCTTCTTCAACAACTATCGGTTAGTTTTGGTTGATCCTAAGTTTTTGCTTCTTCACATGATGTTTGCCATTCTTAGAATGTCATTTTATTTTGCTTTTCTTTATGTTTGAATAGAATACCAAGATCTGGAATTATTAAATGTTAGAGAGTCTTCACATAGTTGCATAATTATTAAACTACTCATTGATCTTCACTTATATCTTTCGGAGTAGTTTGTTGTTGCTCTAGTGCTTCACTTATATATTTTAGAGCATCGTGGTAGTTTTATTTTTAAGAAATAGATGAACTCTCATGCTTCACTTATATTATTTTGAGAGTCTTAAATAGCATGGTAATTTTCTTAAAATCCTAATATGCTAGGTATTCAAGAATAGTAAAAGCTTTCATATAGAGTATTGAATACTAAGAGAAGTTTGATGCTTGATGATTGTTTTGAGATATGGAGGTAATAATATCAAAGTCGTGCTAGTTGAGTAGTTGTGAATTTGAGAAGTGCTTGTGTTGAAGTTTGCAAGTCCCGTAGCATGCACGTATGGTAAACGTTGTCCAACAAATTTGAAACATGAGGTGTTATTTGATTGTCTTCCTTATGAGTGGCGGTCGGAGACGAGCGATGGTCTTTTCCTACAAATCTATCCCCCTAGGAGCATGCGCGTAGTGCCGAGGTTTTTGATGACTTGTAGATTTTTGAAATAAGTATGTGAGTTCTTTATGACTAATGTTGAGTCCATGGATTATACACACTCTCACCCTTCCATCCTTGCTAGCCTCTTCGGTACCGTGCATTGCCCTTTCTCACATCGAGAGTTGGTGCAAACTTCGCCGGTGCATCCAAACCCCGTGATATGATACGCTCTTTCACACATAAACCTCCTTATATCTTCCTCAAAACAGCCACCATACCTACCTATTATGGCATTTCCATAGCCATTCCGAGATATATTGCCATGCAACTTTCCACCATCCAGTTTATCATGACACATTCATCATTGTCATATTGCTTAGCATGATCATATAGCTGACATAGTATTTGTGGCAAAGCCACCGTTCATAATTTTTTCATACTTGTCACTCTTGATTCATTGCATATCCCGATACACCGCCGGAGGCATCCATATAGAGTCATACTTTGTTCTAGTATCGAGTTGTAAAAAAATAGAAGTGTGATGAACACCATTCAATAGAGCATTGTCCCCCCAAAAAAGAGAAAGGCCAAATAAAAAAAGAAAGGCCAAAAAAAGGGACAGTGCTACTATCCTTTTTCCACACTTGTGCTTCAAAGTAGCACCATGATCTTTATGATAGAGAGTCTCTTGTTCTGTCACTTTCATATACTAGTGGGAATTTTTCATTATAGAACTTGGCTTGTATATTCCAACAATGGGCCTCCTCAAGTGCCCTAGGTCTTCGTGAGCAAGCAAGTTGGATGCACACCCACTGGTTTCTTTTGTTGAGCTTTCATACATTTATAGCTCTAGTGCATCCATTGCATGGCAATCCCTACTCCTTGCATTAACATCAGTCGATGGGCATCTCCATAGACCATTGATTATCCTCGTTGATGTGAGACTTTCTCCTTTTTCTCTTCTCCACATAACCCCCTCGTTATTCTATTCCACCCATAGTGCTATATCCATGGCTCATGCTCATGTATTGCGTGAAGGTTTATAAGTTTGAGATTACTAAAGTATGAAACAATTGCTTGGCTTGTCATCGGGGTTGTGCATGATGAGAGCATTCTTGTGTGACGAAAATGGAGCATGACTAAACTATATGATTTTGTAGGGATGAACTTTCTTTGGCCATGTTATTTTGAGAAGACATAATTGCTTAGTTAGTATGCTTGAAGTATTATTATTTTTATGTCAATATGAACTTTTGTCTTAAATCTTTTGGATCTGAATATTCATATCACAAGTAAGAAGAATTACATTGAAATTATGCCAACTAGCATTCCACATCAAAAATTATTTTTTTATCATTTACCTACTCGAGGACGAGCAGGAATTGATACGTCTCCAACATATCTATAATTTTTGATTGCTCCATGCTATATTATCTACTGTTTTGGAAATTATTGGGCTTTAGCAATATTGGGCTTTATTATCCACTTTTATATTATTTTTGGGACTAACCTATTAACCGGAGGCCAAGCCCAGATTTGATGTTTTATGCCTATTTCAGTGTTTTGAAGAAAAGGAATATCAGACGGAGTCGAAACGGAACGAAATCAAGTGAGAAGTTATTTTTGGAACGAAAGCCACCCGATGGACTTGGACCCCACGTCAAGGAAGGAACGAGGAAGCCACGAGGGTGGGGGGCGTGCCCACCCCCCTAGGGCGCGCCCCCCTGCCTTGTGGGGCCCTCATGGCTCCCCTGACGTACTTCCTCCGCCTATATAACTCCACATACCCTAAAACTTCCAGAACAGACAATAGATCTAGAGTTCCACCGCCAGAAGCCTCCATAGCCACCAAAAACCAATCTAGACCCGTTCCGGCACCCTGCCGGAGGGGGAAATCCTTCTCCGGTGGCCATCTTCATCATCCCGGTGCTCTCCATGACGAGGAGGGAGTAGTTCTCCCTCAGGGCTGAGGGTATGTACCAGTAGCTATGTGTTTGATCTCTCTCTCTCTCTCTCGTATTCTTGAGGTGATTCGATCATGATGTATCGCGAGCTTTGCTATTATATTTGGATCCTATGAAGTTTCTTCCCCCCTCTACTCTCTTGTAATGAATTGAGTTTCCCCTTTAAAGTTATCTTATCAGATTGAGTCTTTAAAGATTTGAGAACACTTGATGTATGTCTTGCCATGGATATCTGTGGTGACAATGGGATATCACGTGATTCACTTGATGTATGTTTTGGTGACCAACTTGCGGGTTCCGCCAATGAACCTATGCATAGGGGTTGGCACACGTTTTCGTCGTGATTCTCCGGTAGAACTTTGGGGCACTCTTTGAGGTCCTTTGTGTTGGTTGAATAGATGAATCTGAGATTGTGTGATGCATATCATATAATCATGCCCACGGATACTTGAGGTGACATTGGAGTATCTAGGTGACATTAGGGTTTTGGTTGATTTGTATCTTAAGGTGTTATTCTAGTACGAACTCTAGGGCTGTTTGTGACACTTATAGGAATAGCCCAACGGATTGATTGGAAAGAATAACTTTGAGGTGGTTTCGTACCCTACCATAATCTCTTCGTTTGGATGACTCTTTGTTATAAGTTGAGGGATAGTTATGTGATCCAATTATGTTAGTATTGTTGAGAGGACTTGCACTAGTGAAAGTATGAACCCTAGGCCTTGTTTCATAGCATTGCAATACCGTTTACGCTCACTTTTATCACTTGTTACCTTGCTGTTTTTATAATTTCAGATTACAAATACCTTTATCTACTATACATATACCACTTGTATCACCATCTCTTCGCCGAACTAGTGCACCTATACAATTTACCATTGTATTGGGTGTGTTGGGGACACAAGAGACTCTTTGTTATTTGGTTGCAGGGTAGCTTGAGAGAGACCATCTTCATCCTACGCCTCCTACGGATTGATAAACCTTAGGTCATCCACTTGAGGGAAATTTGCTACTGTCCTACAAACCTCTGCACTTGGAGGCCCAACAACGTCTACAAGAAGAAGGTAGTGTAGTAGACATCAGCGCCGGGCACGGGGCGGCTCAGGCCGTGGGGGCCTACACAGGGCCGCGCGGGCCGGCGCGGTGGGAGGTGGCGGCGGGCCACGTGTCGGCCTGTGAGTGGCTCGGGGTGGCGGCGCATTTAGTCCGGCCGGACCGGACGTGTCCGGCGGCGGGAGGAGGAAGAGGCTAGGGTTTTGGACTGCGGGAATTTCGGCGGGGAGACCTATTTATAGATAGAAGGAGCTAGGAAACTCCAAATGAGGTGTGGTTTTCGGCCACGCGATTGTGATCGAACGACCGAGAGGATGGGGAGGTTTAGGTGGGTTTTGGGCCACTTTGGAGAGGTGTTGGGCTACAACACACACGAGGCCTTTACGGTTCCTCGGTTAACCGTTGGAGTATCAAACGAACTCCAAATGGTACGAAATTTGACAGGCGGTCTACCGGTAGTATACCAAGGCCGCTTGGCAAGTCTCGGTCCAATCTGAGAACGTTTAACGCCCGCACACGAAAAGAGGTAAAAGGAGACGCCGGAGGACATAGGAGTGCCGGAATGTAAAATAGACAACGGGGAAAATGCTCGGATGCATGAGACGAACATGTATGCAAATGCGATGCACATGATGACATGATATGAGATGCATGACATGGGAAAAAGAAAAAATGAAGACAAAACCCAACCATGAGGAAATATCATAACTTATTGCCGAAAATGGCAAGAGTTGGAATACAAATATGGCAAGTTACATACAGGGTGTTACAACACTCCACCACTACGAAAGGATCTCGTCCCGAGATCTAGGACTGGAAAAACTCCGGATATTCGGAACGGAGGTGGTCCTCATGTTCCCAGGTGGCTTCACGGTCGGAATGATGTGACCACTTCACTTTTAGGAATTTGATAGACTTGTTGTGAGTCTTGCGCTCAGTTTCTTCGAGAATAGCAACGGGATGCTCATGATAAGACAAGTCTTCTTGGAGATCAATCTCTTCAAAGTTGATGGTGCGGTTAGGAGTCTTGAAACACTTGCGAAGCTCAGACACATGAAACACGTTGTGCATGTTTGCAAAGTTGGACGGAAGCTCAAGTTGATAGGCGAGATCGCCTCTTTTGCCAATGATCTTGAAAGGACCCACGTATCTAGGGGCAAGCTTCCCTTTGATACCGAAGCTTCGAGTACCTTTCATTGGAGAGACGCGGAGGTAGACATGGTCTCCGATCTCGAAAGCCAAGTCACGATGCTTGCTATCATAGTAACTCTTCTGATGCGATTGCGTGGCTTTGAGATTTTCACGAGTGACTTGCCACATTTCTTCAACCTCTGTGATCAAGTCATTGCAAAGAAGTTGGCGTTCACCAGTCTCTGACCAGTTAAGAGGAGTACGACACTTTCTACCATAGAGAATCTCGAATGGGGCCTTGCCCGAACTCACTTATAAGCTGTTGTTGTAGGAGAACTCTACATATGGAAGACAATCTTCCCACTTCAGACCGAAAGAAATGACACATGCCCTAAGCATATCTTCAAGAATTTGATTGACTCGCTCGACTTGGCCACTAGTTTGAGGATGAAAGGCTGTGCTGAAGCAAATGTTGGTGCCCATAGCCTTCTAGAAGGACTCCCAAAACTTAGAAGTGAATATGCTTCCACGATCTGAAGATATCAACTGCGGAATGCCGTGCAAAGAGACAATCCTGGAGGTGTATAGCTCTGCCAACTGAGCTGCTGTATTAGATTCTTTGATAGGAAGAAAATGAGCTAATTTAGTGAGATTTTCGATGACAATGAAGATAGCATCATTGCCACGCTTGGACTTGGGAAATCCAGTCACGAAGTCCATCTCAATATGGTCAAACTTCCATTCTGGAATGGAAAGAGGTTGGAGGAGACCAGCTGGCCGTTGGTGTTCCGCTTTCACTCTTCTGCAGACATCCCATTCATTCACGAACTGAGCAATCTCGCGCTTCATTCGAGTCCACCAATACGACTGCTTGAGGACATGGTACATCTTTGTACTTCTAGGGTGAATAGGAAGGAGTGAATTGTGAGCCTCGTTCATAATGACTTTACGAAGGTCACCCTTAGGAACAACAATGCGATCCTCGAAGAATAGAGTATCGTTGTCATCAAGACGATAGCACTTGTACTTGGGTTGGCTCTTGGCAATCCCAATCTTCACCTTCTTCACCATAGCATCAAGAAGTTGAGCCTCACGAATCTGATCTTCCAAAGTAGGTGAGACTTGGAGGTTGGCAAGGAATCCTTGAGGAACAACTTGGAGATTAAGTTTGCGGAAAGCTTCACAAAGATCCGGTTGGTAGGGCTTGAGAATCAAACTGTTGCAGTAAGCCTTCCTTCTCAAAGTGTCAGCAATTACATTGGCCTTGCCCGGATTATATTCAATACTCGGATTATACTCTTGAATCATCTCGACCCAATGAGTCTGCCTGAGGTTGAGGTTGGGCTGAGTGAAGATGTACTTGAGACTCTTATGCTCAGTGAAGATGTCCACTTTTCTTCCCAACAAGAGATGTCTCCATGTTAAAAGAGCATGGATAACTGCCGCCAACTCGAGGTCATGAGTGGGGTAGTTCTTTGCGTTGGTCTTCAACTGGCGAGAGGTATAGGCCACAACTTTCTTCTCTTGCATTAACACAGCACCGAGACCTTGAAGGGAAGCATCACAAAAAACCTCAAAAGGTTTGGTTTCATCAGGTGGAGTCAGAACTGGAGCTGTGACTAACTTCTCTTTGAGGGTATTGAAAGCTACATCACATTCAGGCATCCAGACATACTTCACATGCTTCTGGAGAACGTTGGAAAGAGGCTTCGCGATCTTAGAGAAATTCTCAATGAATCTTTGACAATAGCTTGCGAGCCCAAGGAAGCTGCGGAGCTGCTTCACATTCCGAGGCGGTTCCCAATTCACAATTGCAGACACCTTCTCAGGATTAACAGCTATGCCCTTGCCGGAGATGATATGACCAAGGTAGAGAACCTCATCGAGCCAAAACTTGCACTTTGAAAACTTCGCATAGAACTGATGTTCTCTGAGTTTGTCCAGCACCAATCTCAAGTGCTTGGCATGATCCTCCTTGTTCTTGGAAAAGACCAGAATGTCATCGAGATAGACCAAGAAGAAGTCATTTGTGTAGGGGTTGAAGATGAAGTTCATCATGCGAGAGAATGTTGGAGGAGCATTGACAAGGCCGAAAGACATGACAATGTATTCATAGGAACCATAGCTTGTTCTGAATGCTGTCTTGGGGATGTCTTGTTCACGAATGCGAATCTGATGATAACCCATATGGAGGTCAAGCTTGGAGAATACTTGAGCACCTTTGAGTTGTTCGAAAAGCTCGTTGATGTTGGGAAGTGGGTACTTGTTCTTTATGGTCTTCTTGTTCAATGGGCGGTAGTCGACACAAAGTCGGTCCATTCCATCCTTCTACTTGACAAAAAGAACACCCCAACCCCATGGAGAAGAACTTGGTCGGATGAGACTCATACGCTCTTGTTCATCGAGTTGTTTTTCAGCTCCTTCAACTCTTTCGGTCCAAGCTTGTAAGGACGTTTGCAAACAAGTTCCGTACCAGGCTCAAGATCAATGACGAATTCAACTGGCCGGTGAGGAGGCATTCCTGGAAGCTCTTCTGGAAAGACGTCTTGATATTCACAAACGACTGAAATTTGAGAGATGGCATCCAACTCGCCCTTCTCATTGAGAGAAAACAGTCGAATGGTATCATCACGAGCGGCAAAGACGATCACATCCTCAGACGAGTGTGTCAATTGAATCTACCTGGCAGCACAATCAAGCTGAGCCTTGTGCTTAGAAAGCCAGTCCATGCCGAGAATTAGATCAATATTTGAGTCCCCAAGAACAATAGGAGAAGCTATAAATTTGTAGTTGCCAATCATGATTGAAACATCCGGGACACAGATATTAGCTGACATCTGCTTGCCCGGTGACACAATTGATAAATTTCTTGGCAAATGTTGATAATCACACTCATACTTTGATGCAAAAGGTTTAGAAATGAAACAATGCGATGCGCCAGTATCAAAAAGAAGTTTTGCTGGAATAGAGTTAACTAGAAGGTTACCCATGATCACTTCTGACGAGTCCTCTGCCTGAGCTGCGTTCATCATGTTAACCTCGACATGCTTGGGATTATGCTTGACCACTGCGGTGCTGGCAGATCTCACAGGAGGAGGCGGAAGACGCCTCTGGTTGAAGCATTTGTTTGCATAGTGACCCTTCTGCAGACACTTGTTGCACGTAACCTCTAAAAGCGGCCGGTAATACGGAGCACTTGACCTTGGAGCATGAGACGAAGCCTTGTTCTGAAAGCCTGGGTTGGGAGGGTGGGAAGATCCATTGCCACCTTTGCTCTTCTGCTGATAAGGCTGATGGAACAGAGGAGGAGGAGGCAACTAATACTTTTGCTGCTTAGCTGCCACTTGAGTTGAAGAAGAAGAAGAAGGAGTTGCATCCCTGACTCTCTTCTTGGAAGCATCACACTTGAGCTGAGCAGCCTCTTGCTTCAGTGCCATGTTGTAGAACTCATCATACTTTTTTGGCTCAAAAAGCACGAGGGCTAGTTGCAGATCTTCTCTGAGGCCACCTCTGAACTGATAAATCATGCTCTTCTCGTTAGGGACTCTTGCTTGGCGAAACGAGTGAGATTCTAGAACATGATGTTGTATTGGTAAACAGACAAGCTGCCTTGCTTCAGAGTGCGGAACTCCTCACACTTGCTCTCGACAACACTCTGAGGAATGTGGTGAGCTCTGAAGTCTTGGCGGAAATCATCCTAGGTAATCACATGACCTCCTCTGGAATCTTTGTATTGTTGATACCACTCTGCAGCTTGGTCTTTGAGTTGGAACGAAGCAAACTTGACAAAGTCCTCAGGCCTGACGTTGCTGCACTTGAAATGTTTGCAGATATCCACGAGCCAATCATCAACATCTATGGCCTCGACACAGTTACTGAAGGCCTTTGGCTGGTTTGCGAGGAACTGGTTGAGGGTAGCAAACTGAGTTTGATTGTTGCCATTGCCTTGATTTCCTTGGTTGCGCTCTTGCAAGAGTTGCATAATCAGCTGCGTGTTGGCGTTGGTAGTGGCCATCACAGCTTGCCATGGCTCCGGAGGTGGAGGTGGTGGCAGTGGTTCCAGATTCTAACGCGTTGGAAGAGCCATCCTGAAGAGGGTGACATCCGTTAGCATCTTGACAGACATATATTCAAGCTGAATCAAATGGATCGAAATTGAAACATATAGCCTTAACATTTGAACAAGAATGAACGAACGAATTCCAAATTAAATGGTCACACTTCCATAAGTTGAGAAGCCACTTAGATAGAGGTAGATGAATAAAACAACAAGGTACGGACATGAACAAATACTTGGTAAGGAATACCCAATCACAAACCAAATATCTGTGGAAGAAATACTAGAGCTACATGAATTCCCACCTACGAAACTCCCGAAACTTTCTGGTTATGCAATCAGGTGTTGGGGATACAGGGGAAGCATAATATCTAACCCAAAACTAGCAAATCCTACATACAGCTGTATCCATCCTTCAACACATAACCAAGAAACCTTTGGAAATCATTTACCTCAACCTTCGAAAAGCATCCGTTATACGAGTTATGGCAATATTCCCGAACTCCCGCCCCAGTACTGGGTGGCGTCGAGGTTATCTCACCAACAACTGCATAAAAGAGATTTTCGATGTCGGCGAAACTAAACTCAGGTATTCCAGAACTGCAACGATAAAATTGTGACGACAACACCTCGGGGCTCAACTCCTCGGGACACTGCCACAACCCCTAAATGACAGGAGGCACCAAGAACAATGTTCTCTTCACAAAACCATCGAAACGATTCCAAGATACCCGCGTGATCCTAAATTTTTTTTAGTGAAATTTGATAAGAGAAGAGTCAAAACTCTATGTCAGGATGCCTCACCAGAGCGATGAAGGGACTGAGGAGTAAAAAGAATCCTACTCTCCGATATATATAATGCTAAAAGACTCAAAACATTTTTTCTATACTCAACAACGCCAGCGATTCGATCAAGCAGGGGGCTCCTAAGTCGGGGAAGGCTCTGATTACCAACTTGTAACACCCATGATGCGGCTATATCTCCCACGTGTCGGAGCACGACTTAGAGGTAGGTATGGTGGCTGTTTTGAGGAAGGTATATGGTAGGTGTATGATACCGGCGAAAGGTGCGCTGTATTAGAGAGGCTAGCAAAGGTGGAAGGGTGAGAGTGCGTATGATCCATGGACTCAACATTAGTCATAAAGAACTCATATACTTATTGCAAAAATTTAGAAGTTATCAAAGCAAAGTATTACGTGCATGCTCCTAGGGGGATAGATTGGTAGGAAAAGACCGTCGCTCATCCCCAACCGCCACTCATAAGGAAGACAGTCAATAAATAAATCATGCTCCGACTTCATCACATAACGGTTCACCATACGTGCATGCTATGGGAATCACAAAGTTTAACACAAGTATTCTTTAAATTCACAACTACTCAACTAGCATGACTTTAATATTATCACCTCCATATCTCAAAACAATTATCATGTTTCAATCTTTTCTTTGTATTCAACACACTCAAAAGAAAGTTTCACAAATCTTGAATACCAAGCATATTATTATTAAGCAAATTACCATGCTATTAAGAGACTCAAAATAATTTAAGTGAAGCATGAGAGATCAATAGTTTCTTTAAAACAAATCCACCACCGTGCTCTAAAAGATCTAAGTGAAGAACATAGAGCAAAATTATAATGCTCAAAAGATATAAGTGAAGCACATAGAGGAAAACTACTTAGCTCAAAAGATATAAGTGAAGCATATAGAGTATTCTATCAAATTTTAATTCATGTATGGCTCTCTCAAAAGGTGTGTACAGCAAGGATTATTGTGGTATACTAAGACACAAAGACACAAATAATACAAGACGCTCCAAGCAAAACACATATCATGTTGGTGAATGAAAATATAGCTCCAAGTAAATTACCGATGGAAGTGGACGAAAGAGGGGATGCCTTCCGGGGCATCCCCAAGCTTTGAATTTTTGGTGTACTTGGATTATCTTGGGGGTGCCATGGGCATGCCCAAGCTTAGGCTCTTGCCACTCCTTGTTCCATGATCCATCAAAATAATTCACCCAAAACTTGAAAACTTCACAACACAAAACTTAAAGAAGAAAACTCGTGAGCTCCGTTAGCGAAAGAAAACAAAACACCACTTCAAGGTACTGTAATGAACTCATTCTTTATTTATATTGGTGTTAAACCTACTTTATTCCAACTTCTCTATGGATTATAAACTATTTTACTAGCCATAGATTGATCAAAATAAGCAAACAACACACGAAAAACAGAATCTGTCAAAAACAGAACAGTCTGTAGTAATCTGTAGCTAGCGCCAGATCTGGAACCCCAAAAATTCTAAAATAAATTTCTGGACGTGAGGAATTTATCTATTAATCATCTTCAAAAATAATTAACTAAATATCACTCTTCAAATAAAAATGACAGCAGTTCTCGTGAGCTCTAAAGTTTCTGTTTTTTACAGCAAGTTCAACAAGACTTTCCCCAAGTCTTCCCAATGGTTCTACTTGGCACAAACACTAATTAAATACAAAAAACACAACCAAAAATAGGCTAAATAATTTATTTATTACTAAACAGGAGCAAAAAGCAAGGAATAAAAATAAAATTGGGTTGCCTCCCAACAAGCGCTATCGTTTAACGCCCCTAGCTAGGCATAAAAGCGAGGATAAAAATGACCCATAAAATTAAGGATGGCTCCCAGCACCCAGCCGCCCCCTTAACCCTAGCCACCCACCACCTCCGGCGATCTCCACATCTCACCGTGGGAATTGCCATCTGATCGGCCCATCTTCTCCGGCGTCTCCCACCGTGCCTCCTGGTTATTTTCTTCCTCATGGCGGTCCATGATGCGCTCTCTATGGGGTTGGACTTTTCCCCGGGGATGAAGTTGTCTCACGAGATCCATCGCACCTTCCATAGATCGGTGCACCCCACGAAGGATATGGGCCACTTCACCATGGTGGTCTCGTTTGCAAGGCATTCCTTCCGTTTGGACGTGGACAATGTTGGTCTTGCACTTGAATCTGCTATTGGCGGCTATTGTTCTCTGCTTAAGGTATCTTATCTTAATATTGGAGTTTTTTCGTTCAATGTGTCATGCAAAGACGTAGGGTTCTTCATCTTGCATCAGAGAAGTTTTGTTTGTCCACAATTCAAATGCTTCTTTCATCTTTGGGGCCATGGTGGTCCTGATTGGGAAAAGGAGTTTAGGCTTTGGCATTCAGAATGCAACCAGGAGTGGACGTTAGTTAGTCCTTCAAAGAGGAGAGCACGCCTTGGTCTGGAGGCAATGCAAAATGCTCTGACTAAGTCTTCTCTACGTTCTCGTTCCTCTGGTTTGATCTCTCATAATCATGTCAAGTTTGCTACGTTCATGAAATACCCCGCCCAGAAGGGTTATAATTATGGGCCAACGGCTACGGAGGTGGCCACCGTCCGGGAGCCAGGGTATGAAATCTCTGAATGGGAGGTCTCTCCATCTCAGGTGCCGGCATCTTCACCGTCGGCGACCCCTTTGATTCAATTTGGTTCATTACCGCCTTCTCCGCAGGGTGTATCTCATGCATGCAACGCCTCCGGATTTTCTAGACGATTGTTGTTCCCTGCAACGGAAATTTTAGATTCATCTCCATCGGCTGTAGATGTGGCCTTAAGCACTGGCGCATGCTCCGGCCCACCTCTGGTTTTGGGCCCTGACACAGCCTTGGGCTCTTACGCTCAGCCCATATGTCTCTCTGATGATAAGGGAGGCAGCCCACCTTCGCCGGCGATTCGGTTTCCCTCTCCAAAAGAAATAGTTAGTGATTTGCAAAGTTTTGATGAGATGATTGAGGATATTGCTGCTAGCTACTGGGATTGTCAGAATTGTTTGGGTATGCGCCACCTGTCGGAGACCTGCATTAATCTGGTGCGTTGTAGAAATTGTTTTCGGTCCGGTCACATTAAAAAAGATTGCACCGGCCAACCTCCTGACACATCCCTCTGGGTGCCTAAAGTCCCATCGCCCGGTTTTGGAAGTCGAGCAAACAAGGAAAACTCTGCTTCTTTTGCCTCTTCGGTTTCCCAAGACCAAACAACTCCTGAGCAGAAAACCCCAGACCCTCCTTCCCCATTGCCGCCGTCCTCCCCTTTGCCGCAGCCATTGCCAAACCCCAAGCTTCTTCACTCTTAGATCTCCACCCGCCGCCCCCAATGGCGGTCTATGAGATTGATCTGTTTCGGTTCATCCCTGCCGGCTTCGACATTGTGGATGGTGGCGCTGATCGTCTGCCACGCACCTTCTACACTCCGGCGACCCCTCCGCCCCGGGCGCATGAGTAGTTTATGGTGGCCATCGTCGAGCCCGTTCCACCGCCTGAGCTCGTCGGCGTCCGTCGACAGCAAGTGCTTAACTTCCTGGTACAAACTATGCACATCCCCGTTCTATCTGCTCAAACATGGTTTCAAGGTGTTGGGTTATTTGAGATGTCAGACCCTGTCGTCCATGGTTCTTTTACGATGCATCCACCGTTTCCTCTGGGTCTGGATGAGGAGGGCAATGAGTTCTTTGTTAGATTCATACCGCATAATCAAGGGGAGGGTTTCAGAGCTCTGCGTGGTCATCGACAAGGGTGGTTAATGTTTATTGGAATCCCTCTGGACTATCGCAACACACAGTGCATTGCAGATATGGTTAGTTCTTTTGGTCAATTCCATTATTGGAACAGTACGGACAGGTACAAGGTCAGGTCTCTAGTTCGAGCATCTTTTCCTGATAACGCTCTGGTTCTGCGTTCAGTTGTGTTTCGTGAGTTTGCTAATTGGGGAGGGACAATCGTCTCTTGGACAGCGGGATGTTATATTCTCGATGGAGACTTTGCAGAAGCTATGATACCTGCAGATGAGGATCCCATGCCCTTGGATGGCAATCCACATCCTATGCCAGGGGCAAATCCTCCACCACAGCCTTTCTGGGCAATGCCTCCTTACCCTGCCCTGGGATGGAATGTTGTGCCCCCTGGACACGATCAAGGGCACCATGAGGCTGCTAAGGCTTGGGCGCAGAACATGAACAATGATGCTGGTTGGGGGCCTTGGGAAGAACCTGCTCAGCATCCAGAACCTGCTCCTGTGCAAGACCCAATCTCACAGGATCAGAACTCCATGATTCTAAACCCCTATTTGGACTCGGATGGTGACGATGACATGGCAAAGGTGCAGCAGCCTATGTTAAATCTTCACCTAGTTGGTCCCTTGGACCCGATTAACTTGGGGATTGTCCGTGTCTTTTATGGACCCGTACTTCCACTGACTATGATATGGGAATGCTCCTTCATGTCTCTGCTGCCTGAGTTTGCAATCTGGAATGTTCCGTGTTCTCTGCCCTGAATTTGTTTGCCACCGATGCCTGTCAAGTTCGACTCTGACTTGGAGCAGCGATGGTTGTCTGCGGTTAATATCAACAAACGCTCTTCTGTGGTAATCCAGGAGCTCAATGATGATATGCTCTGTCTGGACTCACTGCCTACAGGACATATGCAAGATATGCCAGAGCAGAGTTCTGAACCGCAAATACAGAATGAGTTTCAGTTTACTTCTGTCATAGCATCACCTTTGGGGTAGAGACCGTGGTAGCCTCGTTTGAAGCGTACAGTCACAATGGTTGAGGAGAGCCCAGACTTTTTAGTTAGACGGATGACTCGCAGCTGCGCTAAGAGAACTGGCATGAAGCCAACATCTGCAATCTCCATCAAGCCAGCGCCTCTACGACGCCTCGAGGCCAAGAAGCTGAAGTTTGACTCTGCCCCGTGTCAGGACATCACTTTGCCGCCACCAACACCTATCTCTACCTTGCAGGCAATCGGCGAGGCCCTTGGCATCGCCTCGGAAGACTTGACAGTGGAAAATCTTACGGCTTCTCCTAAACCTGATCCACAACCAAATAGTTCCAATGATGAGTGAACTTTCCTATGCAGCTCTGGGGCGTCTGATCTGTTGGGTCTTTTGTTGCGTTGCTTTATTTCCGCTCTGTAGGCCTGAACCTCTAAACTTTTATGATCCTGATGTCAGTAGCTTTGCTGAAACTTGTACTGTGTTGTTAAGCGGCCTAGTTGGTTACTTTCAGTTTATTTTGGTCATCTATGGGGACTATAATGTTTTGTAATTGGTCGGTTCTGTGCTGGAATGTGCGCGGTTTGAATTCACCGGCTAGGCAGCATGATGTGAGAGCCAAAATTGAAGAGAGTCGCTGCTCCATTATTTGTTTGCAGGAGACTAAATGTGACACCTTTGATATCCGCATGATTAGGTCTTTCTGCCCTCGACGCTTTGATCAGTTTGCTTTTTCTCCCTCGGTGGGTGCTTTGGGTGGTATCCTGATCATTTGGAACTCCTAAGTTTTTGAAGGCCAGCTTCTTGAAATACAACGTTTCAGTGTGGTTGTTTCATTTAAGTCTGTTCATATCTCTAAAAAATGGACAATGGTTTCAGTATATGGGCCTTGCGAGGGGCAACCTCGAGATGATTTTGTCAGCTGGCTATATCACCTCTCTATCCCTTCTGATGAACACTGGTTGCTACTCGGTGATTTTAACTTTATTCGCTCTTTGGACAACAGAAACCAACCTGGAGGTGATATAAATGATATTTTTCTTTTTAATGAGGTAATAGGACATCTTGGTCTTTTGGAATTGCCAATTAAGGGGAGGATTTTCACCTAGTCCAATATGCAGCAAACACCCCTTCTTGAGCAGCTTGACTGGTTCTTTACCACCTCGGACTGGATTTCCCATTATCCTAACACAGTGGTCCTTCCATTAGCCAAAACTGCGTTGGATCATGTGCCTTGTGTCGTGTCCATTGACACAAATATTCCTAAGTCCAAGGTTTTTAGATTCGAAAACTTTTGGGTGGACATGCCAGGCTTCATGGACTGCGTTCGTAATTCTTGGGAGGCTCCGGTTTTTGCTGATCTCTCTGCTTCGGCCGTGTTAACTAGGAAATTTAAACATCTGAGATCAGATTTGAGAGCTTGGAGTAAGAAACTATCTTACCTCAAGAAGCTCACGATGGACTGCAACAAGGTTATCATCTTTTTTGATCAGTTGGAGGAGGTTAGACCTCTGGTTCGAACAGAGTTTAACTTCAAGAAAATAGTCAAGCTTCATTATGAGTGTTTGCTGAAGCTTCATTATACCTATTGGAAACAGAGGTGCACCATCAGATACATTAAGGTGGGTGAAGAGAATTCGAAATTCTTCCATGCTATGGCATCGGAACGCATGTGAAGGAACTCAATAGCCAGCTTGAAAACTGCGGGAATGGTTGATCCGGTCTTGGACTGTAACGCCCCGACACCGATGTGCCAGGTGTCCTCCAGTTATTTGCTGTTGTTGTGTTGTCTTTGCTTGCGTGTCATGCATTGCATATCATGTCATCATGTGCATTTCATTTGCATACATGTTCATCTCATGCATCCGAGCATTTTCCCCGTTGTCCGTTTTGCAATCCGGCGCTCATATATCACCCGGTGTCCCTTTCTACCTCTTTTCGTGTGCAGGTGTTAAACGTTTCCGGATTGGAACGAGACATGCCATGCTGTCTTGGTTTACTACCGGTAGACCGCCTGTCAAGTTTCGTGCCATTTGGACTTCGTTTGATACTCCAACGGTTAAATGAGGGACCGAAAAGGCCTCGTGTGTGTTGCAGCCCAACACCCTTTCTTGCTGGCCCAAAACCCACCAAAACCTCCTCCTTCATCTCGGTCGTTCGATCATGATCGCGTGGCCGAAAACCGCACCTCATTTGGACTCTCCTAGCTCCCTCTACCTATAAATATGTGGCTTCCCCGAAATTTTCGCGCAGTCTAACCCTAGTCTTCTTCATCCTCGCGCCGCCGGACACGTCCGCGCCGAGCCGGACAATGTCCGCCGCCGCTGCCACCTCACTCCGCCCAATAGCGTTGCGACACGTCACCAAATCTCGCCGTCTCAGCCACTCCAGGTGCGCCACATCCCCGCGCACCGCGCCCACTTCGTCGGGGCCTGGCGGAGCCTAGATCCGGCCCTCCCCGGGCCCGAGTAGGGCCGCCGCTTCCCGCGCGAGCTGCCGCCTGCGTCCGTCTTCTTTGCCACTTCTGGTCGCCGGACTCGCCCCGCCGGACTTCCGCCGGCCGCCGCCATGCCCCTCGCCGCCGTTCCCCGCGGGTCGGCGCCGTCGCGTCGATCCGGACCTCGCCGGATGCCTCTCGCGCTGGAGCGCCGCCACGGCGCCTTGTCCTCCCCTCCGGTGACCAGATCCGGCCGCTCCGGTCCCGATCCGGCCACCCCGGCCCCGTCTCCGGCCATTCTCCGCCCCTGCGCCGCCGTACCTGCTTCTGCCGTCGCCGGACTCCCGTCGCTCTCCGTCTCGCTCGTCCCCGCGCGCGGACGCGTGCTTGGGCCGCAGCCCACTACTGTTCCTCAAGCAAGGCCCAGTGCAGCTCCAAGCCGGCCCAGCTCCGTCCCCGCCAGCCCACTTCCTCTGGCTTGGTTTATTTTTTTTGCGAGGTTATAATTTCTCTTAGTCCTGAGATTTTCCTGATTCATATGCCTCTATCATCATGCCATAACTCATCATCCGTGGCTTCGTTTTGAGCGTGTAGCATATCAAAATGTTCGACTCGACGAGTACATCATTTCATCTCATTATATCATTTTCATTTTAGCTCATCTTGATGCTCAAAATGTTGTTGGAAGAGGGCTATGTGAGGTTTTTGTCAGATCTGTTTCAGCAAATGGCATTTTGTCATTTTTGCCATGATTATTGTGTGCATGCTATGACCCTGAGCTCTACATGTGTTTTGTTATATGCCATGCCATCTTTACAGTGGTGCTTGCCATGTATTTTTGTGATATTTTTGGTGACTAGCACAAGCTTGCAAAGTAGCGTAATCGGTAATGCTGATTTCAGGGACTTAGAATTTCACTAAGTCCTTGTCCTGATTTTGTCGGTATGCCATATGTTCATGTTGTTTCCTAGTGATCCGTGCCTCTTTTGAGGATGATCAGTAAGGATGATTTGTTAAAATTGTGGTGCTCTATCCATCCATGTCTTTGTTTGCATTTATGGAGCACCCTAGATTGAGTCAATCAAGCTCTACTTTTGCTATAAAGTTAATCCTGGCAGATTGTTGACTTGATTAGCGATTTTGCCGAGGATGTTGCTATTGATCCGTGCATGCTATGTTGTTGTTCTTGCCATGTCTAGCTTCTATGCTATGTTTTATTGATGGGCGTATGCTTAGTTTTTCATGTCATGCTTTATAGTGAGTGCATCGAGGTCGTAAACATGCCTACTCGTTAACTGATTTGCATGCTCCAGTTTTTCCACAAAGTCTGAATCTGTTTATGTTTTTGCCATGTTCACATGCTTGCAATTGTATTTTCTGATCCCTTTTGGCTCAAGGTCACTAAGGGACTTTTGTTAAGTGCTTTAAGTAGCTTCATGCCATGCCTTGCTTTGCCATGTTAAGTTCCTATAGCATGTAGTTTTCATGCTCTAAAGTGTTCTTCTTGATGATAAATTCCAGACTTGTGTTAATTTCACTAAGTCTGAAACCTGTTATCATTTGCACTTTTGCCATGCTTGTTTGAACCTGTTATTGAGTGAATTAGCCGTAGCTCAGTGTTCATCTTTATTAAAGAATCATGAGTGGATCCATGCCATGTATTTTGTTTCCATGTTTGAGTGCTGTAGCATATTTATCTTGATGCATTTAGATGACTACTTGCTGATTATCGCAGACCGGTGCCATATTTGTTTTGCTTGCCATTTCCAAACCGTGCATCCGATCCCGGCGATCTTTATATCGATTTCAACCGAAATCATCTCCTCTTTCCAGTGGCACTCTTGGATTTCCATGTTGATGCCAGGTTCAATCATTCTTTTGCAAATCATGCATATGCATCGCATACTGCATCCCGCATATCATACCATGATCATGTGTTGGTTGTTTACTATGTTGTGTGCTTCTTAACGGTGTTTCTTCTTCGGGTTGGTTCCAATAACGTCGCGTTTGTGAGGACCCGTTCGTCTACGCCCATTTGTCTTCTTCATGGACTCGTTCTTATTCCTTGCGAGATTTCAGGCAAGATGACCATACCCTCGAAATCACTTCTATCTTTGCTTTCTAGATGCTCGCTCTTTTGCTATGCCTATGCTGCGATACCTACCACTTGCTTATCATGCCTCCCATATTGTTGAACCAAGCCTCTAACCCACCTTGTCCTAGCAAACCGATGTTTGGCTATGTTACCGCTTTGCTCAGCCACTCTTATAGCGTTGTTAGTTGCAGGTGAAGATTGGAGCCTGTTCCATGTTTGGAACATGGATTTTTGTTGGGATATCACATATCTCTTATTTAATTAATGCATCTATATACTTGGTAAAGGGTGGAAGGCTCGGCCTTATGCCTGGTGTTTTGTTCCACTCTTGCCGCCCTAGTTTCCGTCATATCGGTGTTATGTTCCCGGATTTTGCGTTCCTCACGCGGTTGGGTTATAATGGGAACCCCTTAACAGTTCGCCTTGAATAAAACTCCTCCAGCAATGCCCAACATTGGTTTTACCATTCGCCACCTAGCCTTTTTCCCTTGGGTTTAACGGACCCAATGGTCATCTTTATTTTAACCCCCCCCCCCGGGCCAGTGCTTCTCTAAGTGTTGGTCCGAGACGGGCAGCCTGCGGGGCCACCTCAGGGAAACTTGAGGGTTGGTTTTACTCGTAGCTTGACCTATCTGAGTGTGCCCTGAGAACGAGATATGTGCAGCTCCTATCGGGATTTGTCGGCACATTCGGGCGGTGTTGCTGGACTTGTTTTACCATTGTCGAGGATGTCTTGTAACCGGGATTCCGAGCCTGATTGGGTCTTCCCGCTAGAAGGAATATCCTTCGTTGACCATGAGAGCTTGTGATGGGCTAAGTTGGGACACCCCTGCAGGGATTTGAACTTTTGAAAGCCGTGCCCGTGGTTATGGGCCGATGGGAATTTGTTAATGTCCGGTTGTAGAAAACCTGAAGTCGATCTTAATTAAAATGCATCAACCGGGTGTGTAACAGTGATGGTCTCTTTCCGGCGGTGTCTGGGAAGTGTACACGGTGTTGGAGTTATGCTTGACATAGGTTATTCTAGGATTACTTCTTGATCATAGTTTCTCGACCGTGCTTTGCCTTCTCTTCTCGCTCTCATTTGCGTATGTTAGCCACCAAATATGCTAGTCGCTTGCTGCAGCTCCACCTCATACTTTTACCCTTCCTATAAGCTTAAAATGGTCTTGATCACGAGGGTGTGAGATTGCCGAGTCCCCGTGACTCACGGATACTTCCAAAACCAGTTTGCAGGTGCCGATGATACCGTGCAGGTGACACAACCAAGCTCAAGGAGGAGCTCGATGAAGATCTTGTCCTTTGCGTTGTTTCATTCTAGTTGATCAGTAGGTGGAGCCCAGTTGGGGTCGATCGGGGATCTGTGTAGCATTTGGGGTAGTCTTCTTTTATTTTGGTTCCGTAGTTGGACCTTGATTGTATCTGGATGATGTAATATTTTAATCATGTAATTGTGTGGAGTGGCGATTGTAAGCCAACTATGTATATCTTTCCCTTATGTATTACATGGGTTGTGTGAAGATTACCTCACTTGCGGCATTGCTTTCAATGCGGTTATGCCTCTAAGTCGTGCTTCGACACGTGGGAGATATAGCCGCATCGAGGGCATTACAAGTTGGTAATCAAAGCCTTCCCCGACCTTAGGAGCCCCTGCTTGATTGAATCGCTGGCTTTGTTGAGTATAGAAAAAATGTTTTGAGTCTTTTAGCATTATATATATCGGAGAGTAGGATTCTTTTTACTCCTCAGTCCCTTCGTCGCTCTGGTGAGGCATCCTGACGTAGAGTTTTGACTCTTCTCTTCTCAAATTTCACTAAAAAAATTTAGGATCACGCGGGTATCTTGGAATCGTTTCGATGGTTTTGTGAAGAGAACATTGTTCTTGGTGCCTCCTGTCATTTAGGGGTTGTGGCAGTGTCCCGAGGAGTTGAGCCCCGAGGTGTTGTCGTCACAATTTTATCGTTGCAGTTCTGGAATACCTGAGTTTAGTTTCGCCGACATCGAAAATCTCTTTTATGCAGTTGTTGGTGAGATAACCTCGACGCCACCCAGTACTGGGGCGGGAGTTCGGGAGTATTGCCATAACTCGTATAACGGATGCTTTTCGAAGGTTGAGGTAGATGATTTCCGAAGGTTTCTTGGTTATGTGTTGAAGGATGGATACAGCTGGATGTAGGATTTGCTAGTTTGGGTGAGATATTATGCTTCCCCTGTATCCCCAACACCTGATTGTATAACCGGAAAATTTCGGGAGTTTAGAAGTGGGAATTCAAGTAGCTCTTAGGATTTCTTTCCGACGGATATATGATATGGAATTGGGGTTCGACGTCTAGTGGTCCGCCTATCCACGGTTGGTTTTACAATGGTCTCGTTATGTCTTAAAGAGTCCTTGGCTATGTCGACGCGGGGACACTTCATATGTCATGTGCACTGCCTTGTACATGATGGTGCTGTACGATCGAGCCCGTGTAGGCCCCACCACGAAAACTTCCGACGAAATCTCTATCATATGTTTGTTCCGACTTATTCTGCAAGCCAATCCTTTGTTTTGTTTTGAGTTGTGGTATTCGAATTGCTTCAATGTCAAGTGTTGATTCCATACCTTCCCCAAGTGGTGTTCTCATACTTCTTTGTGGATGCCAATGCTTCATGATAATCGAGATTGTCATGTCAATCTTGTTCAACTGGTGTGTCTCTCTTCAAGTGGATCCGATCACATCAACATCCGCAATATCAATTATCAGTTCTTCTCAACGGTGTTTATTTCATTCATTCCAAGCTGCCTTTGTTTTCCCACCCGCCCGCCCTTTTTCTTCAAGGACTCAGATTTCTCAGTCAAGTACCATTTTATTGATGGAAGTCTCTTCACTCTTTTCCTTCAATGTTCTTATCTGGTGATTCTCAAGAAGATGCTAACGAAGCTTCTAGTTCATCATTCTTCGTTCTCTTTCTTCTCCGGTGGTTTCAATTCAAGCTTTTGGTGTTTGATCATATTCTTCTCCTTGTTTCAAATGTTTTTCATGCCGGTGCACCTTATATGCAGTCATTTCTCGCTATTCAATTGTTCTGGATTGCTCAAGATATCTCAGAAGATTCGTTTCCATTCTCAATCCGTTCAAGCTTTTGCGAGGATGTTATCTCATTCAAGCCATTTAGTTCAACCGGTGCAATCTCTCTTTTCAAGTAATCTTTTCAACAATGTTTCTCTTGAGTGGACCCTAACCCACAGGTCTTTTCCCAACATCTTACCTGACTCTTCTAATTTTTTCCAGAGCTATCCCAAATTCTTTTCAAAGTTTGACGTAAGTATGATTCATCATCTGTCATATGTATTTCTCCAAGATCTTTCAAATTATTTTCATCGTTGGCTCAACCTTTCCAATTTTCATATCGAAGTGTCTCAACAACTCATGGTGGTTTTTTCTTGTCGTCATTCTCAACATTTGAAGACCGAAGAAGAGTTTTACCTCCATATCTTATCCGTTCTCGCAGAGATTCGTGGTTCTAGTTCGAGGCCATCCTGTCATAATTGTTTTTGATTGTGAGAATTCCTTTCACCTATCTGGAATCCATCAATTCAGGTTTATTCATTCTCAGCTTTCAGTTATCATTCTAAATCTCACCGGTGCATCATTCAAATATTCTCTAATCGGTTCGTGTTCTATTTGTTTCACATGTAACTAAATTCCCTCAAGCATCTTCATTTGTTCTCTCATTCTTCCCGGTGTTTCGCTATCTTTTCCTTGATCGTTTTTAATTCTTACGGTGGTTGATTCAAGTTTCTCTTCTTTCGTTTATCATATCAATTTATTGTTATTTCTATCCTACCGGTGGTTCGTTGAAGACCTCTCTCAAGTTGACGTTATATCTATCTTAACCCTTTCTATGAGAATAAGTAGTATGCAAAAATCTGTTGATTGTCATCAACTTAATTGGTGAAGAATAAGCATAATGTAATTCTTATTCTTGTTTCATCCAAATGATTCAATTCCTTATTCCGGAGCCTCATCAAAATTCTCGATCGAACTTGATTCATCTTTTCTTTTCACTGAGTTCCAAGTTCTCTCAATTATCTCGTCACAGAGATCCATCTAAAGCATTACAAGGTTTCACCTTGTGTTTTCAACTTCTCTTTCTTTTCATTATCCTTTTGATTACCGGAGTTCTTCATGGAGGCTCTACATGTCGGTTCATCAAAGATTTAATTCCTTCTCGAAGTGTTCTTTGAGATTCTTTTCAGAGGAACTCAAGCATTCTTCATCTTGCAATCCGGAGTGCAATTCTTTCATGCATATTTTTTGAGGTGGCGCTATGTCATTCTTGATATTTCCCTTCGTGCTTCGTGATTCACAAGTTATCAAGAATGAGATATTTCAAATCCATCAATCTCTTCTTTGAAGTTATCTTGGGTTATTTTTCACCTAAAGCCTTCCCTAAGGATTGGTGCTATTATGGTGCTCATAAATGACCCACGTTCTTCATTTATCCTCCCGGTGAAATAGTTTCTCGTCGCCTTGGTCATACCAATCCAATTCTTTTCCCATGAGTGGCAGGTTGTCACCTCATAATTTGAGATGTATTCCATAATACCATATCAAGCTTATTCTTTTCGTTGTTGGTTTTCCAACAACTCCGTTCTAGCTTTTGTTGTAAGCGTGCTCCCTCGAGATCTTGTTTCCCTTCGTTCACTCCATTCCGTTCTTACTTTTGTTCTGGAGGCATTGTGATGTTGCTATCTTCAACCTTTCTTCTTGTTCTTGTCAGGACCTTGTTCGTTTCTTGCTTATCCATTTAACTGAAGAGTTGTGCCCTCTGCTCAAGTTCTTTTCATCTTATCAAGTCTTGTATCACTTTTCAACCGGAGTGCTGACCGAAGTTGTTCTTCATTGTTCCTCTTTTCTAACGGAGTGTTTTCAACTTCGTTCATCTCCGTTGTATTCTTTTCTCAAGATGGCTTATCCTTTTCAAGGTTCTTTGGTTTCACTCATTTGTCAAAGAAGCAACATAGTTTTACCTCTTCTCTTTCTCCTCCGTTTTTCCCTCTGGTGCCATTGTAGATCTCGGGACGAGATCCTCTCGTAGTGGTGGAGTGTTGTAACGCACCGAGACCGATGTACCAGGTGTCCTCCAGTTATTCGCTGTTGTTGCGTTGTCTTTGCTTGTGTGTCATGCATTGCATATCATGTCATCAGGTGCATTTCATTTGCATACATATTCGTCTCATGCATCCGAGCATTTTCCCCGTTGTCCATTTTGCAATCCGGCGCTCCTATGTCACCCGGTGTCCCTTTCTACCTCTTTTCGTGTGTGGGTGTTAAACATTTCCGGATTGGAACGAGAATTTCCATGCGGTCTTGGTTTACTACCGGTAGACCGCCTGTCAAGTTTCGTGCCATTTGGACTTCGTTTGATACTCCAACGGTTAACCGAGGGACCGAAAAGGCCTTGTGTGTGTTACAGCCCAACACCCTTTCTTGCTGGCCCAAAACCCACCAAAACCTCCTCCTTCATCTCGGTCATTCGATCACGATCGCGTGGCCGAAAACCGCACCTCATTTGGACTCTCCTAGCTCCCTCTACCTATAAATATGTGGCTTCCCCGAAATTTTCGCGCAGTCTAACCCTAGTCTTCTTCATCCTTGCGTCGCTGGACATGTCCGCCGCCGCCGCCACCTCACTCCGCCCAATAGCGTCGCGACACATCACCAAATCCCGCCGTCTCAGCCACTACAGGTGCGCCACGTCGCCGCGCACCGCGCCCACTTCGTCGGGGCCCGGCGGAGCCCAGATCCGGCCCTCCCTGGGCCCGGGTCGGGCCGCCGCTTCCCGTGCGAGCCGCCGCCCGCGTCCGTCGTCTTCGCCACTTCCGGTCGCCGGACTCGCCCCGCCGGACTTCCGCCGGCCGATGCCATGCCCCTCGCCGCCGTTCCCCGCGGGTCCGCGCCGTCGCGTCGATCCGGACCTCGCCGGATGCCTCTCGCGCTGGAGCGCCGCCACGGCGCCTCGTCCTCCCCTCCAGTGACCAGATCCGGCCGCTCCGGCCCTGATCCGGCCACCCCAGCCCCATCTCCAGCCATTCTCCGCCCCTACGCCGCCGTACCTACTTCTGCCATTGCCGGACTCCCGTCGCTCTCCGTCTAGCTCCGTCCTCGCCGGCCCACTTCCTCCGGCTTGGTTTATTTTTTTCACGAGGTTATAATTTCTCTAAGTCCTGCGATTTTCCTAATTCATATGCCTCTATTCATCATGTCATAACTCATCATCCGTGGCTCCGTTTTGAGTGTATAGCATATCAAAATGTTCGTCTCGACGAGTACATCATTTCATCTCATTGCATCATTTTCATTTGAGCTCATCTTGATGCCAGAAATGTTGTTGGAAGAGGACTATGTGAGTATTTTGTCTGATCTGTTTCAGCAAATGGCATTTTGTCATTTTTGCCATGATTATTGTGTGCATGCTATGACCCTGAGCTCTACATGTGTTTTGTTATATGCCATGCCATCTTTACAGTGGTGCTTGCCATGTATTTTTGTGATATTTGTGGTGACTAGCACAAGCTTGCAAATTAGCGTAATCGGTAATGCTGATTTCAGGGACTTAGAATTGCACTAAGGCCTTGTCCTGATTTTGTCGGTATGCCATATGTTCATGTTGTTTCCTAGTGATCCATGCTCTTTTGAGGATGATCAGTAAGGATGATTTGTTAACATTGTGGTGCTCTATCCTTCCATGTATTTGTTTGTATTTATGGAGCAACCTAGATTGAGTCAATCGAGCTTTACTTTTGCTATAAAGTTAATCCTGGCAGATTGTTGACTTGACTAGCGATTTTGCCGAGGATGTTGCTATTGATATGTGCATGCTATGTTGTTGTTCTTGCCATGTCTAGCTTCTATGCTATGTTTTCTTGATGGGTGTATGATTAGTTTGTCATTCCATGCTTTGTAGTGAGTGCATCGAGCTCGTAAACATGCCTACTCGTTAACTGATTTGCATGCTCCAGTTTTTCCACTAAGTCTGAATCTGTTTATGTTTTTGCCATGTTTACATGCTTGCAATTGTATTTTCTGATCCATTTTGGCTCAAGGTCACTAAGGGACTTTTGTTAAGTGTTTTGAGTAGCTTCATGCCATGCCTTGCTTTTCCATGTTAACTTCCTATAGCATGTAGTTTTTATGCTCTAAAGTGTGCTTCTTGATGATAAATTCCAGACTTGTGTTAATTTCACTAAGTCTGAAACCTGTTATCATTTGTACTTTTGCCATGCTTGTTTGAACCTGTTATTGAGTGAATTAGCCGTAGCTCAGTGTTCATCTTTTGTCAAGCATCATGAGTGGATCCCTGCCATGTATTTTTGTGCCATGTTTGAGTGCTGTAGCATATTTATCTTGATGCATTTAGATGGCTACTTGCTGATTATCACAGACCAGTGCCATATTTGTTTTGCTTGCCATTTCCAAACCGTGCATCCGATCCCGGCGATCTTTATATCGATTTCAACCGAAATCATCTCCTCTTTCCAGTGGCACTCTTGGATTTCCAAGTTGAGGCCAGGTTCAATCATTCCTTTGCAAATCATGCATATGCATCGCATACCGCATCCTGCATATCATACCATGATCATGTGTTGGTTGTTTACTATGTTGTGTGCTTCTTTCCGGTGTTGCTTCTTCGGGTTGGTTCCGATAAATCGCGTTTGTGAGGACCCGTTCGTCACGTCCATTTGTCTTCTTCATGGAATCATTCTTCTTCCTTGCGGGATTTCAGGCAAGATGACCATACCCTCGAAATCACTTCTATCTTTGCTTGCTAGATGCTCGCTCTTTTGCTATGCCTATGCTGCGATACCTACCACATGCTTATCATGCCTCCCATATTGTTGAACCAAGCCTCTAACCCACCTTGTCCTAGCAAACCTTTGTTTGGCTATGTTATCGCTTTGCTCAGCCCCTCTTATAGCGTTGTTAGTTGCAGGTGAAAATTGGAGCTTGTTCCATGTTTGGAACATGGATTTTTGTTGGGATATCACAATATCTCTTATTTAATTAATGCATCTATATACTTGGTAAAGGGTGGAAGGCTCGGCCTTATGCCTGGTGTTTTGTTCCACTCTTGCCGCCCTAGTTTTCGTCATATCGGTGTTATGTTCCCGGATTTTGCGTTCCTCACGCGGTTGGGTTATAATGGGAACCCCTTGACAGTTCTCCTTGAATAAAACTCCTCTAGCACTGCCGAACATTGGTTTTACCATTCGCCACCTAGCCTTTTTCCCTTGGGTTTCGCGGACCCAAGGGTCATCTTTATTTTAACCCCCCGGGCCAGTGCTTCTCTAAGTGTTGGTCTGAAACGGGCAGCCTGCAGGGCCACCTCGG
Organism: Triticum urartu; assembly: GCF_003073215.2. NCBI lineage: Eukaryota > Viridiplantae > Streptophyta > Magnoliopsida > Poales > Poaceae > Triticum > Triticum urartu. The sequence goes on from NC_053024.1 coordinate 418,810,148, forward strand.
GGAAACTTGAGGGTTGGTTTTACTCGAAGCTTGACCTATCTGAGTGTGCCCTGAGAACGAGATATGTGCAGCTCCTATCGGTATTTGTTGTCACATTCGGGCGGTGTTGCTGGACTTGTTTTACCATTGTCGCGGATGTCTTGTAACCGGGATTCCGAGCCTGATCGGGTCTTCCCGCTAGAAGGAATATCCTTATTGACCGTGAGAGATTGTGATGGGCTAAGTTGGGACACCCCTGCAGGGATTTGAACTTTCGAAAGTCATGCCCGCGGTTATGGGCAGATGGGAATTTGTTAATGTCCGGTTGTAGAAAACCTGAAGTCAATCTTAATTAAAATGCATCAACCGGGTGTGTAACAGTGATGGTCTCTTTCCGGCGGTGTCCGGGAAGTGAATACGGTGTTGGAGTTATGCTTGACGTAGGTTGTTCTAGGATCACTTCTTGATCATAGTTTCTCGACCGTGCTTTGCCTTCTCTTCTCGCTCTCATTTGCGTATGTTAGCCATCAAATATGCTAGTCGCTTGTTGCAGCTCCACCTCATACTTTTACCCTTCCTATAAGCTTAAAATAGTCTTGATCGCGAGGGTGTGAGATTGCTGAGTTCCCGTGACTCACAGATACTTCCAAAACCAGTTTGCAGGTGCCGATGATACCGTGCAGGTGACGCAAGCAAGCTCAAGGAGTTCGATGAAGATGTTGTCCTTTGCGTTGTTTCGTTCTAGTTGATCAGTAGGTGGAGCCCAGTTGGGGTCGATCGGGGATCTGTGTAGCATTTGGGGTAGTCTTCTTTTATTTTGGTTCCGTAGTTGGACCTTGATTGTATCTGGATGATGTAATGTTTTAATCATGTAATTGTGTGGAGTGGCGATTGTAAGCCAACTATGCATCTCTTTCCCTTATGTATTACATGGGTTGTGTGAAGATTACCTCACTTGCGACATTGCTTTCAATGCGGTTATGCCTCTAAGTCGTGCTTCGACACGTGGGAGATATAGCCGCATCGAGGGCATTACACGGACCATGATCAAATGGCGGGAATCCCGTGGGCTTCTTTTAAAAACAGAATGGGCCAGGCCCAAGGGATATCTATGGACTTCGACCTAACAAATCTCATCCAGCCCATCTAGGGTCTGGAGGAACTGTCTCAACCTTTCTCTGATGATGAAATAAAGAAGGTTCTGAAAGAGTTGCCCCCTGATAGAGCACCTGGCCCAGATGGATTCAATGGCCTGTTTGTCAAATGCTTCTGGCCGATAATTGAGCAGGATTTTCGGCGTCTTATCCAAGACTTCTATGAAGGAAAATTATCTCTTGAGAATATTAATGGCTCTCTCATTACTCTCATACCCAAGATGCTCTCTCCTGAGGGGCCAGATGATTTTCGGCCAATTTTTTTGACTAACACTTGCTTGAAATTTCTTACTAAGCTGTTAGCAAACAGGATGCAAAAAGTGATCCTTTGTTGTATCCATAAAAATCAATATGGGTTCTTGAAGAGTAGATCAATCCAGGACTGCTTAGCTTGGGCCTTTGAATACATCCACCAGTGCAAATAGTCAAAGAGACCCATCATAATTCTCAAATTAGATTTTGCAAAAGCATTTGACACTGTGGAGCATGATGTTGTGTTGCAGATGCTTAACCACAAGGGGTTTGATGATAAATGGATAAACTGGGTCAAAGAAATTCTATCTACAGGATCTTCCTCTGTTTTGCTTAATGGCATACCAGGCAAGCAGTTTCAGTGCAAGTGTTGTGTCAGACAGGGTGATCCTCTATCACCTCTGCTATTTGTAATTGCGGCCGATCTCCTGCAGTCAGTGGTCAAACAGATGTTCTCGCATGGAACCCTGACTCTCCCAATTCCTTCACATGACCAGGATTTCCCTATAATCCAGTATGCTGATGACACTGTCATCTTTTTGACTGCCAAAGATGAGGAGTTGGTGGCTCTCAAAAATATGTTGCTGACCTTTCAACAGTCCACTGGGCTTCGAGTTAACTTTGCAAAGTCTTCCATGATTCCTTTAAATATTGATGATGTGGAAGCTGCCAGGCTAGCTGCTTTGCTTGGATATAAACTTGGTCAGCTGCCATTTACTTATCTGGGTCTGCCACTTGGTACTACCAGGCCCAGAATTGTGGATTTTATGCCTTTAGTTGATGCCTTGGAGAGGAGACTGACAGCTAGTTCATCCATGCTAAACCAAGGCTCCAGGTTGCAGTTGTTAACTTCAGTCTTGACTTCCATGCCCATATATTTCCTCTGCAGTCTACAGCTACCAACTGGTTTCATTAAGCAACTTGACAGGATCTTTAGGCAGTGTTTGTGGAGAGGAAATAGTGATGCACCAAAGCAATCTCTGGCTGCATGGGATCTGGTCTGTAGGCCTAAGGAAAAAGGAGGACTTGGAGTGATTAACTTGCATATCCAAAATAAGGGCCTCCTACTGAAGCATCTTCACAAATTCTTCAATAAGGCAGACATCCCATGGGTTACTTTAATCTGGAATAGTTACTATGATGATGGAGTTCCACATGCTACAGTCCCAGTTGGGTCATTTTGGTGGAGGGATATACTCAAGCTCTCTGATGCATATACTGCAATCTCCTCAGTTCACATCAATAGGGGAGACTCTGCCCTTTTCTGGTCTGATGCTTGGTTAATTGGTGGCTCTTCAAGACCTCTATGTTGGAGGTTACCTAGGCTTTTTTCCTTTGTTATTAATGACAAACTCTCTGTGAATGAATTCCTCATCTCTCAGGACCTATACTCAATGTTCTTCTTGCCTTTGTCACATGAGGCTGTTCTGGAGCTGCATGTTTTGGAAGCTTGGATCCTTGATTTACATAGAGACATCACTCTGCCAGATGTTTGGATATGGCCTGGAAAATCTGGTGAATACTCTGCCAAGAGCTTTTACACTCTTATGCATTCTCATTTGCCAACCATATTGCCATGTAAGTGGTTGTGGGATAGCAAGTGCACCATGAAGACCAAAGTCTTTGGTTGGTTGTTGTTTTTTGATAGACTCAATACCAAGGACTTATTAATTCGTAGGCACTGGAGATCACCTATGGATGACAATCTCTGTGTTATTTGCAATGAGCTAGTCTATGAGGATAGGTTGCACTTGTTTTTTAACTGTAACTTCAGTCGCAGAGTATGGAATTATATTTCCATTGATTGGTCCAGGGGCTCTGAAATTCAGCAATGTATTCAGCATGCAAGATCAAGGTTTAAGCATCCCTTCTTCTTTGAAGTTATGCTCACTACAGCTTGGAATATATGGATCCTCGGGAATGGCAGGACTTTCAGAGGAGAAAATGCAACCTTTGCTGCTTGGAGATGTAATTTTGTACATGATCTTACTCTTCTAGCTCATATAATGAGAGTAAATATTAGAGACAAGTTGTATGCTTGGCTTAACTCTCTAACTTAGTTACAGGTAGGAAGGTAGTTAGATTCTGTTTTTTCTTCCTTTTATTCCTTGCTTTCTTCACTAGCTTGTACAGTTGCTACTTCTTTATTTAATAAAGGGCTGTGGAGCTTTGCTCTACAGTAAATATTCAAAAAAAATAAAAGCGAGGATAGATCTAAGTATTGCCGTAGTAATAAGATAGATCGGTGAAGCTCATTTCATAGTCTCTATGTTCAGCAGCAAGTTTTCTTTGAGGCAAGCAAAAGTAATCAAAAGGGCTAAATTTAATAGGACAGAAGTCCCCAAGATCAATTTTAGGAGGTATAGGTTCCTCTTTCGGCCCTTCGTAATGTACAACCAATTCATCATTATAAGCATTCTTTTGACAGAACTTTGTGAGCCTAGACTCAAGAGAGTATCCTAGCTCATTATTTCGAATAGCTAAATCATCATTAAGTTCAGAGATTCTATCAATTAAAATATTGGTTGGCACCTTTTTTCGGAGGTTTTCATTAAAATCAACATAGTCAGGAGATTGAAAGCGCATAATTTCTTCTTGATCGAAGAGGATAGATTCTATGGGAGGACGGCCAGCGTCCACCCTATAGTGCGCAAAGATTTGTTTGGATTCTTCTATTATAAATCTGAATTCATGAGCCAAAAAGATAGTAGCGGCACGCTTAACAAAGGAATGCTCAATATTAGAAAATTCTAGGAAAACTCTTTGTATAGATGGGTGCATATGCATAAATTGCCTTTCAAGTTCAACGATAAGCATGGCAATAGCGTCCGCAAGACTACTAGTTCTATGGAGAATAGAACCGCCCATAGAGGGCAAAGCACCGGCACAAGTAAAGAAATCTTGAATAACTCCTTTTCCAATAATATTACCACTACCGATTCGAAATCTTTTTGTATGGTATGTAGAGGGTTCTTCAGCAGGAGCATCAGAATTTTCCATGATATTGTTATCGCCCATATTGGCGATAACTTCCCCCATTTCAGACATAACGGTAAGCAAGCAAACTAGCACACGAGCAAACAAGAGGCAAATAGAGAGGGAGGATAGAGAGAGAGGGCGAATAAAACGGCAAGGGTGAAGTGGGGGAGAGGAAAACGAGAGGCAAATGGCAAATAATGTAATGCGAGAGATAGGGATTGTGATGGGTACTTGGTATGTGGACTTTTTGCATAGACTCCCCGACAACGGCGCCAGAAATCCTTCTTGCTACGTCTTGAGCTTGCATTGGTTTTCCCCGAAGAGGAAGGGATGATGCAGCAGAGTAACGTAAGTATTTCCCTCAGTTTTTGAGAACCAAGGTATCAATCCAGTAGGAAGCCACGCTCAAGTCCCTCGTACCTACACAAAACGATAGCTACTCGCAACCAACGCGATTAGGGGTTGTCAATCCCTTCACGGTCACTTATGAGAGTGAGATCTGATAGATATAATATTTTTGGTATTTTTGGTATAAAGATGCAAAGTAAAAAGTAAAAGCAAAGTAAAAAAGCAAAGCAAGATTAAAGTGATGGAGATTGATATGATGAGAATAGACCCGGGGGCCATAGGTTTCACTAGTGGCTTCTCTCAAGAGCATAAGTATTCTACAGTGGGTGAACAAATTACTATTGAGCTATTGACAGAATTGAGCATAGTTATGAGAATATCTAGGCATGATCATGTATATAGGCATCACGTCCGTGACAAGTAGACCGAAACAATTCTGCATCTACTACTATTACTCCACTCATCGACCGCTATCCAGCATGCAACTAGAGTATTAAGTTAAAAATAGAGTAACGCCTTAAGCAAGATGACATGATGTAGAGAGATAAATTCATGCAATATGAAATAAACCCCATCTTGTTATCCTCGATGGAAACGATGCAATATGTGCCTTGCTGCCCCTTCTGTCACTGGGAAAGGACACCGCAAGATCGAACCCAAAGCTAAGCACTTCTCCCATGGCAAGAACTACCAATCTAGTTAGCCAAACCAAACGGATAATTCGAAGAGACTTGCAAAGATAACCAATCATACATAAAGGAATTAAGAGAAGATTCAAATATTATTCATAGATAGACTTGATCATAAACCCACATTCATCGGTCTCAACAAACACACCACAAAAAGAAGATTACATCGAATAGATCTCCACAAGAGAGGGGGAGAACTTTGTATTGAGATTCAAAGAGAGAGAAGAAGCCATCTAGCTACTAACTATGGACCCGAAGGTCTGAGGTAAACTACTCACACTTCATCGGAGAGGCTATGATGATGTAGAAGCCCTCCGTGATGACGGCCCTCTTCCGGCGGAGCTCTGGAATAGGCCCCAAGATGGGATCTCGTGGATACAGAAAGTTGCGGCGGTGGAATTAGGTTTTTGGCTCCTGTTCTGATCGTTTGGGGGTACGTGTGTATATATAGGAGGAAGAAGTACGCCGGAGGAGCACCGAAGGGCCCACGAGGCAGGGGGCACGCCCTAGGGGGGGTGCCCCCCACCCTCGTGACCGCCTCTTTTGTTCCTTGGAGCAGGGTCCAAGTCTCCTGGATCACGTTCGGTGAGAAAATCACGTTCCCGAAGATTTTATTCCGTTTGGACTCCATTTGATATTCCGTTTCTTGGAAATACTGAAATAGGCAAAAAACAGCAATTCTGGGCTGGGCCTCCGGTTAATAGGTTAGTCCCAAAAATAATAGAAAAGTGGAAAATAAAGCCAAATATAGTCCAAAACAGTAGGTAATATAGCATGGAGCAATCAAAAATTATAGATACATTGGAGACGTATCACTAAGCTACTCCATAATTGCAAACAAAGACATGGATGGATAGAGCATAAGAATTCTCAAAATCATCCTTACTGAACATGCTCAAAAGAGGCATGGATCACTCTGTAGCAACATGAATACATGGCATAACAATAACATCAGGGAAATGACTTTGAAGAATTCTATGTCCCTGAAATCAGCAACATCACGAGAGCTACTTTGCATGCTTGTGCTATTCACCACATGGATCACAAAAATACATGGCATACACCCTTGTAAAGATGGCATGGCATAGCCCAAAACACATGTAGGGCTCAAGTTCATAGGAGGCACACATAAAACATGGAAAAAAAATGAGAAATGTCCATAAGCTGATAAGAAACAGAAACTAACATTATATAGCACTCTTGCAACAACATTTATGGCATCAAGATGAACTCAAACAAGCGTGGTGCAATGGAATGAAATGAAGAGCACATCCAGGCGAACAATTTGATATATCACACGCGCAAAACGGAGCTACGGATGCAAAGTTATGATGCGATGAATATGCCAGAAAAATATTAGGGTCTTAGGCAGAAAACGGGGTCAACCCTAAGTTTTGGATCTGGATCTGGCGACACGCTTCCTGAGGTTGGCCGGGTTCTCGCCGGAGAAGAATGGGACGGTGGCCGGAGTTGCCGGATCCGTTCGCCGGCTGATGAAGCTATGTACCTGGGGTAGGAGCACGGACCCGTCCCAAAGAGTCCTACCCAAGGACATCCCTAGAAGAAATCACCCATCAATCGACTTGAAGGTACTTCACTCGACGAGTTCAAGACACTCGACCAAGAAGCTACCGCTCGACCAAGAAGCTACCACTCGACCATGAAGCTATTCACTCGACTGCCAGGAGATCTACAGTCACTCCTAGGCAAACGGTCAGCTGTTAAGTAGTCTTCATGGTCATTACGGCACTTTATTAGAGGCGTTACCAGTAACGCCCCATCTTAAATGTACTTTAAAACCCTGCATTACTGAGGGCAGGAGGGGGTCGGCGAACTCTATATAAGCCACCCCCCTCCTCAGCAGGAAGGGTTCGCACCCCTGTAATCTATACACGCATAATCCAGTCGACCGCCTCCGGGCTCCGAGACGTAGGGATATTACTTCCTCCGAGAAGGGCCTGAACTCGTAAACCTCGCGTGTAACAACTTCCCAATAGCTAGGATCTAGCCTCTCCATACTCACCCCCCTACATCACTGTCAGAGTTAGAACCACGACAGTTGGCGCCCATCGTGGGGCTGGAATCTTAGCGCTTAGTTGGAGAAGTTGTGATTTTTCTCGATCCCTTTGATCATGTTTTCTTGCGGAGTTTTGGTGGAGGACCGCGAGATCCGTCTCGGCGTGCTCACCTTCATCGTCGACGACTCCGCCTGGCTTCAGGAGGCACCGCTCGACATCGACGCCCTCCCCGCCCGCGGTGCGACACATTTCCGCGCATGCGTTCGTGGCATCCTCCTGCGGCAACCGTCGACCCAATATGGGTCGGCCCCCGTATCGTCTCCCCGCCCTATCTCCCACCAGCGCAAGCGCTCCGGTCGGTCAAGACTTCAGCGGTGGGTGAGGCACGCCGTGGCCCGCCAATCGGCAGCCCCGCAAGTCGCAGCCATCGAGCCCGTCGAATCCCTCTACGGCCTGTTCGACTGGCTCCGTGGAGACCTCATCCGAGTGCGACAGCAGCGATCCAGCGGCTGAGGTTCTGGCGGTCGATGGAACACACAGTCCCCCTGGTTTCCCTCGCACTGATGGAGGCGCGGGTGGAGGCGATCCGTCACATCCCCACGACGAGTATCTCCCCGAACCTCTCACGTTATTGCAGAGAGAGGAGCTTCGCCGCCGGAACATGGACGCGCTCCGCACTCCTATCGTCGGAGAGACCCCCAAGGCCCGGGCCTTGGAGGACGCGCGTTTGGCCAACTTGGCCGAGCGCACTCGACTGGAGAATCTCCAGCGAGCACTCGACGAGCAAGCGCGTCAGCGGGCTCCCGAGTATAGTCGACGCCAGCTCTTCCTGCCGATGCAGGTATATCGAACCCCAGTTCAGAATCTGGCCGCCGCGGCCCATATAGCAGAATCGATTCAGCCCTCCCAGTCGGAGGCTGGCAGGGGCTTGTTACAGATCAGAGCATTGCTCCGGGCGGCGGGAGACCAGAATTCCGCTGTCTCTCAGTCGCGGAATAGGATCCACAGTCGGTCTGTCGCAACAGATACAGTCGAGTCAGCTCACAGCTCGAGATCGCCCCCGAGGCGAGAGGGACGTGGTGGCCAGCATGATCAGTACAGGAGGAATGAGCAGTATGATCACCGATTCGACCATGATGATCGACGTCGAGTGCCAACCCCTCCCCCGAGGATTGGGTCATATGCGCCTCGACGGCAAGATGACAGACGCCCTCATAGTGAGCACGCCGGTGGGGGCCGAAGCCGGTGAGGGGGTGCGGGGCCAGAGCGGGTGGCGCGGCACCGCTCGTGCGGCATGGGGTCGGCGGGGCTCGCCGGCGTCGATGGCGGCCGGCGATGGCGGCGGCGCGGCACCACGGCGGCGCCGGGTGTCGAGCGGGCGCACGGGGCGGCTCGGGCCGCGGGGGCCTGCCCCGGGCCGCGCGGGTCGGCGCGGTGGGAGGTGGCGGCGGGCCAAGTGTCGGCCTATGAGTGGCTCGGGGTGGAGGCGCGTTTTGTCCGGCCGGACCGCATGTGTCCGGCAGCGGGAGGAGGAAGAGGCTAGGGTTTTGGACTGCGGGAATTTCAGAGGGGAGACCTATTTATAGATAGAAGGAGCTAGGAGACTCCAAATGAGGTGTGGTTTTCGGCCACGCGATCGTGATCGAACGACCGAGAGGATAGAGGAGGTTTAGGTGGGTTTTGGGCCACTTTTGAGAGGTGTTGGGCTGCAACACACACGAAGACTTTACGGTACCTCGGTTAACCGTTGGAGTATCAAACGAACTCCAAATGGCACGAAACTTGACAGGCGGTCTACCGGTAGTATACCAAGGCCGCTTGGCAAGTCTTGGTCCAATCCAAGAACATTTAACACCGCACACGAAAAGAGGTAAAAGGAGACGTCGGAGGACATAGGAGTGCCGGAATGCAAAACAGACAATGGGGAAAATGCTCGGATGCATGAGACGAACACGAATGGAAATGCGATGCACATGATGACATGATATGAGATGCATGCCATGGGCAAAAGCAAAAACTAAGAGAAAACCCAACCACGAGGAAATATCATAACTTAGTGCCGAAAATGGCAAGAGTTGGAATACAAATATGGCAAGTTACATACGGGGCATTACATACTCCAATTACAACATGATACTCATCAACTGCAAGCATAACTCCTAGTAATCCAAACAATAGCATGGCAACAACAAGATCAACATAATACTCCGAGAAATTGCCATGCACAAAGTCATGTAGCTAAAGCAATATTTTAAACAAGTTCGAACAGATTTAACCATGTCATTGCATTACAGTGATGCAATTGGAGGGTGGGGCTTGCCTGGGGTGGAAGAAATCACCGGGACAAAGTGCGAGAAACTCGCGGAAAGGGTCGCCGGAAAACATACTCTCTCGGAGGGGCTGAATAAGGGCAGGGGCAAAATGGTCATTTTTAGAATGTCAAAACATGGTGAAAATGGTTCCATCGGAACGGGCTCGATGAAACGAAGAAGTGGGCTTCGGATTCACCTCATTTGGAGTTGGGAGTAAAAACATATAAGGGTTTTTCTGCCAGGGACCTCTTTGTAATAAAAATTATCACAAACAGGCTCTTAACAGAAAAACAGAACATGCACTTTGCAAAAATACGCCTTCTCTTCAGGACAACGCATTCCGCGCTGAAACAGAAAGAAAATACGCTTTCAGATTAGTGAAAGCGTATTATGGTCTAAAGAAGGACGAAACTACGCTTACGGAAAGCGAAGACGCTATCATTGGATTATGCCTCCACTTATCCACGTCAGCGTACCTGGGCCCGGCCGTTGCTCACTTACATGCGGGCCCCGCGTTGACTTCCTTCTCATCTCCCTCCCGCGCCTGCTATCTTCTTCCTTGCGTGACCTCGACCAGAACAGGAAGCAGGGCGTGGCAGAGGCGGTTCAGGCGAGGGGGGCGGCCAGCTCCGGCCGAACGGCGACCACCGGCGGGAGCGGGAGGATGTACCGCGCCTGTTCAGAGGCCCAAGCACGCCGGGGAGGGACATGGTGGTGGCTAAGGGTTGCGGTGGCCGAGGGCAGAGGCGGCGGCCAATCCTTGGGAGCCGCGGCCACAGGCACTCCGGCGAGGAGAAGAGTAGATGGAGAGGTTCGCCGGGGTGGAGGGGAGCTACTGGAGGTGTAAGCAGGAGGGGTTGGGCTCGACGCAACTCGAATTTAGGCGGAGAGCCGCGGCGGCCCTGGTGTCCAACAGAGACGAGGAGGGCTCCTCGAGCTCAAACGAGGGGCTGGGGAGGCGTCGTGGAGTGAGTGGAGGCTGGTGAGGTGCTCGGGAGGGCTCGGGGATGGCTATTTATAGCCGAGCGAGGGAGATGGGCTCTGGTGCCGCCGGGCATGTCTGGCCGAGGCTCTGGCGATGGCCAGCAAGCACGGGAGGGCGCGGGAACACGACGAGCTATTGATTCAGAGCTCACGGAGGGGTAGGCAACGCCGGGGAGCAGAGGAAGAAGCCGAGCACCATTAAAGCATGTCGGGGCACTGTGCTCCTGTGGACGAGCATCGGTGAGGAAGCTTCCGGAGGGGGAGCGGGGTCCAGGGGGACGGCGACAATGCAGGCTAGCTGTTGGACACGCTCACGCGCGCGAAGACGACGAGAGGAGGAGGGGCAGAAGCACAAGCAGCCACTGGGCGCGGCCACTGCACACAGAGCGCTTGCACAGTGATGCCATTAACATGGTCACCGCGTGCACTGGCATGTAGCGGGGGAGATGGGCTTGAACATGTTGTCTAGTGGGTGGCTCATCCAGGGTAGGTCTCAACTACGGTGGTAGTTCGGTTAAAAGTGATCTGGTTAAACGATGAGAACCCTCTGAAGTTTACTGCAGTAAACTTGGGTGAGCACTAGTGATCAAGAGGAAGGGTTTTGGATCCAATGGAGTTGTCTGCGAGGTTGAGGTAAAGAAGGACTTTCATCCTGGTAACTTGGATAAGAATTGGATAAAGATTTAATGTAGTTGCTTAACAACCACATAAACTGGTCCAGAAAATAGATTAGGATGATGCACTCTGATGAAGCATCCACTTGAGCTCAAATTGGTCAAGGCAGAGTCATTTGGTCATATGAAGATGCTCAAAAGGTTTCATACCAATTGGATAAACCAAAATGATACTTCCTTCACAAACATTTTCACTGACCAGAAACTTGCAAAAATTCTAGAGGAAAAATGTCTTGATGAAACATGCCCAAAATGGGTTGAGGTAGGTTATATGAATAATAGAAGGCCTAGAAAAATTGGGATCCACAATGGATCAAGATAAAGTATACTTGCTTCACAAACTGAAATTTTTGTTAGAATCAAAGAATTGAAGGTGAGCTCACATCCAGGCATGATATGAGCTCTACTTTGGTGGAGGGCTATTATATGATAATATGAGGGACCATGCAAAATGGCAAATTTGGATATGCCTAGATTGTACTTCCTTCACAACCACTTCCCTTAGACAGGAACTTTGGAAAATCATAATTAAATAATTACTAGGAAAATGAGGTTGCACTTTAGCATGTGGCAATTATATGGACAGGAAAAGGTGTCCAAGGAGTTTGAGGTCAAATGGGAAAAGGAAAATAGCACTTGCTTCACATTCTGCCACTCAGACATAATAGAAAATGCATTAATTGAGCATGATGAGGAACATGGCAAATGAAATATTTTGCCATATTTGAGAAAGATATGAGCCAAACAATTTATGAGAATTATTTAGGATTTTTGGGAGTGACAGAAATATAGGTTGCTTCACAGCCTAGGGCAGACAGGGTTATTCCTTTAATAGAAAAAGGAATATTCCCGAGAAAAAGATTTTAGGGTTTGGTCAAGAAGTGAAGTGACATGATCTTGGCAAGGTTTTGAGAATGATGAGTCACCTGGGAGGGAAAAATAGGATGATTTCCCAGGTGGCAAGGCCACAGAACCACTCCAAAAGAAAAACAGAGCAAAAACTAATAAATCAAAAAGAAAAAGAAAAGGGCCAAAAATCCAGGCTGTTACAACTCTTACCCCCTTAAAGAAATCTCATCCTCGAGATTTAGTTGCTCTGGGAACAAGTATGACTTGAGGATACCGTTTCCAACTCGGGCATCGTTTTCCTTTATTTATTGTTTCCCCCAAGAATTTCAGATGATCAACTTACCTTGCTCTGGGGTGGCTTTTCCCAAATTTTGATGGGTCTTTGCTCATATACCAAATCCTTTTGCTGATGTTGATTTTCTCATATCTACGGTGATGTCCAATGGATCTGATCATAAATTTCTTTTTGGTCATGAAAACCTTTTTATTTCTGTCATGGGGTTGTTGCAAGCCTTCTGGGTTCAATAAATGCTTAGAATTAATCATGGCCATCTTCTGACGGGATCTGACTGCACTGATTTATCTTGATTTATTTCCTTTGGCTCGTGCATGTGGCATATACTAGAGATTTGACTGCCTTCTGTCATGAGCAAAATAATGGTCTATGGAGTTATAGTTATGTCATACCCTAAACATTTACATTTGGAGACTTTGCCCGACAGGGGCTGACGGACAAATGCTTTTCCTAACAGACTGACCGGGTACTTGATTTCCTCGGCGAGTACACCGAGTCGGAGCTGATTATTCGGCTTTCGACTTTCTCCCTTTATCGGTATACCCATTGTCGGAAATACGCGGTGATATGGTTTAACAGTGCTGCTAAGGTCAAACTGTCGAGGTTGCAAAGGAATCTTGGATCTGACAGAACAGATTTGGATATTCCACACTAACCATGTCAAGCGGGTCAGTAGGATATGAAAATCCTTGTAAATAGAGTAGGGCGTTGAAGATGTATGTCTTTGTGGATCCATATGGAATTATGGCCTACAACTGACTTGGGGTATCCGGACCCTGATGGTCGTGCAAAATCATCATACCTTTGTTGTTAGTCTCACCCTTTAATGGTCATGATTTTCTTTGTCAGGATACCTTACTGAAATAACTTGGCCACACATGTCCTTCATTCTTCGTATGACCATGACTGTGGCTAGTGCAATATTGTTGGCATTATTCCTTCTGCTTATTCTCTGACCTATGTTCGCACATATATGACATATACTCGGGGTTTGTAGCTGTACGGAGCTCATTGCTTTCTTAGGTATATCCGCTGGATCAATGTCGTATCCCGTATAAGTGATCGATCTGACCCGGGATACATGCGTACCATATGTATAATAATCATATGCAACTGAATACCATATTATTGCGGCAGGCATATGTTTTGACTGAATTGTTCCTCTTACAAAATTATTGCAAATTTGATTCTTGAGATGCACTGCCATGTACTGCCAACTCATCATATAATCTCTGAGGACGGTGCATAGTGTGGTACTGACGCGACGCGGACAGGGTGGCTTACGAGGGAAGCCATCCAAGTAGCTTGCTGAGCAAGACTCTTACATTCTGCTCGAGGCTTTTGTCTGGGTAGCGTGCAGAAGAAATCTCGATAGCTTATACCCGAAGCTTGGTCGGATTATTGTGCTGGAGAAACTTGAGTTCCGTATGAGAAGCTTCTGCTTGGGTTTGCTTGTTGAGAAAAATTCATTTTCGTCTGTCAGAAGCTTTTACCGAGGTATCTTGTTGAGAAAGACCGGGTACCGTGTGCCAGAAATTTTTCACATATCATGATGAGGAAAAATTTGAGTAGCCTTGCCTCATAAATTTCTTCCGATAGCGTGTGGAATAATGCTGGGTTTCTTATGTCCAAAACTTCATACTGATATGTAGAGTGAAATCCATGCACACTTCCATAATATTTTGCGGCTGATTATTTGCATGAGAGAATTTTTTTGACTGTCTTCCTTGAACATATCACATCCCGACTTCCTCTTGGAGTATAACATATTTCTAGTACCATTTATTGCTGAGCCAAAACTTGCCTATGATCCATACCTTTGATTGGAAAATATACTGTTGGTCTTGCATATGACTTGTCTTTCTGCTGGCTGGATCATTACTGCTGTAGAATTGATGCGGATAATCAATCCAAGACACAATTGGCAATCTAAGCAGATATTCCTTATATCATGCGGTTGACTGAGAAGGCCATAATGTTTAGCTGAGCTTCTTCCAAATATTTGAAATACTTATCACTTCTTCGAATCCGGTGTTAGTTGATGAGCAAATCTTTATAGGGGGAAAATAATGTAACATCGGGGCCCAAAAATAAAGAAGCAAAAGAAAACTCAACTAAACAAAAACACACAACAACAATCCATTCACACACAATCAATGTCGCATTTTACTACTAGTCACACAATATGCATGCCTACTTAAGCACACAAATCTCGCGGGATCTCTGGTTCTACGATCTAGCATGCTGTGGCGGTGTGCACGAGGACAAATAAATGTGTGGAAGAATTGGTGTAAACAGCGCTACACCAAGTGCTAGCTTAGCCAGGTAGAAGCCTGGACTAGCTTGGAGGTGAAGGCGCACTCGGTAATCATTTAGTCGGACACAAAGGTCGCAACCACATTATTATCAAGCGGACGGAAAACGGTCCGTACTCGTCCAAGAAATATGATAGCGGGGAAAAACTGAGGCTGCTGACATTGCCCTTTCTTGATAACTTTGATCATTAAGGGTTGCCAAAATGACAAGAAAAAGGACGATCCGTGATAGAAGCATGTCTACCACCGAAACAAAAGGTGGGGCTGAAGGAAATAATTCGGCACGATACCTGAGCACCATTTTTTGCAAAGAGTGTCGCGATCACTTGGCATCACTCCGCTGGGACAGAAATGACACCAGACACCGAAGAATGAGCAAGAAAAGAAAACTGGAGAAATGCAAAGGTTGAGCTGTAGTGGATCCGGACCGATGCCATCTACACTCACCAGATTAAACCGCTAGTAAATAAATAATAAGGTTATATGCATGCTATGCAGCAAACAAACGCAGCAACCAAATGCAATAAACAAGCCGGACTTTAAACTACCGATTTATATCGGTTTCTACCGCTCGCGCTGACTAGGGCATCCTACAGCCAGACATGCTCTGATACCAAGCCTGTGGCACCCCGGCTCAGAGAAACCGGAACGCCCCGTATTCCATCCCAGAGATCAAGGAGAAGTCTCTGGAATACGGCACTTCTTGACATAGAACAAATCATCTCTTATTACAAAAATAATAATTACACAGGTCTGATGTTACAATGATCACATTAGCATGGCGACACTACGCCTGCGATACTACACTTGCTCTATGCTAGCAGCGGAGCAACTCGTAGCAGCGGAAAACTTCTAGTAGCGGAACAAGGACGAAGGTGGTGAACTCCACTCCGCAGGGACTCTGGCTGGGACACGATCTAGCTCGCATGAACGGACACCTCAACAAACAATCAAGCAATCACGGCATCACCTGCAATCTGGCATGACACGCCAGGTCAGTACATTGAATGTACTTGCAAGCTCACAACAACCAAAAACATCAAGGCAAGACAACAACATAGCATTAAGCAGGTTAATTAAATTAACAGCTACCATGAAGCAACTACTAAGCATGGTATGAAATGGATACAATACTGATAAATAACCATCTCAGATCTCCATAACCATCTCTCTCTTGGCTAACCGGCCAAGCAATATACCATCTCGATCACCTCGTGATCAAAACCAAACGGTGATCTTTCCGGCGACCACTACCATGACCAACACTTGGTCTCCAACGTCATTATCAACATCCTGCCAAACTGTTACTGCTCACAATATATCATCATATAAATCACCTATAAGTCATTCCATCATGAGAGTGTTGATCGAACAGTGGGACCTAGTACGGACGCAACTATCGATAGATTAAATACATACTGCAGAGGTAGCGCACTTTACCCACACCACAGAACCCATGGCCTCGCACTCCCATTCGGGTGGACCAATGGCGTTCCGACATAACCGATCTACAACCATGACACTCTCCCAGCCACTCCGACTCACTCCCCACTGGGCTAGTCCTGGGTGGCCCCGTGTCTACCAAAGACACTAATGGCCACCATCGTGGCCAAAACAATAAACAGTCCCACACAGGGACAACCCGGGTACAACAACAACAACGGGCACACAATGTTATGTCTGCTTACCGGGCCAGGGTAAGCACGCCCATAACCTTCCCTAGTTGGAGGCACCGGCGAGAGGCACGACAATAGACCGCATTAGGGCCTTCCGAAAAAGGCAAATGTGGTTGCACTGGAAAAAGCCCGGTTCGGCGGCACCTGACCAACTTAATGACGGAATTTATCCCCAAAAATATAACTGTGATAACTGATACTCCGATATCAACTACCAAACTATAATCCAAGTCATAGCAATATCCAACAAATAATCCAAGCATAATATCATCATCTAAAAATACTCCAAGGGTAGCACAACACTACTGTCATGATAAATGTCCAAGTCATAGCAATATCCAACAAATAATCCAAGCATAATATCATCATCTCAAATACTCCAAGGGTAGCGCAACACTACTGTCATGATAAATCCGAAAACAATAATCCTACTACTCCAATAACAAGAATAAAGCTATTCGGCTAAGATCCACATGTAAACATCATTTCCGAAAATAATACTCCAAGCAACAGAACATCAACTAGCATCATGAAAATAATCATACTAACCACTAATAATCCAAAGGCAGCATGATATCCAAAGTAATACTCCAAAATATAATAATAGATACCATCATGGAAATAATCATAATACCAACTACTAATACTCCAATGACAACATGATACTCATCAACTGCAAGCATAACTCCTAGTAATCCAAACAATAGCATGGCAACAACAAGATCAACATAATACTCCGAGAAAATGCCATGCACAAAGTCATGTAGCTAAAGCAATATTTTAAACAAGTTCGAATAGATTTAACCATGTCACTGCATTACAGTGATGCAATTGGAGGGTGTGGCTTGCCTGGGGTGGAAGAAATCACCGGGACAAAGTGCGAGAAACTCGCGGAAAGGATTGCCGGAAAACATACTCTCTCGGAGGGGGCTGAATAAGGGCAGGGGAAAAATGGTCATTTTCAGAATGTCAAAACATGGTGAAAATGGTTCCATCTGAACGGGCTCGATGAAATGAAGAAGTGGGCTTTGGATTCACCTCATAAGGATTTTTCTTCCAGGGACCTCTTTGTAATAAGAATCATCACAAACAGGCTCTTAACAGAAAAAAAAACATGCACTTTGCAAAAATACGCCTTCTCCTCATGACAACGCATTCCGTGCTGAAACAGAAAGAAAATACGTTTTCATATTAGTGAAAGTGCATTTTGGTCTAAAGAAGGACGAAACTACACTTACGGAAAGCGAAGACGTAATCACTGGATTACGCCTCCACTTATCCACGTCAGTGTACCTGGGCCCGACCGTTGCTCACTTACACGCGGGCCCCGCGTTGACTTCCTTCTTCTCTCCCTCCCGCGCCTGCTGTCTTCTTCCTCGTGTGACCCCGACCAGAACAGGAAGCAGGGTGAGGCAGAGGCGGCTCAGGCGAGGGGGCCGGCAAGCTCCAGCCAGCTCCGGCAGAATGGCGACCACCGGCGGGAGCGGGAGGATGTACCGCGCCTGTTCAGAGGCCCAAGCACGTCAGGGAGGGACGGGGTGGTGGCTAAGGGTTGCGGTGGCCGAGGGCAGAGGCGGCGGCCAATCCTTGGTTGCCGCGGCCACATGCACTCCGGCGAGGAGAAGAGTAGATGGAGAGGTTCGCCGGGGCAGAGGGGAGCTACTGGAGGTGGAAGCAGGATGGGTTGGGCTCGACGCAACTCGAATTTAGGCGGATTGCCGCGGCGGCCATGGTTGCCAACAGAGGCGAGGAGAGCTCCTCGAGCTCAAACGAGGGGCTGGGGAGGCGTAGTGGAGCGAATGGAGGCTGGTGAGGTGCTCGGGGATGGCTATTTATAGCCGAGCGAGGGAGATGGGCTCAGGTGCCGCCGGGCACGTCCGGCCGAGGCTCTGGCGACGACCAGCGAGCATGGGAGGGCACGGGAACACGACGAGCTATTGATTCAGAGCTCACGAAGGGGTAGGCGACACCAGGGAGCAGAGGAAGAAGCCGTGCACCATTAAAACATGTCGGGGCACTGTGCTCCTGTGGACAAGCGTCGGCGAGCGTCGGTGAGGAAGCTGCCGGAGAGGGAGCAGGGTCTAGGGGGACGGAGACAATGCAGGCTAGCTGTTGGACACGCTCACGCGCGCGAAGACGACGAGAGGAGGAGGGGCAGAAGCACAAGCAGCCACTGGGCGCGGCCACTACACACAGAGCGCGTGCACAGTGATGCCATTAACGCGGTCACCGCGTGCACTGGCATGTAGCAGGGTAGATGGGCTTGAACATGTTGTCTAGTGGGTAGTTCATCCAGGGTAGGTCTCAACTACGGTGGTAGTTCGGTTAAAAGTGATCTGGTTAAACGGTGAGAACCCTCTAAAGTTTACTGCAGTAAACTTGGGTGAGCACTAGAACTTGGGTGAGCACTAGTGATCAACATGAAGGGTTTTGGATCCAATGGAGTTGTCTGCGAGGTTGAGGTAAAGAAGGACTTTCATCCTAGTAACTTGGAGAAGAATTGGATCAAGATTTAATGTAGTTGCTTAACAACCACATAAACTGGTCCAGAAACTAGATTAGGATGATGCACTCTAATGAAGCATCCACTTGAGCTCAAATTGGTCAAGGCAGAGTCATTTGGTCCTATGAAGATGCTCAAAAGGTTTCATACCAATTGGATAAACCAAAATGGTACTTCCTTCACAAACATTTCCACTGACTAGAAACTTGCAAAAATTCTAGAGGAAAAATGGCATGATGAAACATGCCCAAAATGGGTTGAGGTAGGTTATATGAATAATAGAAGGCCTAGAAAATTTGGCGGCCACAATGGAGCAAGATAAAGTATACTTGCTTCACAAACTGAAATTTTGGGCAGAATCAAAGAATTGAAGGTGAGCTCACATGGAGGAATGACATGAGCTCCACTTTGGTGGAGGGCTATGATATGATAATATGAGGGACCATGCAAAATGGCAACTCATTTGGACATGCCTAGCTTGTACTTCCTTCACAACCACTTCCCTCAGACAGGAACTTTGGAAAATCATAATTAAATAATTTCTAGGCAAATGAGGTTGCACTTTAGCATGTGGCAATTATATGGACAGTAAAAGGTGTCCAAGGAGTTTGAGGTCAATTGGGAAAAGGAAAATAGCACTTGCTTCACATTCTGCCATTCAGGACAGAATAGGAAATGCATTAATTGAGCATGATGAGGAACATGGCAAATGAAATATTTTGCCATATTTGAGAAATATATGGCCCAAAAAATTTATGAGAATTATTTGGGATTTTTGGGAGTGACATAAATATAAGTTGCTTCACAACCTAGGGCAGACAGGGTTATTCCTTTAATAGAAAAAGGAATATTCCTGAGAAAAAGATTTTAGGGTTTGGTAAAGGAGTGAAGTGACATGATCTTGGCAAGGTTTTGAGAATGATGAGCCACCTGGGAGGGAAAAAGAGGATGATTTCCCAGGTGGCAAGGCCACAAAACCACTCCAAAAGAAAAATAGAGCAAAAACCAATAAATCAAAAAGAAAAAGAAAAGGGCCAAAAGTCCAGGCTGCTACAACGTACGTACAGCAGCCAGGGTGCAAGAAAGTAAATACGACCACGTACATACATACGGGCGGGGTCTCGAACGCCTACTTTCGCATACGTATGACCAAGGCTCGTGTACATGGCTGTGGCTGGGTCGGAACGGAGAAACTGCGTCGTCCTCGTGTTCATGGGGAGGCAACGGAATGCGTCGTGTTCATCGGGAGGCAACAGAACGTGTGCTTTTCATCGGGAGCCAACAGGCTTGGATGGAATAGCCGATGGAAATGAGGCCTGGCGTACCGCAGAATGGAGGAAACGGCCTTGTGTTCGACCGGCCACGTTGGAAACGGGATCCTGTTCATCGGGACGGGTCTAGCGTACCGCAAAATGGAGGAAACGGACCTCCTACGATGGAAACGGGGTCCTGTTGATCGGGAGGGGTGTGGCGTACCGCAAAACGGAGGAAACAGACTTTTGTTGGAGCGCTATGGTAGAAAGGGGGGTCCTGTTCATCGGGAGGGGTATGGCATACTGCAAAACAGGACTCCACGAGATACTGTTCATCTCCACCGTCGACCTCCTCCAGCCTCCACGGGTTACTGTTCATCCACCGTCGACCTCCTCCAGCCTCCACCTGCGACTGTTCATCCACGGGCTCTTGTTCATCCAGCCTCCACCGGCTACTGTTCAACCAGCCCTCTCCACGGGGTCCTGTTCAACCACCCCTCCATGGGCTACCATTCATCCAGCCCTCCACCGGCTACTGTTCAACCAGCCCTCCACCGGCTACTATTCATCCAGCCCTCCACGGGGTCCTGTTCATCCACCGGCTCGATCGATCGGGGTCCTATTCATCTAGCGGCAATGTCCTCTACTACCACAGGTCCTGTTCATCCAACCCCCCACCGGGAACTGTTCATCCAAACCCCCAACAATGCTCACTGTTCATCCAGAGGCAGCATCGATCGGCTTCAGTTAGCAGCAGTAGCGAAGGAATCACTCAGGTTCAGTTAAGTCGATCGATCGCTCGGGTTCAGTAACGAGTAGCCTGCAGTGCAATCGTCCGGGCTCAGTTAGAGCCCAACGCCTCGCTCGGGTTCAGTTAGAGCGCAAGCCTTGCACACACGCGAGAGAAACGCACATCGCTCGGCCCCCGACCACCCACCGTAACCGGGAACTCCCCTGATATTTTCCTCGCCCTCGCTTCTACCACGGTTTTGTTTGTCATGGACGGCCCAAAGAATGTCATGAAGCTGCATCTCCGGCCCGCCCAGGACGAAAAGCCCATTTTCTGTCATGATTTTTTGTCATAGAAGTAGGATCCCACCACATCTATGATGATACCGGGTTTTGTCATAATTATCGTCATAGAAGTGTCATAAGCATGATAGGAAAAAAATCGTTCGACCCAAAATGTCACGGATGTGTCTTTTTTTTGTAGTGATGCCACTTAGGGGCATCCCCAAACTTAGTTGGTTGCTCATTTTTGGATAATAGCTTGGGATGCTGGGGCATCGCCAAGCTCAGGCTCGTCCATCCTTCCTTTATCCATCGTAAGATAACCCAAAACTTGAAAACTTCAATCACACAAAACTCAACAAAACCTTCATGAGATCCGTTAGTATAAGAATAATAAATCACTACTATAATTGTTGTATCAAACCAATTCATATTTTGTTTTTATATTATATCTATTGTATTCCAACTTCTCTATGGAAAAAACTCATCAAAGAAAACCATAGGGCCATCAAAATAAGCACACAACATAAAGAAAATAGAATATGTCAAAACAGAACAGTGTGTAGCAATCTGACTATTTCGAATACTTCTATAACTCCAAAAATTCTGAAACATTAGGACAACCTGAGCAATTTGTATATTGATCTACTGCAAGTGGAATGGGTATTTTATCTCTCTTTGGTAAAAAATTAAAATTGATTTCGTGAGTGTAAAAGTTTCTGTTTTTTAGCAAGATCAAACAACTATCACCCAAGAAGATCCTAAAGGCTTTACTAGGCAGAAACACCAATTAAAACACAAAAAACACAATCATAACAGTAGCATAATTGTGCTAACAAAAAAAAATAGGAAGCAAAAAGCAAAAATAAAATTTATTCATTGGGTTGCCTCCTAACAAGTGTTATAGTTTTATGCCCTTAGCTAGGCATAAAGCAAGGACCTAAGTTTTGCCATCTTTGGTTCGAGATCCATAAGATGCCCTCATGATTGATTCATAAGGCGGCTTAATTCTAGTTCTAGGAAAGTGTTCCATGCCCTTCCTCAAAGGAAATTGGAACTTAATATTGCCTTCTTTCATATCAATCACGGCACCGATAGTGCGTAAAAATGGTCTACCAAGAATAATTGGACAAGACGGATTGCAATCAGTATCAAGAACAATAAAATCTATGGGCACATAATTCCTATTTTCAAGAATAAGAACATCATTAATTCCTCCCATACGCTTTTTAATAGTAGAATCCGCCAAGTGCAAATTCAAAGAACATTCTTCAAGATTAGTAAGACAAAGCACATCACATAAAGATTTTGGAATTGTAGAAACACTAGCACCGAATTCACACAAAGCAAAACACTCATAATTTTTAATCTTGACTTTGATAGGAGGTTCCCATTCATCATGCAATTTTCTAGGAATTGAAACTTCTAATTCCAATTTTTTTTAAGAGCTTTCATCATAGTATCAACAATATGTTTAGTAAAAGCTTTATTTTGTTCATAAGCATGGGGTGAATTTATCATGGATTGCAACAAAGAAATATAATCAATCAAAGATCAACTATCATAATTAAAGTCTTTGTAATCCAAAAGAGTGGGCACATCACTAGTTAAAGTTTTGACCTCTCCAAACCCACATTCATCAATTTTCCCAACAAGATTTTCACCCTCCGAAATATTGGGACGCCTTCTACCTAAAGTTGACTCTTCTCCAGTCCCTTTTTCATCAATCTTAACTTTACTAAACATGGAATCAATAGAAAAAAACCAATCATTTTAAGATCTTCATCACTTTTGCGAAAGCAATCACTAGAAAACGCTTTTTCTAAAAATTCTCTTTTAGCTCTAAGCATTGCGGTTCTTTTCTTACTTTCATCCATAGAAACATAAAGAGCTTTAATTGATTCATCTACTTTAGGCACAAAAAATTTCATCTTGAGATTTTCCACATCATGAGCAATTCTATCAACACTTCTAGAAAAATCATCAATCTTACTCAACTTTTCTTCTATGGAAGTGTTGAAAACTTTTTGAGTGTTGATAAATTCTTTAATATTATTCTCAAGATCATATGTGTTCCTATTATTATTATGAGATTGATTTCCATAGGAATTACCATAATTATTAGAGGAATTACTAGGAACAGGCCTAGGATTAAAATTACCTCTATAAGCATTGTTGTTGAAATTATTTCGAGAGATAAAATTCACATCTATGGAATCACTATTTTGCTCAATCAAAGTAGACAAAGGCACATCATTAAGATCAATAGGAGCACTTCTACTAGCAACCAATTTCACAAGAGCATCAACTTTTTCACTCAAAGATGAAATTTCTTCAGCCGAATTAACTTTTTTACTAGTAGGAGCTCTTTCGGTATGCCATTGCGAATAATTCGCCATTATATTGTCAAGAAATTTGGTGGCTTCACCCAAAGTAATTTCCATAAAAGTACCACCCAGAGCGGAATCTAAAAGATTACGAGAAACAAAATTCAGCCCCGCATAAAAAAATTGTATGATCATCCAAAGATTTAACCCATGAGTTGGGCAGTTACTTAGCATGATTTTCATCCTTTCCCAAGATTGTGCAACATCCTCATGTTCAAGTTGCTTGAAATTCATGATCTGGGTTCTAAGGGAAAAAAATTGCGCGAGGAGAATACTTAGTGATAAAAGCATCTTTGCACTTATTCCAGGAATCGATACTATTGTGAGGCAAAGAAGAGAACCAATTTTTTGCAGAATCACGCAAGGAAAACGGAAATAATTTCATCTTCACCACATCATTGTCCACATCTTTTTTCTTTTGCATATTGCATAATTCCATGAAGGTATTAAGATGGGACGCAACATCCTCATTAGGAGTACCGAAAAATTGTACTTTCATAACGACATTCAACAAAGCAGTATTAATATCACAAGATTCCACACTAGCAGCGGGAAGAGCAACCGGAGTGCCAATAAAATCATTGTTGTTGGTATTTGAGAAATCACATAACTTGGTGTTCTCTTGAGTCAGGATGATCACACAACAAGATTGCACTCAAAAACAGATTCGGCACGAAAACGGCAAACGGAAAAGAGAGGCGAATAAAACGGCAAATTTTTATGAAGTGGGGGAGAGGAAAATGAGAGGCAAATGGCAAATAATGTAAATTGCAAGGAGATGAGATTTATGATTAGGAACCTGGTATATGTTGAAGAGCCTCCCCGGCAACGGCGTGAGAAATTCCTTTTGATGTCGCTTGAAGCTACGTCGGTATTTCCCCAAAGAGGAAGGGATGATGCAGCACAGCGACGGTAGGTATTTCCCTCAGATATGAAACCAAGGTTATCGAACCAGTAGGAGAACCAAGAAACACAACGTAAATAGCCCCTTCACACAGATAACGAATCCTCGCAACCCGACGTGTTAAAGGGGTTGTCAATCCCTTTTGGGTAACGGTGCTAGAAATTGGTGCGTGACGGGAAAAGTTGTAATAGAATGGATAAATAGATTTCAAATAAAATAAATTGCAGCAAAGTATTTTTGTATTTTTGGATTAATAGATCTGAAAATAAAAGCAAATAAAAGTAGATCGCAAAGGAAAATATATGAGAAAGAACACCCGGGGGCCGTAGGTTTCACTAGTGGCTTCTCTCGAGAAAAATAGTAGACGGTGGGTAAACAAATTACTGTTGGGCAATTGATAGAACTTCAAATAATTATGACGATATCCAGGCAATGATCATTTTATAGGCATCACATCCAAGATTAGTAGACCGACTCCTACCTGCATCTACTACTATTACTCCACACATCGCCCGCTATCAAGCATGCATCTAGTGTATTAAGTTCATGGACAAACGGAGTAATGCAATAAGAACGATGAAATGATGTAGACAAGATCTATCTATGTAGACATAGACCCCATCGTTTTATCCGTAGTAGCAACGATACATACGTGTCGTTTCCCTTTCTGTCACTGGGATCAAGCACCGTAAGATCCAACCCAGTACAAAGCACCTCTTCCCATTGCAAGATAAATAGATTAAGTTGGCTAAACAAAACCCAAATATTGGATAAGAAATACGAAGCTATAAGAAATCATGCATATAAGAGATCAAAGAAACTCAAACAACTTTCATGGATATAAAAAGATATAACTGATCATAAACTCAAAGTTCAATAGATCCCAACAAACACACCGCAAAAAGAGTTACATCATATGGATCTCCAAGAGACCTTTGTATTGAGAATCAAGAGAGAGAGAGAGAGAGAGAGAGAGAGAGATGAAGCCATCTAGCTACTAACTACAGACCTGAAGGTCTACAAAGAACCACTCACGCATCACCAGAGAGGCACCAATGGAGGTGGTGAACCCCATCCGAGATGGTGTCTAGATTGGATCTGGTGATTCTGGACTCTACGGTGGCTGGATGAATATTTCGTCGATGCCTCTAGGGTTCTGGAAATATTGGGGTATTTATAGAGCAAAGATACGGTCCGGGGGGCACCCGAGGTGGGCACAACCCACCAGGGCGCGCTTGGGCCTCCTAGCGCACCCTGGTGGGTTGTGCCCCCCTCGGGGCACCCCCCAGACGTAGCCAGTGCCTGTTGTGTTCCTTCTGGCCCATAAAAATTCTCCGTAAAGTTTCGGGGCATTTGGACTCCATCAGATATTGATTTTCTGTGATGTAAAAAACATGGAAAAAACAGCAACTGGCACTTGGCACTATGTCAATAGGTTAGTAACAAAAAATGATATAAAATGACTATAAAATGATTATAAAACATCCAAGATTGATAATATAACAGCATGGAATAATCAAAAATTATAGATACGTTGGAGAAGTATCAGTAGGTCACTTTTTTTGTCATGCATGTACATCCTTGACAATTTTATGATAGAATCAAGATAGTCATACCGATGCTGCCGTAGAAGTGTTCCATGACATTACCAAAATTATCATCACAGAAGTGTCCACTTCCATGATGATAAATCGCGCATCATAGAAGTGCTTTCATCAAGGGTGACCGACACGTGGCATCCACTATAACAGGTCATCGTTAAGCTATCGGGTTTCGGTTTGGATCCGATAACCCGTTAATAGCCCAGACCAATGGGCATTTTCCACGTGTAAAATCATGATTGGCTGGAGGAAACATGTGTCTGCTCCTTGGTGGGCCAGATGTCCTCCGTCCATTGGAGGAGACATGCCTATGATATGTTGACATGTGGCAGGGCCCAACAGAGGCCCATATAGGTTAAAAAGGCCAGCCCAGTCAAAGGCCCATGGTACTTACTCAGGTACTAGTGGGCCAGCCCAATAATGGCATGTTTAAACATGTCCCATTTACGTCCCGAAGCCAGATCTGGTCCGTTAATTGTTTGCCAAATTTTTGGGCCCAATTACGGCCCAGTGACTTTCGGCCCATTTCATGGGCCCATTTCAGCCTGGAGTGTCTTTCGGCCTGGGAATGGCCTGCGCTGCCCATGGATCATCTATGGTCTGATGCGACATCCGACCCACTAACGGCCCGTGATAAAGGTGGCAACAGTTCAGCCCAACGTGACTTTGGGCCTGTTAAAGGCCCGTCATATAATTCGGTCCGTTGATGCCTGTACTAAGCTTTTGGCCTCTTAAAGGCCCATGATATCAGTGGGCCAACTAAGGCCCGAGATATGTTTCGGCCTGGTAACGGCCCATCATATAACTGGGCCAAAAAAGGCCTGGTCTACATTTCAGCATGCTGAAGGCCCGTTGACGTCTAGTGAAAATTGAGGCCCAACATGCGTTTCGGCCTGCTAAAGGCCCATGGTTTCTTATGGGCCATAATAGGCCAGCAGAATATTCAGCCTGTTAATGGCCCAAAGCTACATGGGCCAAACTAAGCGATGGGTCCACAAAAGGCCCAACTACAATTTGGGTCGAATATAGGACGGAGTAAGTTGTGGGCCTGGCGCAAAGTGTGAAGGCCCCAATGGCCATTCGGGCCAAAGAAAATTGCAGGCCAGCCCAATGGTCGCCTGCTAAAAACCAGGCCCATTAGAGGCAAATGTTTCGGCCCGATCGACTACATCAGTTTTTTTAGATAGTGAATGATGGCAGTAACTAGTAGGAATTAATAACAAACCTACTCTATACAATAAAGAAATTACGGCATAGTAACTTAGAATAAACCTACACTATACAATAAAGAATTTATGGTATATTACATCCACTAGGCATCGAAGTTCGCCACCAGTGATCATAAAGCGCAACGAAGAAGCAGATTACAAAAAATGGGCGCCATTGCAGCATAACAAAATAATACTAAACTGAGATCACTTCCAAGACAGTTAAAGAAAGGTTAGCCTTCCATGGGAACTGCTGCGCAAGCTGCTGAGCACGGCTGTGAGACCGGCCTAGCATGTCGGTCATAGCTTCCAGGTGTAGCTGTTTAGCAATGAGGTTCTCATTGGCGTTCTCCGCAATCTTTCTTAGAGATAGGACTTCAAGTTGAAGTTCAGTTGCAGAATGCCTTTCTACTAGAACTTGGGACTGAAGAAGTCGAACTGATTCAGACAGTGAATTCTGTGAGCTTGTCTGACTACTAGTCTCAAGTAACTTGAACACTGCATCAAGACAAGACTTTGGGGTTGTCTCGCTATCTTCAATATGTTTTGCCTTCTTTGCTGCAATATATGTTCGGTTTGTCTCACAGCCTTCAGCAGACTTGTACATCCATCAGGCATATCACCCTGAAACAAGCAGAGAGATGACAGGTTTTGCACATGTATAAACAAAGATGATAACTGTGCTGTCAATTCCATCCTATTTCAAATTATAAAATAAACAGTAAGTTCAAAATATCAATAGCATAATTTGGCATTGTTCATAATGCGAGGAGCTTCACCACACTACTTGATTACCATGTCAACATAACAAGCATAGATGCAGGGCAAAGACAATCATTGTATCTATTTTGGTTAATGTGCATGGCATGTTGTTCATATCATCAGCCACATCAGTAAGATAAAACAGGAGATGACAAGGTGCAAACATGGGCTGCTTCACCACACACTGCATTATAGATCCACAAAACAAGCATACATATAGGGAGTACTAAGTAAATTGCATGGTATGAATAAGGAATTTGGTTTTACAAGTAAAACTTGGAACTTACGGTTGTTGCGAACATGCATTTTGATAGAAACAGCAAGCTAAACAGCAGTTAATGATAGGGAGTATGAGCAAATTAAACAACAGTTGAGGATAAAGGCTTTAGAAGGACTGACTTACAGTAACAGTTAACACCGGCTTTATAATGCCCTTCTCCATGTCAAGGGAAGTATAACTCAAGAATTTCAGCACAAAATCTTCTTCATAAGCATTGCCTGTACTCTACATTTTGTAGAGAGTAATTATAGATATGATATTACTGGAAGTGATAGAGGATAATGAAGATAAGATGCAGATTGATGCTACATAATCAACTACCAATCCCTGGAAGTATAAGCATTATATGACAAAATGTACTGATAAGAGCAATCGGCTACACTTCTGCATTGGCATTGTCTGTGTAATCAACTTTTCGGTAAGATTAAATATAGATCTGATATTTTTTAGTAAATGGTGGGCGAGGGAGATAAGATGCAGAATGCTACACAATGAACCAATCCCTCTTCCCATAATACAAGAGTGTTTTGAACATTGTGTACTGTACAAAATGTTCTTATATTATGGGACGGAGGGAGTAGCTGTTAATGTAAGTACAGTGATAGACGACGTTCAGTCATTACAAGAGGACTGCAGAGCTAAACCTCTTTAAAAGCATTGGGTTGATTCTAAATTTATGTAAGAGTCTATATGGATCTTATAATGTCCACCAAATGGACGATAACGAGGCGAACATGTGCAGTGATGCTACATAATAAAACATCTATGAATGTAAGTATGGTCATACAGGGCAAGAGGTACTCACAAGAGCAATGTAGTGTGCAGTATAGTTGTGAGATTCTGTGGTCCCTTGAGAATGAATGTTCTTCTGCTAACAGTTTTCTTACAAGTTAGATGTTGATAATTGCGAGGAGATGAGATTTGTGATTAGGAACCTGGTAGATGTAGATGATCCTCCTCGGCAATGGCACCAAAAATTCCTTTTGATGTCACTTGAAGGTACGTTGATATTTCCCCAAAGAGGAAGAGATGATGTAGCACATCAGTGGTAGGTATTTCCCTCGGATATGAAACCAAGGTTATCGAACCAGTAGGAGAACCAACCAACACAACGTAAACAACCCCTGCACACAAATAACAAATACTCGCAACCCGACGTGTTAAAGGGGTTGTCAATGCCTTTTGGGTACGGCGCCAGAAATTGGTGCGTGGACGGGAGAAAGTTGTAAATGTTGATATATCAAATGTCAAATAAAATGAATTGCAACAAGGTATTTTTGGATTTTTGGTTTAGTAGATATGAAAATAAAAGGCAAATAAAATAGATACGAAGGCAAATAATATGAGAAAGAGACCCGGGGGAGTAGGTTTCACTAGTGGCTTCTCTCGAGAAAAATAGCAAACGGTGGGTAAACAAATTACTGTTGGGAAATTGATAGAACTTCAAATACTCATGATGATACCCAGGCAATGATCATTACATAGGCATCACGTCCAAGATTAGTAGACCGACTCTTGCCTCCATCTACTACTATTACTCCACACATCGACCGCTCTCCAGCATGCATCTAGCATATTAAGTTCATGGAGAAATGCGGTAATGCAATAAGAACGATGACATGATGTAGATAAGATCTATCTATGTCGAGATACACCCCATCGTTTTATCCTTAGTAGCAACGATACATATGTGTCGGTTCCCCTTCTGTCACTGGGATCAAGCACCGTAAGATCGAACCCACTACAAAGCACCTATTCTCATTGCAAGATAAATAGATCAAGTTGGCCAAACAAAACCCAAATACCGGAGAAGAAATATGAGGCTATAAGGAATCATGCATATAAGAGATCAAAGAAACTCAAATACTTTCATGGATATAAAAAGGTAGATCTGATCATAAACTCAAAGTTCATCCGATCCCAACAAACACATCGCAAAAGAGTTACATCATATGGATCTCCAAGAGACCATTGTATTCAGAATCCTGTGAGAGAGAGGAAGCCATCTAGCTACTAACTACAGACCCGAAGGTCTACATAGAACTACTCATGCATCATCGAAGAGGCACCAATGGAAGTGGTGAACCGCTCCGTGATGGTATCTAGATTGGATCTGGTGGTTCTGGACTTTGCGGTTGCTGGAATTGATTTTCATCGACTCCCCTAGGGTTTCTGGAATATTGGGGTATTTATAGAGCAAAGAGCTGTTCTAGGGGGGGCAACCGAGGTGGACACAACCCACCAGGGGGCGCCTGGGCCTCCTGGCGCGCCCTGGTAGGTTATACTCTCCTCGAAGCACCCCCAGGCGTAGCCGTGGCCCATTAGGTTTCTTCTGGTCCATAAAAAATCTCCGTAAACTTTCGTGGCATTTGAACTCCGTTTGATATTGATTTCCTGTGATGTAAAAAAACATGCGGAAAACAACAACTGACACTTGGCACTATGTCAATAGGTTAGTACCAAAAATGATATAAAATGACTATAAAATGATTATAAAACATCCAAGATTGATAATATAATAGTATGGAACAATAAAAAATTATAGATACGTTAGAGACGTATCATACGTTCAGGCAAATGCAGAAATGTAGTTCAAATTGTGATGTGATATCATAGACAGTACCTTACGCTGCAGACGAGACCAATGTGTAACAAGATTATTCCAGTTGTCGGCGTTCTAGGAACGGGGGTCCCTAGACTTGCCTGCCTGCGGCCTGCGGCGTGGCTCAAGCGGGGGCCCAGCGCGGCCCATCTTCATCAGCTCAAGCTCAAGACCCCCGCGAGGGGCCGAGCCTCGCGGGGCGGACGACAGGAAGCTTCCTTAGAGGCAGCCTCATCAGGCAGGCTCGCAAGGAGGCAGAGAGATCAAGGAAGGGGTACCTCGCGAGGAACCCGTGACGCAAGCCATGACGATCGAGACCAGGCAGGCGCCAGGCGGGCGTCGACCTGCGCAGTGTCCTTGTTTCCCCTTTGGTGCAAAGGGGGAAAGCACGGACCAAGGCATCAAGCAAAGGTTACCATTCCGGTGCAACAATACCAAGACCAGCCGGACGGCAGGACGGAGGTCACCGTGGAGCCCAAGACGGCGTCATTGCCAGTGCTTTTGGCAGCCGAAGACCACCTTTGGTCAGGATAACTTGTACTAGATGTTCCCCTTCGAAATGGCCAATTGTTGGCGCCCTTCCCGCTCATTATTTGGGGAGAGGCCCAGGGCCTCTATAAATAGAGCTAGCCACCACAGAAGGAGGGGACGGCTGGAAATCTAGTAGAACCCTAGCAGAGAGAGAGGAAGAGGCGACTGAACTCACCCTAGCAGTTCATCGCACCAGCCCAAGTACCCCTCTCGCGAGGCTGTTCTTCCCTTGTACTGTCCATCATCAGCCCCAGAGGCAATCCACCACACCACACACTGGAGTAGGGTATTACACCACAACGGTGGCCCGAACCAGTATAAACCTCGTGTCTCTTGTGTTGTTCATCATTTTCATCTTAGTTCGCACGAGAGGATTGGACGTAGATCGGTAAGGGAGAGATCTCCGCATGCACCCTAGTGTTCGAACCTCAAGGGTCTACCGGAACCCGAAACCCGACATTTGGCGCGCCAGGTAGGGGTGCGCCGGAATCTTCCTTCCGCTGTTCGCGTGTGATCTTCCATCATGTCCATGGCTGACGCTCGTCGGGCTCGCGCCGACACCGGGCTGCTCACGCCGCTCGCGTCGCCCAACGCCGCCACCGGCGCGGCGGGGAACGAGTAGCAGGCCTCGTCCCAGCACCCCTCAGTGCGGCGGGATGGCCACACCGCCACCACGTCGCTGACTCCAGCTGGCTCGTCGTCCCACGCCCGTCGCGCATCCATGGATGCGCACGCCTTAGTGCTCTTGGCGTGGGAGCTCCTGCACTACCGCCCCGTCGACGACCTCTACGAGGACTGGCTCGCCTGCATCACCGAGCTCGTCAGTGCCGCAGGGGGCTCCCCCTTGCGGTCCCTCTCGCTGCCTCGCTCTCCGTCCCGTGTAGGGGGCGAGGATCAGGAGGCGCCTCCATCGCCTCCTCCCCAAGAAGGTGCCTTGGATCCAAGGTGCGCAGCCCCAGGGCAAGACCCTCCATGTTCGGCGCCTGCACAGCAAGAAGGGAGCTGCCAAGAGATCCCACGTCCCCGGGAAGGTGCTCGCGCGCTCCCAGTGCCGGCGCGCCAAGATCGCGCCCGAGCGCCTCCACGACAAAACCCCACGCTTCTCCCAGTGGCGGCGCGTGGTGACCTGCAACAACGAGTCCAGCACCAGCAAAGGGCGTCGGTGGCCACGGCGGGCTGCCTCGCCTTCACCCCCGAGCTGCGCGGTGTCACATGGCCAGGCAAGTTCAAGCCTGACCTCTCTCCCCGCTATGATGGCACAGCGGACCTTGCGGAGTTCCTGCAGCTCTACGAGCTGGGCATCGTAGCCGCCAACGGAGACGAGAAGGTCATGGCGAATTGGTTCCCCATGGCGCTCAAGGATGGCGCCCGCACCTGGCTCCTGAACCTGGATCCTGGCACGATCTCCTCCTGGAGCGAGATGCGCACCCGCTTCATCGCCAACTTCCAGGGCACTCGCGACCGGCCCCCGGCCGTGAGCGACCTGTGCTGCATCAAGCAACAGCCAGGAGAAACCCTGCAGAAGTACATCCAGTGCTTCAACTACGCTCGCCTCAAGATCCCCAAGGTGACTGAAGAAGCCATCATCTTAGCCTTCTCCGACGGCGTGCGCGACGTCAAGATGAAGGAAGAGCTAGCAATCCATGAAGACCTGTGCACATCCATGGAGCTATTCAACTTGGCGACCAAGTGCGCCAGGGCTGAGGAAGGGCGTCTCTTCCTCCTCGAGCTCCCGGTAGCCGACCCGGAAGAAAAGAAGCTCAAGGCCAAGGACGTGAAGCGCAAGGGGGCTGCCGTGCTAGCAGCGGAACCAGACACCAAGTGAGGCAGGGATCAGCCTGAGTCATCCAAGGGCGGATGGTACTGCGTGTAGCACGACCACCCACAACACCAACGAATGTCAAGAGCTCAGAGCCGTGCAAGATGGGTGAATCGGCCGTCGCCCAGAGCGCAACGATAGGGGCTATGACCGAGGAAGAGGAAGAGGCGGTGGACGATGGGAAGACCGTGGCCTTCGCCAGGGATGGCGTGACCGCCCTCTCGAGGACCACTGGCAGGACCAGCCTCGCGAGGGAGGCTGGAGGGACCAGCCTCATGAGGACCGTCCCCACGGCAACGCAGGCCTCCCTCCTCTGCCGCCTCCACCAAGGAGGAACGAAGACCAACACCAAGACGATGGGGCTGGGGGCTTCCAAGAGCCACGTGCAATTGCTTGCATCTTGGGCGGCTCCAAGGCCCCAGCCTCACAGCGCATCTTCAAGCAGTTTGCTCGCGAGGTGAATGCAGTCCTTCCCAAGATTGAGGCCACGCGCCCTCTCAGATGGTCTTCGTGCGCGATCACATTCAGTTCCCCAGACCAGCTCAAGTGTGCGGCAACGGCCGGAGTCCTCCTGATGCTTTGCTCCCAAGTCATCAGCAACATGCAGGTCACCAGGACCCTCATTGATGGCGGGGCAGGACTCAACGTCTTGTCCGTCGAGACGTTCGATAATCTCCAAGTGCCATACGACCAGCTTCAGCCAACCAAGCCTTTCTCAGGAGTCATCGATGGTTCCACTGTTCCAATTGGGCAGGTTCGCCTTCCGGTCATCTTCGGCCAACGCAACAACTACTGCACCGAGCTCATCGACTTCGATGTCGCTCACATCTGCCTGCCGTACAACGCCATCCTCGGGTACCCAGCCCTAGCCAAGATTATGGCAGTGACTCACCATGGTTACAATGTCCTCAAGATGCCAGGAAGCGGTGGAGTCATCACCGTACCCTGTGAAGAAAGGGACGCAGTGTGCTCGCTCGAGCGTGCGTTCCAAGCCGCAGCAATCGAAGACCCAGATCGCAGGAGCGGGAGGCCTCCCGAGGCGACCCTCAAGAAGAAGAAGACCTCACCTGGCCAGAGCCACAAGGAAGCAGGCTCCTCCGGAGGTATTGCGTAAGGATTTGCGCCCGATCAGGGAGCGCAGCCCTCTCGTGCATAGGAAGGCGCGCCCGGCGCCCTCCTCAGGCAGGGCTCGGGGGCTCTCTCTTGGAGAGCCACCGAGCTTGCCAAGGTCGCGCGGGAGGCGCTTGGGCACCACTTGGAGGGGTGCTTTCAGGCACGCTTCCCTCAGAAAGGTACAAGTCAAAGGAGACAAAACCCTCAGGAGTTCATCGCAAGGAACACCCAAGAGCTACAAGAGTCTAGTGTCATGCGCGGCAGTCGCCGCTTACCTGCCGTGGCCCCACATCCAGGTGAGGATGGAGGACTGTGTGCCTGCGTCGACGTACCAGGGCTCAACCGAGCTGCGTCCCAGGAGCGCCTATGGCCTTCGGCCGTAGGGCGCTGCATGGGACCACCCCACAACTACGTTCGCATGCCCTTCGGCCTGTCGAGCGCGGTCGCTGCACATCAGCGCCTGTTGAGGAGCATTTTGGAGGCTCAGGAGGTCAGGCATCGCACGGTCCTGGCGGAGGTGGCGATGGTCCCCGAAGACCTGCACGTGCCACCAGAGCCTCCCGAGGCCCCTGGGCCTGGGGGCTCATGAGGGCCGACGTCTTCACTACGCATCGCTCACTTCCTCAGCATCACTTCGTCTTCAACAGCACCAGGTGACATCTTTCAGAGTTCTACTTTCAGCTGGGAGCGCCCACAGGGCTGCACCATTCCCAGGTCGCGTGGGTCCGTCCCCGCGGCATGTATCCATTTTGGTTATGCTCTTTACTTACCCTGTTGGGGGCACCCCTCGGGCTGTATCATCCCCATGCCACTCGGGCCTGACCCAGCGGCGGTTACTTTTACCTGCGCTTGCTTGAAATTGGATTTCCTCCTATGTGCTTAACATACCTGACCTAATCACCTGCTCGATCGACGCCTATTTGAAGAGCTGCTCGCTCTGGCACGACGCTTGCGCACGGGTCTGTCCCTACAGCGTTGATAAACCTGAGTGGTCGAGCTCTGGCCGCGGAAACCCCGCACGACGCCACCTCACCAGGCCCTCAGTGCCCTGACCGCTCCCTCGGAGTGACCATAGGTTGGCCGGCGACCGTAACGACAGGCCTTGTTTCTCCTCATGATTGGTGTGCAGGACCTACTCCAAGAGCAACGTTGGGGGCATCGTGAGCTCTCTCTCCCTCTCTTCGGCACGGACCGCTTGCACGTTAAAAGGGGGGTACCTGAGCATCGCGACTCATGGGCTCCTACTGGCTCTCCAGCCCTCACCCCCTGGCCTTGAACCACGACATCGCAACCTGTCATACCACCGGCGGTTGAACTCGCTCGAGGGCCGGGACCTGAGGACGTAGAGCGTTAAGGAAAGTGCGGGGGAGTGGGAAGAAGCTCGTGAGGGCCTAACCCAGCAGTACCTCGACCACCGCCTCTCGGGCCAGGCGCCTCTCTGAGGAACTACGTCAGACACACAAGATAAGTCGCGCCGTCGCAAAAGCTAGACCAACGCAGCGCTAAATCCCCGCCCAGTGCAACTCTGTCATGGTGATGCTACCTTCCTTTCTCGCCCAGCAAGGATTGCTTGAGCGCTAAAGGGGACCTCCCGAGCATCGCGACTCGGGGGCTCTTACTGGACCTCGGGCCGCTCACCTCCTAGCCTTGACCACGGCATCGCGACCTGGCATACCAGCGACAGCTGAAGCTTGCCTGGGGACTGGGACCTGTCAGCATAGAGCGCCAAGTCCTTGTGAGGATAGAAAGGGGGAGCTTAGCCGGAACAGAACGGACACCTCACGCTAATTCATATTAAGGATATAGTAATTACAAAAGGCATGGCAAACGCCTTACATACCCCCGCGGGGTGTTGCTTTAATTCCTTGCAGGGAACAAAAGGTGCTAACCCTAAGGAACGCTACTTGCTAGCACCTCCCCAGGCGACACCATCATCAACAGTGGGCTGCCCAGTGCCGGCGCCAATCCCATCCAGATCAGTGGCGTTGGCGGCCCGATGCAGCTGCCTCACTCCGAGCACGGCGCGAGCTCGGAGGCTCGTAGCTGTCGTCGCTCGTCTACGGGGTCGCGAGGAGTTCAGGGGAGCCGCTGAAGCCCGCAGTCCCTCCGCTGCTGCCTAAGGAGCTGCAGGAGGACCAACGGGCGGGGCTGGTCCTCGCCAGTTCGTCACCACTACCGCTTCCCTTAGGGAAGCACTCCAGTCGGCGTCCTTCTGCATCAAAGACCTTGAAGAACATCAAGGAGGCACCGTCGTATTCAAGATGGATCACCAAGGCGCTGTCCGCGCGACAGACCCGGGCAATCTCACCCCAGCCCCGGGTCATGAAGACCTTGCCCGGAGCAACGACCGCGACCTCCGCTCCGGTTGCAGGGGTGCCACAGTCGGCGTGCTGCAGCCAGAGCTCCGGGGCCCCGCTCGGCGACATCTCGAAGGTGAAGGAGGGAGGAAGGCGGATCCACGAGGTTGGAGGCATGGTGGCGTGAAGCACAAGCTCGCGAGAGGAGCGCTCCGCGTGGACTCCAGGGGGGACGACGCGCACCACTGTGACTCGCCGGCGTCAGCGGCGACGCTGTCGGTGTTGCTCGGCGCCCTCCCCCCTGAGGCCTACGACGCGGGTGTGCAAAGGCAGCGGAAACCCAGGAGGTGGCCGCTCGTACCACGGCCTCGACACCACCTGCCAGGCGCCTTCGTCCCGGTGACAAAGGATTGGCCGCTTCTTCGGCGGGAGGGGGTGAGGACCCTCTCCAGGGGCCTTTCCCTTCTCCTCAGCTGAAAACCGGCAGATCGGTGCCATCAGTGCAAGAGGAAGCAAGGATGGGGAAGAAGAAGAGGAGGAGTGACGGAAAGGGGTGAACCGGCGGAGCTCACGCGGCCCCGTACTTATAGCTGGGGAAGGCCAACCGCCGGGCATCATGACCTCAGGTAATCGTGACCCATATCTTTGCATGCAGGGACTTGTCAAGTCGTGTAGTTGCCGAGGCATCGTGGGAAGTGCAAACTCCCATGCCCAATCAAACGCCACGCGGTGCCCAAGGCCGTAGGTTGTTAGGGCCCGTGGCGCTTCACACTTGCCCCTTTGCTTCTCTGCTAAGCCAAGCCCGTGCGCGCCTTGGGCTCGGGGGCTACTTTCGGCGTTCTGGGTACGGGGGTCCCCAGACTTGCCTGCCTGCGGCCTGCGGCGTGGCTCAAGCGGGGGCTGCCGGATTTCGGGTTCCGGCAGACCCTTGAGGTTCGAACACTAGGGTGCGCGCGGAGATTTCGCCTCCTACCTACTTACACCCCCCGCCTCGCTAAGATCTAAACTATGGAAAAAACAACACAAGAGACACAGGGTTTATACTGGTTCGGGCCACCGTTGTGGTGTAATACCCTACTCTAGTGTGTGGTGTGGTGGATTGCCTCTTGGGCTGATGATGATGAACAATACAAGGAAGAACAGCCTCGCGAGGGTCTGTTCTTGGCTGGGGCGATGAACTGCTGGGAGGAGCTCAGTCACCCTTCTCTCTCTCTACCTGATCTTTTTTATCCTTCGATCCCTCTCTCTCCTTCCAACCCCCCTTTGCTCTGTGGGTGGCTGGTCCTATTTATAGAGGCCCTCGTCCTCTTCCCAAATATCGAGCGGGAAGGGAGCCAACAATGGCGGGCTAATTTGAAGGGGGACAACTAGTATCAGCTATCCTGATAAAAGTAGTCTTCGCCTGCGCAAAGCTCTGGTGATGACGCCGTCTTGGGCTCCACGGTGACCTCCGTCTCGTAGTCCTCCTGGCCTTGGTCTCGTTGCATCGAAATGGCAACCTTTGCCTGATGCCTCGATACTCCGCGGTTGCGCTTGCCCCCTTTGCACCAAAGAGGAAAGGAGGACACTGCGCAGGCTGGCACCCGCCTGGCGCCCTCGGTCGTCATGGCTTGCGTCACGAGCACCTCGTGAGGTACCCCGCCTTGATCTCCCCGCCTCCTCGCGAGCCAGCCTGACGAGGCCGTGCCTGAGGAAGCTCCGCGTCGTCCGCCCCACGAGGCTTGGCCCCTCGCGAGGGTCTTGGGTTTGTGTTGGTGAAGATGGGCCGCGCTGGGCCCCCCTTTGAGCCATGCCGCAGGCAGGCAAGTCTGGGGACCCCCGTTCCCAGAACGCCGATAGTAGCCCCCGGGCCGAAGGCGCGCCCAGGCTTGGCCATGCAGGGAGGCGGAAGGGCAAGAGCGAAGCACCGCGGGCCCTAACAGCCTGCGGCCTTGGGCGTCGCGTGGTGGTTGATTGGACATGGGCGCCTCCACTTCCCCATGGCGCCTCGGCAACTGCACGGACTGGACAAGTCCCTGCATGCAAAGTGGGTCATGATTACCTGCAATCGTGGGGGTCGGCGGTTGGCCTTCGCCGGCCATAAGTACGGAACAGCGCGCGCCCTTCCAGTCCATCCCTCCTTGCTTCTCCTTCTTCCCGACCCTTGCTCCGTCTTGCTGCGATGGCTCCGATCCGCCGGTTCTCGACGGCAGAGAAGGGAAAGGCTCCCCAAGAGGAACCAGACCCACTCTCACCGAAGAAACGGCTCGCCCCCCGTGGCCCGGACGAGGGGGCCCTTCAGGTGGTGTCGAGGCCTTGGTGCGAGCGGGCGCCGCCGGGGTTCCCGCTTCCATTGTACGCCCACGTCGAGGGCCCTGAAGGAGCTGATGCTGACCGCCATGGGCGGCGCCGACCGGTCACGAAGGTGTGGGTCGTCCCCCCTGGGGTCCACACCAAGGGCTCTTCCCGAGAGTTCGTGCTCCACGTCGCCATTCCTCTTCAGTCCTGGATCCACCTTCCTCCCTTCTTCGCCTCCATCATCCCGCAGGGGGAGCCCCTGGAGCTCTGGCTGCAGCACGCCGGCTGCAGCACCCTCACGACAGAGGCAGAGGTCGCGGTCGTTGCCCCGGGCGAGGTCTTCCTAACTCGGGGCTGGAGAGAGATCGCCCGGGTTTGCAGGACAAGGGGCGTCTTCGCGATCCACTTGGATTACGATGGTGCTTCGGTGATGCTCTTCAAGGACTTCGATGCGAGCGGGCGCCGGCTGGAGTGCTGCCCCGGGGAAGGTGGCCAGGACCCTGCTGCGACGAGGACTGGGCCGCCGACCGCTCCCTTGGCGGCTCCTCAGGCGGTGGAGGCGTCGGAGGCTCCAGCGACTCCGGCGAGCTCTTCGCAACTCCGGAGACGAGCGACGACAGCTCCGAGCCCCCGAGCCGGCGCCACTCCTGGAGCAGGGCGGGCTCGTCAGGTCGTCGCCGACTCTGATCTGGATGGGGTTGGCGTCGATGCTTGACGGCCCACCATTGATGATGGCGTCTTTTGCAGGGACGCGCGTAGTTTGTGTCCCTTTAGGATCTGTTCCCTGCGAGGAATCAAAAATGTGTCCGGTGGGGGCTTGTAAGGTGCCTGTGATCTTGTTTTGTTAATATAACCCTTGTCGTAGAATTGCGCGAGTTGCTCATTCCGTCTTAGCTCAGTCCTCCCTTTCGAACCTCACGAGGGCTTGGTGCTCTGCGCCGACAGCTCCCAGTCCCAAGGCGGCTTCAGCCGTCGCTGGTATGCCAGGTCGCGATGCCGTGGTCAAGGCCAGGAGGTGAGCGAACCGGAGTCCGGTGAGAGCCCCTGAGTCGCGATTCTCAGGAGGTCCCCTTTGGCGCCCAAGCAGCCATCCTTTGGTAAGCAGGGAGAGCGGCGTCGCTAACACGGGATAGCATTAGGTGCGGGGGTGGTGCCACGGTAGCTGGCGCTTCCGGGTGATGACTTATCTCGAGAATCAGGGGCCGCTCTCTGGTGTGTCGCCGGGTCCGTGCATCGGCAGGCGCGAGGTTGCTCGGTGAGGTCCTCGTGTGTCTCCCCCCTATCGCCTTTGCTCCCCTTTCTGCTCTATGTCCTCGGGTCCCGGCCCTCGAGCGAGTCTCAGCCGTCACTGGTATGCCACGTCGTGATGTCTTGGTTAAGGCCAGAGGGTGAGGGCTGGAGAGCCAGTAGGAGCGCTGAGTCGCGATGCTCAGGCACCCCCCCTTTAACGTGCAAGCGGTTCGCGCGGACGAGAGCGAAGGAGGCACCATAAGGGCCTCGCCTGACGCAGCTCCTTCAGGAGGTCCTGCAGGTCCATCATAAAAAAACAAGGGGTTGCCATGACAATTGACAGTCAGCCGTTGGTTGCTTCCGAGGAGTAGTGAGGCACTGAAGGCTTGACGAGCTGATGCTATGCGGGGCTGCCGCGGCCAGAGCTCAACCATCCAGGTTTGTCGGCGTTGCAGGGACGGACCCATGCGCAAGCGTCGTGCCGTTTGGGAGCAGCTCCGTTAGTTGGCATCAACTGAGCAGGCAACTAGGTAAAACACATTAGCTGCGAAGGAGTGGATTCGTTCAAACAGATGCTGGGAAGGCGGACATCACTGGGTCAGGGCCGAGCGACCTGGGGGGGTCATGCAGCCCGAGGGGCACTCCCAACAAAGTAAGCAAACAACATGAAATAAAAAAAGGGATACACGCCGCAGGGACGGACCCATGCGGCCTGGAAATAATGCAGCCCTGGGGGGGTGGCGCTCCCAGCTGGAAATAAAACTCGAAAGATGTCACCTGATGATGTTGAGGACGAAGGAGTGTTGGTGTAGCAGGCTCGGTGGGCTGCGGGAGCCGATCCTCACGAGCCTCCAGGCCTAGGGGCCTCGGGAGGCTCCGGAGGCACTGGCGGCTCCTCGCGGGCCATCTCCATCCCTGCCAGGGCTGCGGAACGCCTGGCCTCTCGTGCCTCCGTGATGCCCCTCATGAGGCGCTGGTACATGTCAGCCGTGTTCGGCAAGCCGTAAGGCATGCGAACGTAGCTGTGGGGTGGGCCTCCGCAGCACCCCACTCGCGAGGGCCAGAGGCGCTCTAGAGAGGCGACTCGGTTGAGCCCTGGTATGTCGATGCAGACGCGCAGCCCACCATCCTCGCCTGGATGGGGAGCCACTGCT
This sequence comes from Triticum urartu, assembly GCF_003073215.2. Lineage (NCBI taxonomy): Eukaryota > Viridiplantae > Streptophyta > Magnoliopsida > Poales > Poaceae > Triticum > Triticum urartu. Next base: position 418,851,604 of record NC_053024.1, read on the forward strand.
GGTAGGTGGCGGCCGCCTTTCATGACTCTTGACTCCTGTAGATCCTGAATGGCCTTGCTGACGAACTCCTGAGGGTCTGGGTCTCCTTGCCTTGCTCCTTCTTGAGGGAGACGTGCTTCGAAACACGCCTCCATGTGGTGCCCAAGCGCCTCCCTTGTGACCCTAGCTAGGTCGGTGGCCCTCCAGGGGAGAGCCCCCGAGCCCTTCCTGAGGAGGGCGCCGAGCGCGCTTTCCTATGCGATGGAAGGAGGTTCCCCCTGGGTAGGCGCGGGCCCAGAGGGGCCTGCCTCCTGAGTGGTCGGGCCGGACGATGTCTTCTTCTTCTTAGGGGCGGTCTCGGGAGGCCTCCTGCTTCCGTGATCCAGGAGAGAGCCAACACAGCCTTGGGCAACATCTATGAGGCGGCTGTTGGCGAGCCGCACGTAGTCAACTATGCTGGCAATCTTTAGTTCTTCACTGATGTGGTGACGCAGCTGGAGGCGCGGTCGGTCAGGGCTGACAGGTTGGTGGAGGAGAGGAGCCGTGCCCTGCTTGGGCGCGCCTTTTCTGGCGTCTTCAGCCACCTCCGGAACATGGATCCCCACTTTGATTTTGACGCCTCCATCGCCCCAGTCCCCCAGGCCGTTCGAGGCGACCTGACACACTGGGTGGAAGACAATGTGGATGCTCTTATCAGGGCCTTCGCTTCAGACAACGACGTCGTGATCGTGGCGGCCGACGAGGGCGGCATGGTGAACGGCCCTGACGCCGCTGGCGGCGACGCGGACAGCGATGGCGAGTTCAGCGACGCCAGCAACGGCTCGGGCGGTGCTCCTGAGAACGCATTGGGGGATTCATCCGACTGATTGTGCATCGCTCCTACTTCCTTGCCCTGCATGAATAGAACTCAGGTTTTGGCCTGATTGCAGTGAGAACATTTTGGAGGGGGAGCCCCTTATGTAAAACTTGTGTTCATCATACTAGTAGACGCTACATTGCACATGCGCCCGCGCCAAGTGGTTGGCCCAAGCGACGCGCTGGTCGGCTAGTTTACCTTTGTCCCGTGCTGGCCCTGAGGCAGCCTGCGAGGGGTTGTGGAGTCTCGAGTGTTTCCTGATTGGGTTCGAAGGATCTGAAGTAAAACACCCTCCTGAGAGGTCACGTCGGCGGCAGTCTGGGCTGCGCGCAAGCTAGGCCTGACCCGACTCGCGCGGGGAGGCAGCTGAGGCGAAGTGGTAACCAAAACATGAGAAATTGCTCGAATGAGACTAAGCACCCCTTCCCCAAACACACGCAAATCTCAAATTCAAATCCAACTTGAATCCAGCGGGGGAAAGCGACAACCAAAGGGAAAAGCGACGAAAGCAAACAAAAGGCCGCGTCCGGCACCTAGTCTAGTCTTGGACGTCTTCTCACCAGCGCGGAGCTAAGTGCTTCCACTGGGCGTGGGAGGGAGCCCCGGGGCCTGAGGCTGGCACCCCTGAGACTACGGGGCGTGTACAGCCCCAACTCATTATTACGTGAGTGTCACGGGCGGCGAGCTTCACAGGCGTTGGCCTTCTTCACAGGCTTCGGACCTTTTCCAAAACGCGATAGCTTCACAGGCATTCGCCTTCTTCACAGGCTCTGGGCCTTTTCCAAAATGCGATAGCTTCACAGGCATTCGCCTTCTTCACAGGCTCTGTGCCTTTTCCACAACACGATAGCTTCACAGGCATCCGCCTTCTTCACACGCTCTGGGCCTTTTCCAAAAGGCGATAGCTTCACAGGCATTCGCCTTCTTCATAGGCTCTGGGCCTTTTCCAAAACGCGATAGCTTCACAGGCATTCGCCTTCTTCATAGGCTCTGGGTCTTTTCCAAAACGCGATAGCTTCATAGGCATTCGCCTTCTTCACAGGCTCTGGGTCTTTTCCAAAACGCGATAGCTTCACAGGCATTCGCCTTCTTCACAGGCTCTAGGCCTTTTCCAAAACGCGATAGCTTCACAGGCATTCGCCTTCTTCACAGGCTCTGGGCCTTTTTTCATATCGCCAGATGAGGGCCCCGCCTTGCGCCACACTCTAGTGCCATCAACGACGACCGGAAACCAGGACGCCACCGATGGGGTAGAGCGGTCGCCAACGGTTCCCCCGACGACCACGGGTCCTCCGCCGGGGGCAGGCCCTGAGGCACCTCCCCAGCGGAGGGCCTACCTCCTGAGAACACCTTTCTCCGAACGCCGCGGTGGTGATGTCGGATCCCGGCCCCTCTCCTGCAGCCCCCTACGCCCTCCTCCCGAGGGGCAGGAGACTGTGGGAGCGGGGCAGCTGCTCGCTGTGGCGACCTGCACCTCCTGCGATCCATGGTAGCGTATGCCTACTCCTGAAAAATTAGCGCTACCCGATAATCGTTGCCCCCAGCGTGGCCAGTGGGACCGTCCCGGGGCTCCCGGAAAGGCTCAGCTTCTGGCGCCTCGGCCCCCCAGCTTGGGCTGAGGAGCGAGCCTTGTTCGCTCTCGTGTGGGTGTCGTTGGTCCATCATGAGGGGCACGTATTCCTCCGGCGCCGTCATCCCGAATGCCATGCCGTAATGCTCCGCATGCCACGCGGTCTTGCCTGACGCGCCCACCGTGGGGTGGCAGCGCGGCTGTCCACTGGGATCGTGGGTCGCATCGAGTCCTTCTTCGCGGACCGGGAGTGGGGGCAGCGCCGCCGCCGGTCCGGCGCTGACAGCTTCGCTGGCGTTGGAGTAGCCTTGGAGCCCGCGGGCACGCATGGAGCCCCCGCGCGGACCGCCCTGGGCTTGAGATGGGAGCTGGGTGGAGAAGGGGTGAGCCCCCGAGGCGGCGAAGCCCAGGAGCTCTGCCACTCGCTCCAGCAGCACGTCGCGGCCGCCCTCCAGCAGTCTACTCTGCAGCAGCTCTCGGGCCACTGCGAGCGCAGCCCTCGAGTTCGCCTGCTCCCTGCGGGTGTACGGCGTCGTGGTCGCGGCGTGATTGGAGGCCCTTGCTGTCGACCGCGCCTGCCGCGGTGTGAGAGCTGTCGAAGCCTGTCCACGTCGCCCGCGGCCCGCAGCGCCCTGTGGACCGCGAGTTGCCTGGGGCACGGGGTCGCCCGAGGCAAGCGGCTCTGCGCAGGCGGGCCACGCCGCCCACGGATCTGGGTTGCCCGCCTGGTCGCCGGACATGGTGATGACGACGCGACGGGGCGCGAAGCGGTAGAAGGTGGATTCCGGTGCACCCCTACCTGGCGCGCCAAATGTCGGATTTCGGGTTCCGGCAGACCCTTGAGGTTCAAACACTGGGGTGCGCGCGGAGATTTTGCCTCCTACCTACCCGCACCCCTCCGCCTCGCTAAGATCTAAACTATGGAAAAAACAACACAAGAGACACAGGGTTTATACTGGTTCGGGCCACCGTTGTGGTGTAATGCCCTACTCCAGTGTGTGGTGTGGTGGATTGCCTCTTGGGCTGATGATGATGAACAATACAAGGAAGAACAGCCTCGCGAGGGTCTGTTCTTGGCTGGGGCGATGAACTGCTGGGAGGAGCTCAGTCACCCTTCTCTCTCTCTCTACCTGATCTTTTTTATCCTTCGATCCCTCTCTCTCCTTCCAACCCCCCTTTGCTCTGTGGGTGGCTGGTCCTATTTATAGAGGCCCTGGTCCTCTTCCCAAATATCGAGCGGGAAGGGAGCCAACAATGGCGGGCTAATTTGAAGGGGGACAGCTAGTATCAGCTATCCTGACAAAAGTAGTCTTCGCCTGCGCAAAGCTCTGGTGATGACGCCGTCTTGGGCTCCACGGTGACCTCCGCCTCGTAGTCCTCCTGGCTTTGGTCTCGTTGCACCAAAATGGCAACCTTTGCCTGATGCCTCAGTACTCCGCGGCTGCGCTTGCCCCCTTTGCACCAAAGAGGAAAGGAGGACGTTGCGCGGGCAGGCAAGTCTGGGGACCCCCATTCCCAGAACGCCGACTGGGGCCAAGCGCGGCCCATCTTTCATTAGCTCAAGCTCAAGACCCTCACGAGGGGCCGAGCCTCACGGGGCGGACGACAGGAAGCTTCCTCAGAGGCAGCCTCATCAGGTAGGCTCGCGAGGAGGCGGAGAGATCAAGGCAGGGGTACCTCGTGAGGAACCCGTGACGCAAGCCATGACGATCGAGACCAGGCGGGCGCCGGCCTGCGCAGTGTCCTTGTTTCCCCTTTGGTGCAAAGGGGTCAAGCACAGGCCAAGGCCTCAGGCAAAGGTTACCATTCCGGTGCAACGAGACCAAGACCAGCCGGACGGCAGGACGAAGGTCACCGTGGAGCCCAAGACGGCGTCATCCCCTTCAAAATGGCCAATTGTTGGCGCCCTTCCCGCTCATTATTTGGGGAGAGGCCCAGGGCCTCTATAAATAGAGCTAGCCACCACAGAAGGAGGGGACGGCTGGAAATCTGGTAGAACCCTAGCAGAGAGAGAGGAAGAGGCGACTGAACTCACCCTAGCAGTTCATTGCACCAGCCCAAGAACACCTCTCACGAGGCTGTTCTTCCCTTGTAGTGTCCATCATCAGCCCCAGAGGCAATCCACCACACCACACACTGGAGTAGGGTATTACACCACAACGGTGGCCCGAACCAGTATAAACCTCGTGGCTCTTGTGTTGTTCATCATTTTCATCTTAGTTCGCATGAGAGGATTGGACGTAGATCGATAGGGGAGAGATCTCCGCGTGCACCCTAGTGTTCGAACCTCAAGGGTCTGCCGGAACCCGAAACCCGACACCAGTCACTGTCTGATAAATGTAGCATCAGAGACTTTACAGAAATTTTGTTTAGAGGCTTGCCATCGAAGTGCGTTTGCCTCAGGTAGGAACGATACTTCATCAATGAGTGCTTGAAAAGCGCAACCAACCCTCGTTCATCTTGACAATCCAGTTTGGTCCTCGCCTGTTTAAAAGAATGAAATCTTGTGTCTTATATCAGCAAAAACATATGCAGTAATTACCATGAATAACATTAGTACATTACCTACGCGTAAGTTGCGGAGGAAGACTAGAAATTGTTCTGTGTCTGTGGTATAATATTTCCATGAAGGAAAGACGCGCACAAACTTCCTGACAACAATATAAGCTTCGTCTTCTAAACTGGGAAGAAATGGAACAGGGGTCCTATTTGCTGCAATTGGGGTTCTCTCTGGTTCGAAAAGGGATTTGGCATCTGGATTTGGTGTACTCTTTGCTGGAATAGGGGTTTTGCGTCGTAGAGCTGGTGTTATGTCAACTGGCATCATCATACTGTTTGTTGAAGTTAGGGTCTGCTGAGTTGGGGCATCAGAAATGACCAATGTAGTAGGGCTAGAGTCTGCTAGAGTTGGGGCCGTGTTTTGTGGGTCAGGTGATATTGCAACTACATCTAATGGGCTATTTGATTTATCAGCTATCACTACCTTTTCCAAACACTTTGCTCGTGCTCCTCCGTGTTTAGCAATCATCCTCTTCCTTTTGAACGTCTGATACACAAGAACAACATTTGAAAGGATAAATATGGTATGATGACACATGGGATATGTACTGAAAATGGATAGGCAGGTCGTATTCACATACACAATGTGTAAACTAAGCTAATGGCAGTGCAACAAAGTAGAAGCAATGCAAAGCATCAATTGCAAGATATGTGCGACCAATATAACCTTGGAAAGTTAGAGCAAGCACCTTGATGGGTGAATAAGATAGGGCATCTACCTCTGACTCCTCCAATAGGGAGGTACATTGATTTAGGTCTCCCTCTAGCTCAGAATCACTATTAGGATCATATTCTGAGCATGAATCTGTAGGTGGAGAGCGTTTGCATTGCATTGCATCCAGACTTGATTTCAGTCCCTTAATGCCAAGTTTGACAACCATGGCATTGTTCTGCTTTATTCTTTTCATGCACGCAAGATCATAATCATTATGATGCTATTCAGAATCTGAGATTCACGAAAACATAAAAAGTAGTCAGATTATCTATGGAATGCATTGCGGATTCAACTCGAAGAGTGTCTCCCTATAAACCCTTGCATATGCAAAGTTCACCCCCAACCGTGCTGACCAGACCTTACACAGAAATACAAACCTCTTATGTCTCTATAATACGCAGGCACACATTTCAAAACTAAAGTAGGAACATTAGAATCATATCAAATTTGTATTTGAACAAATAAACTAACAATAAATAGATCAAGTTGGCCAAACAAAACCCAAATATCGGAGAATAAATACGAGGCTATAAGCAATCATGCATAAAAGAGATCGAAGAAACTCAAATACTTTCATGGATATAAAAAGATAGATCTGATCATAAACTCAAAGTTCATCCGATCCCAACAAACACACCGCAAAAGAGTTACATCATATGGATCTCCAAGAGACCATTGTATTGAGAACCCAGCGTGTCACATCCCTAGTTCTGGTATGCTCTGAGCTAGCTAGTCATGTGTTGCATCATGTTTAAATTCTTTTGAATTTGAAATGGGAATTGAACAAACCCTAGCACGAGATCAAATCAAATAGGTTCAACATAATATGCTCTGAGCTAGCTAGTCATGTGTTGCATCATGTTCCATGAACCCAAAATGCCCTTTAAAAATGTTCATGATTTCTGATAAAGGCGAAAACCTCTGCCAAAACTTATGAACATATTTCTAGGTCATTCCTGGATTTTTTGAAAAATCATAATGTATTTGAATTGGGGCATTTGAATTCTATAAGTATTTTAAATGCTCCAAATATTCTGGAATCACTTGAGGGCCTCTGGAATAATTCAGTTAGTGCCGATAATTAATTTCAGAATTTAATAAAATGATTTAGTCCTAAAACTAAATCAAAACAGAGAAATAAATAGAAAACAGAAAGAAATAGAGAGAGAGAAGGTTTTAACTTGGCGCTCACTTGGCCTGGCCCAGCACGGCCCATCCCACCACCTGGCGCTGCCAGTCGTCATCCAGCTCCCGCCAGTTGGACGCCGCGCATGTGGTCGCCGCGCGCCGGCATGTGCCCGGCCACCTCCTCTTCTGCCGACGCCTTGGACGGCTTTAGACGATGCCACACACCCCCCTAGCCTCTCTCTCCCTCACTCGTGGCCTCTCCCCTCCCCTGGGCCTCTCCCTCTCACCCACCCGAATGGGTCCGTCGCCGCCGCTCGCCATAGCCACGGACACCGTCCACCCCACGCATCTCCGACACGCCAAGGAGCTCCACCGTTCGACCTCTACGCCGTCTCCAACGAGCCACACGACGGGAAGAGCCCTGGAGCACCGTCCCCGACGTCTTCTTCCTCCTCACGCCATCGAGATCGCCGGCGACCTCCCGTCGTCACCAGCCCCTCCCTAAGCTCGCCGTTCGCTCCCCTGCATTCGCAGTGAGCAACTGACCCTTCTCCCCCTCCCCGTTCTCACTCTCATGTACTGTACGCGCCGCCTCGAGTTCGCCCGCATGCACCGCCACCTGTGCTCGCCGCCGACATGTCTCCGGCCATCTAATGGTCCGGCTGTCGTGCCCAACTTCCTCCACGTGCCGCGTAGAGCACGTAGGTGCCCCGCACGAGCCACCACAGCCGTCACAGCAAAGACCCCGAGCTCACCCGAGCTCCGGTGACAGCCAAGGTCGACGCCGGCGATGACTCCGGCCACCCCAGGCTCAACCACCTGCACCACTCAACGCGGACGAGTGCTCGCGTCACGTAGATGCCCTTCGCCGTCCATTTGGTCGTCGGAGGAGGAATCCCGAACCTCGCCGCTGCGTCTGGCTTCATGGGCGTCGAGTCGCCGACGGGATTGACTTGTTTGACCAAGGGTTTGACCTCCCCTCGCTCATTGACAGGTGGGGCGGCCCTGCTAACTAACCTAGATTACTGTTAACTAAACCTAGTTAGTTTAGTTACAGACACACGGGGCCCACTGGTCAGTTTGACCTAGACCGCCCCGTTGACCGGCTAATGTCACAGTGACGTAGTGTTGAAGCAGTAAAGAATTTTCTGGATTTAAACTTAGTCAGAAAATTCCAGAAATTGTTATAAACTTCAAAAAATCATAGAAATTTATCTATAACTCAGATTGAAAAGATTTATATATGAAAAATTATCAAAAAAATCTAATATATCCATTGGTACTAGTTTCATGCATGATAAAGCAACTTAACCTTGCTGTATAGATCAAAACATGTAAATGCACTTTGGAAATTCATAATTTGAATTCGAACCTTTGGTTCAAATCAACTCAAAATCTTCTGTTGCTAGCTGCATTAGCTCAAATCACAACATCTTGCAATGTCTTGATCATGCATCATTTTGTCCATTACATTGATTGTGTTCCTTCTCTATTACCGATATTTGTCCCACCTCAGTAGACGTGGTTCCGATGATGAGATCGATGACACCGATGAAGAACTATACTATCTTTAGAAGTGTCAGGCAAGCAAAACCCCCTTGTTCATTCTGTTACAATCCCACTCTCTCGCTCTTGCTCTCTTTTACTGCATTAGGACAACAATGTTTCAACTGTTACCTGCTGCGGTAGTTGAACCCCTTTCCTTTACATGACCTGTCATTGCCATAGTAAATAGATGAAACCCACTAGCATGAGTAGGAGTTGTTTGAGACCTGATGTGCCTACTCATTCATGCTTGTTGTCATGCCTGCTACTGCTTAGAGTTGAGTCAAGTCCGATTCATCAGGGATGAATTGGAATGTGGTGAACATGTCTTATTGTTGAGAGATAAGTGTGTGAACATGATTTGGTAAAGGTAGCGGTGAGAGGCCATGTAGGAGTACATGGTGGGTTGTCTCATTGAAACCGTCCTTAGGAACTGAGTTCTGTATTTGTGATCCATGAACAGCTACTACCACACATTGGGATCCTTAATTGACTATCTCGACTTATTAACCGCCCCTGTCCTTTGTCTAGGAGTTGCAAGTAGTTTCTGGTGTTTGTAGTATGCTGGAGGCCGTGCGCAGCGCTGACCCGAGGGGTGGGCTGTGATGCGGTAGGCACATGGCCCGGTGTACCGAGTCGCCCGTTTGGTGACCCGGGAACCCTGTACACATCATTCGGGACCGTATGTGGAAACCTCGTCCGGACTCCCTGCGGATGGAACTTCAATAGGTGATAAACCTAGACTAGGGACTTGTGTGGTTAGTCAGGTCGTGGCCGACACCCTCGCTGGGCTTCCGCTTGAAGGTTATCGAGTACATGTCGTGTAAACGGTGATAAGTGGTGAGAGCGAGTGTGAAGGAGTACACCCCTGCAGGGTTAACATCATCTATTTGAATAGCCGTGTCCGTGGTAAAGGACCTATGGGTTGCCTGTACAGTTCATAGACAAGTGAAAGTGGATACTCTGAAATGCGCAAGATAAGCGTGAGTGCTATGGATGGCATTCTCGTAGGGAAACGGGAGCGGATCCATAGTGGTGTATTGATATGGTGAATATGTGGACTCGTGTGCTCCACCTCAAAAGAGTTACTTGCAGTCGTAGTTTAGGATAGCCACCGAATCAAAGCTGGCTTGTTGTAGTTAAACTCCACCACCCTCCCTCTGTTGATACCGATGCATATGTAGTTAGTTCTGATCACGTAAGTCTTGCTGGGTAGATTTGTACTCACGTTTGCTTAATTTATGTTTTTGCAGAGAGACTTCAGTCTTGCTAGTAGTTCCGCATGGACTTCGACGTTTAGCTGGTTACCTCAGCTAGGATCTTGTGCCCTCAGCAAGGACTTGTAGATAGTCAGGCTTCACAGCCTTTTCTTTTGTAGTTGTCTGTACTCAAACAAGTTAAGCTTCTGCTTGTGCTTGCTGCTTGTATGACTTGAATGATGGGTCATCAGACCCATGTTTGTAATATCTGGCTCTTCGGAGCCTAATGAATAAATACTTTGAGTTGTAGAGTTTTGTTGTGATGCCATGTTGTATTTTCACATATCGAGCATATTGTGTGTATGATTTGAAATGCTTGGTATGTGTGGGATCCGACAACCTAGTTGTTTATCCTTGGTAGCCTCTCTTACCGGGAAATGTCTCATAGTGCTTCCACTGAGCCATGGTAGCTTGCTACCGCTCCGGAACACTTAGGCTAGCCAGCATGTGTCCTTCTTCGTTCCTGTGTCTGTCCGTTCGGGGAAATGTCACGCGGTGTCTACCGAAGTCCTGTTAGCCTGCTATAGCCCGGATTCTCCGGAGTCCTATTAGCCTAGCTGCTACAGCCTGGATTCACTCGCTGATGACTGACACGTTCGTTGATGGGTCACGTATGCCTATCCCCGTAAGTTAGTGCCACTTTGGGTTTACGACTAGTCATGTCGGCCCGGGTTCTCTGTCATATGGATGTTAGCGACACTATCATATACATGAGCCAAAAGGCCAAAACGGTCCCAGGCCAGGTAAGGTGGCACCCGTGGGAATACCGTGCGTGAGGCCGCAAAGTGATATGATGTGTTACATGCTAGATCAGTGTGACCTAGGATTGGGATTCTGACAGCTTTGGTATCAGAGCCTGACTGCCTATAGTATTGCCAAGCCAAACTGGTCGAAGTTCAGTCTAGAAATGCTTTAGTTATATAAGGGAATTGATTGTGGATGGGAACGTAAGGCTCTTTTTGCTCCTTTACCTTATGTCCTTCTGATCTGAGTCAACCTCTTCTCTTCTACGGGGATTAAGAACTAGGCTTCTCATCTTTCTATCAGGATCACGTGTTACTAATCCATAGACTTATAGGATTGATGGATTCAAGTCTCAGTTCAGTTCTACTACTTCTGTATGTTCATAGCTGGCCTCAGAACCTTGATATTGTGATGTTAAGTGGTTATGCCACCATTTTTTCAAGATGTCTCATATCTTTTGAGCATTTACAGCCATTATGCTGTCTGAGTCATCCTAGGTTTCTAATTGGTCTGATGCATTTGCAAATATTTCCTCCCTGTTCCTGATGTTCCTTTGGGCCAGATCAAGCACACTAATCGGCATGTTGAGGTACTCCATTGCCTTGACATATATGTTGGAGCTATTATTATGACACTAGGGTATCATATAGAAGCACACAGTAGTCTAGCCATGTTTTGCGTTCCTAGTGTGATGATCGTGGCCACCATTCTCGAAAGCATCTCGTGATGCCACTTAATTAGTAGGCATTCTATTCCTGGGTTCTTGAACCTGAGATTCACCCTACTTACTTCATGTTGATAGTGTGTGCTCGTTCCTTTAGGTTATTAGTAACTTTTGTGATAGTCCTCGAGGTTCGTGGTATATCGTTCTTCCAAAACCATGAACTGATATGGCAGAAGTTCTTTTGAATCAAAAGATCACAACAAGAGTGCTCTTGATGTGTTCTCCATTCTATGATTGTGAATCTGCCAGTCCTCCCTCTTCTGCGTGGGTTATCTGGAAGAAATATGTTGAACGTGTTCGACATGCTAATCTATGCATCCACAGCTCTGGAAATCATATGTTCCTTTGAGTTGTCCCTCTTTAGTTGTTTTCTGACCTTCGTCTGTCAATTGATATAGTCAAGAGTATGCGTGCATTCATTTATCGATGCCTATTATTCTTGTGGTCCATCCAGCCATTCTATTCTGGAATGACTAGCAGAAACAAAATCCAATACCTTATCCATCTCCAGGATTGGGTCAAAGAAGTTGTAATCCGCAAATCAAATGCCAACCCAGCTTTTGATTCTATTCTACCCTGAAGTATTACCGTCTTATGCCAAGAATGTCATGAGAATTGCACCACCCCTTGTGAATTCTTGACGCAGTGATATTTCTTGCCATCATTGTTCATTCCTCGGTTCCCGCGTTATTGTAACTGGAATGCCGACAAGTGAATCGTGATGTGTGAAATTAATACCCCTAGCAATTGTGTTGCCTGGTACTTAATGGACGATAAATCCATTCTTAGCGTGTTGGTTACTAAACCATCATTCTAAGATTGATCGTGCTACCTAGCCCATTTTTCCTTGGTGCACTCCTCGATCAATGAGATAGGATTGTGGCAATCCATCACTCTCTTGGTCCCATCGTCTTGCCCTAAAAAGCAAGAATGTTCTCGAGCTTAGTAACATATCGATGGTTCATGATTCCGAATGTCTTCTCGGAAGTGTTACCAGGTTGTCACCTGACCGCTATGTTGAGTTCATGACCAAGTTGGTTTCTTGTAGCCACCCCTTTCTCCAAGAATCTGTGTTGGATACCCCTAAGCTAGTTGGATGAGCTAAACAAAAACTTGGAGAGTTGGAAGATAAAATCTTGTCCGACCTAGCTCATCACTAAGGGATATCTCTTTGTGTGTATGTGTGTGTTGAAGAAAGATGATATCTTCATCAATTTACCTCAGTGATCAATTGTTGGACCTATTGTCTTACCCAATTCATTGATTGTGTATGGGCTATTGTCAAATCAAATCAGAACCAACGATGTTCGTAATGCTGTCTTGTCCGTGGTTGTTTCCTCAGGCATACACCATTATATCTATTGGGTCTGACCAATTCTATAACCTTGTTCACATAGTTGTGGAATTCCATCTCCATTGGAATTTTGATAAACTGTTGTTGATCCCATCGGCAACATTCTTATCTTCTCCATGACTCGTGTTGAACATTAAGCTAGTGTTGGAAAGTTGTGCTAGCATTTTCTTCGTGCTATCTCATGAAGGATATGTTTGGATGGAAGAAGTGACTTTCTTTAATTCACGTGCACTTGATGTAAGTTGTCGCCGTGGACTCGAGAAAGCTTGTTTTTGCTTCCTCTTGAATCATCCCAAGTTAGTAACGCATATGTGTGAAGTACTCTATGGTTTGACAGGTTGGCCGCCTCCAATCCATATGTGTTTCCTAGCACCTCAAGCCACTGATTGACTTGTTCAAGGAGAAGAAGTTCCTTCTTAAGAGCTAATCATGACTTAAGTAAGAACTTTTCTATCCTCGATGATGGTTCCCAACCAAACTCGGTAGTGTATTGTTGTAAGACTACTACGTGGTCATGCTTGTCTGGGACAACGTGTTCACATGTGTGTAGCAGAACCAACTCATGTTTTGGAGCTTACTACTGTAGCTCATTTCCCGAGAATCTTGCAACGTCATCTCATCGGGTTGTGTTGCAAATTTTCTTTTCTAGACATGTTGTCTAAAATATCCTATTACCAACCAGATCTGAATCTCAGGCAAATATGATGGTTGGAACTTTTCCAAGATCTATGATGTAGGCCCTGATAAGGTCGATGTTCTGGCCGACACACCTGGCCGGAAGATCTATCATTGTAGTATCTGGATTGAGCTATTTGACCATCTTCTCCATGAGGATTTCGTGCGACTTATTCTAGGAGTTACTCCTTACGGGTCCTTGTGCTCTCAGTTTCCTCGATTATACTATAACCATTCAAACAGTGGAATCACTCTCGACCGTTGGTTTTTTCCCAAGTTGCTAGAATCATTCCCAACATTTGCATTTTGTTCCCAGCTCGCACCCGCCATGGTGCCATCCTACCATGGGCCGCCCCTCTCAGTAGATGATGTTCAGGATCATCTTCAAGATTGGTCCTACCATGGGTCACATCCATTTTCGATGATAAGCAAAAATCATTCCTTGCATTGTCTTCAACAAGGTAGTGCACATCATCCATTCTAGTCCGGGTATGCCATTCCTTTGTACTCCACCAAACAATTGTTGGTGAATTGCCTTAGGCTGGTATAGAGAGTTTCGATGATCCGTGTATCAAAAGTAATTCTTTTTGCCACTTAAGGGAATAATCCTACGAGCCACCTCCCTACGGTGCCCCGTTATGGAATCATAGCAATTATTTCCTTGCTACCTTGAAACCATGCACAATCTTACTCAAGGGTCGAATTGTTGCCTACCATCTTGAACCTTCGTCATCTGTTATTTTCCATCCCTCTCCATGTATGTTTTGTGTCTTAGCTCAAGAGATGTTTCAATGTCTCATTCCATGAGTTGATCGTGAGTTGCTCGATCTGGAGAAGATCAATTTCTGTAGAGTTTCTTTTTGTCATCATAGTTGGATGAAGATCTCGAAAGCAAGGATGTCAAGACCAGCATGATGCAATGGATCAACATCTTCGGGAAAGGCAGTTGGATCGAGAAGATGGTGATAGTTTTGTGACCCCCCTTTCCCATTACCTCACGCCTTGAATCTCAGGATGAGATTCCTATTTAGTGGGGGTGAGTTGTCACATCCCTAGTTCTAGTATGCTCTGAGCTAGCTAGTCATGTGTTGCATCATGTTTAAATTCTTTTGAATTTGAAATGGGAATTGAACAAACCCTAGCACCAGATCAAATCAAATAGGTTCAACATAAAATCATTTTCAATGAACCCAACATGCCCTTTGAAAATGTTCATGATTTCTGATAAAGGTGAAAACCTGTACCAAAAATGATGAACATATTTCTAGGTCATTCCTGGATTTTTTGAATTAAATCATAATGTATTTGAATTGGGGCATTTGAATTTTATAAGTATTTTAAATGCTCCAAATATTCTGGAATCACTTGAGGGCCTCTAGAATAATTCAGTTAGTGCCCATAATTAATTTCAGAATTTAATAAAATGATTTAGTGCTAAAACTAAATCAAAACAGAGAAATAAAAAGAAAAGAGAAAGAAATAGAGAGAGGAGGTTTTCACATAGCGCTAACCTGGCCTGGCCCAGCACGGCCCAGCCCACCACATGGCGCTGCCAGTCATCGTCCATCTCCTGCCAGTCGGATGCCGCACGCGTGGTCGCCGCGCGCCGGCATGTGCCCGGCCACCTCTTCTTATGCCGACGCCTTGGATGGCTCTAGACGACGCTACGCACCCCCTAGCCTCTCTCTCCCTCACATGTGGCCTCTCCCCTCCCCTGGACCTCTCCCTCTCACCCACCCGAACGGGTCCGTCCCTGCCGCTCGTCATAGCCACGGACACCGTCCACCCCTCGCATCTCTGACACGCCAAGGAGCTCCGCCGTCAACCTCTACGTCATCTCCATCGAGCCACGTGACGAGAAGAGCCCTGGAGCGCCGTCCCCAACGTCTTCTTCCTCCTCGCACCATCGAGATCGCCGACGACCTCCTGTCGTCACCAGCCCCTCCTCGAGCTCGTCGTTCGCTCCCCTACATTCGCAGTGAGCCACTGACCCTTCTTCCCCTCTCCGTTCTTGCTCTCATGCACCATACGCGCTGCCTCAAGTTCGCCTGCATGCACCGCCGCCTGTGCTTGCCACCGACGTGTCTCCGGCCATCTAATGGTCCGGCCCTCGTGCCCAGCTTCCTCCACGCGCTGCATAGAGCATGTAGGTGCCCCGCACGAGCCACCACGGCCGTCACAGCGACGACCCCGAGCTCACCCGAGCTCCGGCGACCGCCAAGGTCGACGCCGGCGACGACTCCGGCCACCCCAGGCCCGACCACCTACACCACTCGATGCGGACGAGTGCCCGTGTCACGTAGATGCCCTCCTTCGGCCATTTGGTCGCTGGAGGAGGAATACCACACCTCACCGCCGTGTCTGGCTTCGCCGGCGTCGAGTCACCGGCGGGATTGACTCGTTTGACCAAGGGTTTGACCTCCCCTGGCTCATTGACAGGTGGTTCCGCCCTGCTAACTAACCTAGATTAGTGTTAACTAAACCTAGTTAGTTTAGTTTACTTACTGACACACGGGGCCCACTGGTCAGTTTGACCTAGACCGCCCTATTGACATGCAGACATCACAGTGATGTAGTGCTGACGCAGTAAAGAATTTTCTGGATTTAAACGTATTAAGAAAATTCCAGAAATTGTTATAAACTTCAAAAAATCATAGAAATTAATCTATAACTCAGATTGAAAAGATTTATATATGAAAAATTATCAAAAAAATATAATCTATCCATTGGTACTGTTTTCATGCATGATAAAGAAACTTAACCTTGCTGTATAGATCAAAACATGTAAATGCACTTTGGAAATTCATAATTTCAATTCGAACCTTTGGTTCAAATCAACTCAAACTCTTATGTTACTAGCTGCATTAGCTCAAATCACAGCATCTTGCCATGTCATGATCATGCATCATTTTGTGAATTGCATTGATTGTGTTCCTTCTCCGTTACCGATATTTGTCCCCCCTCAGTAGACGTGGTTCTGATGATGAGATTGATGACACCGATGAAGAACTATACTATCTTCAGAAGTGCCAGGGAAGCAAAACCCCCTTGTTCATTCTGTTACAATCCCACTCTCTCACTCTTGCTCTCTTTTACTGCATTTGGACAACAACGTTTCAACTGTTACATGCTGTGGTAGTTGAACACCTTTCCTTTGCATGACCTGTCATTGCCATAGTAAATAGATGAAACCCACTAGCATGAGTAAGAGTTGTTTGAGACCTGATGTGCCTACTCATTCATGCTTGTTGTCATGCCTGCTACTGCTTAGAGTTAAGTCAGGTCCGATTCATCGGGGATGAATTGGAATGTGGTGAACATGTCGTACTGTTGAGAGCTAAGTGTGTGAACACGATTTGGTAAAGGTAGCGGTGAGAGGCCATGTACGAGTACATGGTGGGTTGTCTCATTGGAACCGTCCTTAGGAACTGAGTTCTGTGTTTGTGATCCATGAACAGCTACAACCACACATTGGGATCCTTAATTGACTCTCTCGACTTATTAACCGCCCCTGTCCTCTGTCCAAGAGTTGCAAGTAGTTTCTGGCAAGGTTGTCAGAATCGTGATTTTGTTATACGATTATATGACTTTACGATCGAAACTAACCCAGATGTTTCCATGATTTTAGTTCTTAGAATCTACGTTTCTACGATCCTGATAGTGAAGATTCTACGATTTGCGATCCTACCATCGAGGCTCCGATCCGATTCAAAATCACGATTCTAACAACCTAGGTTTCTGGTGTTTGTAGTATGTTGGAGGCCGTGCGCAGTGCTGACCCAAGGGGTGGGTTGTGATGCAGTAGGCACATGGCCCGGTGTACCGAGTCGCCCGTTTGGTGACCCGGGAACCCTGTACACATCATTCAGGGCCATATGTGGAAACCTCGGCCGGACTCCCTGTAGATGGAACCTGAATAGGCGTTAAACCTGGACTAGGGACTTGTGTGGTTAGTCAGGTCGTGGCCGACACCCTCGCTGGGCTTCCGCTTGAAGGTCGCCGAGTACATGTCGTGTAAACGGCAATAAGTGGTGAGAGCGTGTGTGAAGGAGTACACCCCTGCAGGGTTAACATCATCTAATCGAATAGTCGCGTCCGTGGTAAAAGACCTCTGGGTTGCCTGTACAGTTCATAGACAAGTGAAAGTGGATACTCTAAAATGCGCAAGATAAGCATGAGTGCTATGGATGGCGTTCTTGTAAGGAGACGGGACCGGATCCATAGTGGTGTATTGATATGGTGAATATGTGGACTCGTGTGCGCCACCTCAAAAGAGTTACTTGCAGTCGTAGTTTAGGATAGCCACCGAGTCAAAGCTGCCTTGCTGCAGTTAAACTCCACCACCCTCCTCTGTTGATACCGATGCATATGCAGTTAGTTCCGATGTAAGTCTTGCTGGGTACATTTGTACTCACGTTTGCTTAATTTATGTTTTTGTAGAGAGACTTCAGTCTCGCTAGTAGTTCTGTGTGGACTTCGAGGTTTAGCTTCTTACCTCTGCTACGATATTGTGCCCTCAGCAGGGTCTTGTAAATAGTCAGGCTTCACAGCCTTTTCTTTTGTGGTTGTCTGTACTCAGACAAGTTAAGCTTCCGCTTGTGCTTGTTTCTTGTATGAGTTGAATGCTGGGTCATTAGACCCATGTTTGTAATATCTGGCTCTTCGGAGCTTAATGAATAAATACTTTGAGTTGTAGACTTTTGTTGTGATGCCATGTTGTATTTGCACATATCAAGCATATTGTGTGTATGATTTGAAATGCTTGGTATGTGTGGGATTCGACAACATAGTTGTTTATCCTTGGTAGCCACTCTTACCAGGAAATGTCCTAGTGCTTCCACTAAGCCATGGTAGCTTGCTACTGCTCCGGAACACTTAGGCTGGCGGGCATGTGTCCTTCTTTGTTCTCGTGTCTGTCCCTTCGGGGAAATATCATGCGGTGTCTACCGGAGTCCTGTTAGCCTGCTACAGCCCGGATTCTTCGGAGTCCTGTTAGCCTAGCTGCTACAGCCCGGATTCACTCGTTGATGACTGACACGGTCATTGCTGGGTCATGTATGCCTGTCCCCGTAAGTTAGTTCCACTTTGAGTTTACGACTAGTCATGTCGGCCCGGGTTCTCTGTCATATGGATGCTAGTGACACTATCATATACGTGAGCCAAAAGGCGCAAACGGTCCCGGGCTAGGAAAGGTGGCACCCGTGGAAATACCGTGCGTGAGGCCGCAAAGTGATATGATGTGTTACATGCTAGATCGGTGTGACTTAGGATCAGGGTCCTGACACAGCGAGAGAGAGGAAGCCATCTAGCTACTAACTACGGACCCGAAGGCCTACAAAGAACTACTCACAAATCATTGGCGAGGCACCAATGGAAGTGGTGAACCCCTCCGTGATGGTTTCTAGATTGGATCTGGTGGTTCCGGATTCTGTGGTGGCTGGAATTTATTTTCATCGACTCCCCTAGGGTTTCCGGAATATTGGGGTATTTATAGAGCAAAGAGGCAGTCCGGGGGACACCCGAGGTGGGCACAACCCACCAGGGCGTGCCTGGGCCTCCTGGCGCGTCCTGGTGGGTTGTGCTCTCCTCGGAGCACCCCCAGGCGCAGCCTTGGCCCATTAGGTGTCTTCTGGTCCATAAAAAATCTCCGTAAAGTTTCGTGCCATTTGGACTCTGTTTGGTATTGATTCCCCACGGTGTAAAAAACATGCAAAAAACAGCAACTGGCACTTGGCACTATGTTAATAGGTTAGTACAAAAAATGATGGAAAATGACTATAAAACATCCAAGATTGATAATATAATAGCATGGAACAATCAAAAATTATAGATACATTGGAGACGTATCAGCATCCCCAAGCTTAACACCTACTCGTCCTCGATTAGGCAAGTGATAAAAATAGAATTTTTTATGTGGAATGCTGCCTAACATGTCATATCATATTTCTTTTCTTTATAGCATGGACATTTGGACTTTTATATTGTTCAAAGCAATAGTCTAGTTTTGACATGATAACTTAAATACTCAAGCATATCAACAAGCAACCATGTCTTTCAAAATATCAACGCTAAAATAAGTTATCCCTAGCCCATCATGCTCAATCATTGATCCATTCATGAAACACACTCGCATATTAACTAATCCCAATGCTCAAGTATGATCATAGTGCCTCCTAGTTGGTGCTTTTATAAGAGAAGATGGAGACTCAAATTCAAAAATAAAAATTGCATAAAGTAAAAGAAAGGCCCTTCGCAGAGGGAAGTAGGGATTTGTAGAGGTGCTAGAGCTCAAATCGAAAACTTAGAGATAAAAACATTTTGGGAGGTGTGTCCTTCCCACCAACGAAAACGAATTAGAGTTCCCAACATTTTCCATGCTAGATATATCATAGGCGGTTCCCAAACAGAAAAAAAGTTTATTCCTTTTTCAACCATACTTTCACTTTCCATGGCTAGCCATATCCATAGTTGCCCTCCATACCAACACTTCCCAAGGAATTTATTATTTGACAACATAAAGTAAATTATTTTTTTATTTCAGGACTGGGAATCCCTAATACCTTTGCCTCACTCTCGTGCAATGACAAGTGAATAAACACTCATCGTGAGAATAACACATCTAGCATGGAAAATATTAGCCACCCCTCACCGCTTCGCGAGCGAAATGAGCACACAAAAGAGAAGTTTATTTTGAAAATTAGAGGTGGCACATACAAATTTGCTTAGAACAGCAAAATAATACTGCATATAGGTAGACATAGTGGACTCGTGTGGCAAAACTGGTTTAAAGGTTTTTGGATGCACAAGTAGTGATCATACTTAGTGCAGAATGAAGGCTAGCGAAAGATTGAGAAGCGACCAACCAAGAAATGAATAATCTCATAAGCGAGCATTAAGCATAATTAACACCGAATAATGCACCACAAGTAGGATATAATTTCATCGCACAATTATTGACTTTTGTGCGTGCATAGGGAATCACAAACCTTAACATCAATATTCTTACTAAAGCATAATTACTCATCAAGATGACTCACATATCACATCATCATATCTCAAAACTATTACTAAGAAACAAGTTTATTTTTTCCAATTATCTTCATGAAAGTTTTTTATATCCTTCTTGGATATCTATCACTTTGGGACTAATTTTCATATGTTGGTTTTGATAAGCTCAAACACATATAAGTGAAGATCATGAGCATAATATTTCTTTCTCTCAAATTAATTTAAGTGAAGCAAGAGAGAATTTCCTAAAATAATTACCAACTCTCAAATAAATCTGAGTGAAGCAAGAGAGCATTTCTTCAAAGATACTAAAGCACAATGTGCTCAAAAAGATATAAGTGAAGCACTAGAGCAAGTCCATAGCTCATAAAAATTTAAGTGAAGCATAGAGAGCAATTCTAACAAGTCGTGACATAATTTTGGCTCTCTCAAATAGGTGTGTCCAGAAAGGAATCAAGACTTAAAATACAAAGTAAAACAAGCAAAGACTCATATCATACAAGACGCTCCAAGGAAAACACATAGTATGTGACGAATAAAAATATAGCTTCGAGTAAAATACCCATGGTCGTTAAAATAAAGAGGGGATGCCACTCGGGGGCATCCCCAAGCTTAGTTGCTTTCTGTCTTTTGGATAATAGCTTGGGATGCCAGGGCATTCCCAAGATTAGGCTATTCTTACTCCTTATTCCTTCATCTATCATGAGATAATCCAAAACTTGAAAAACTTCAATCACACAAAACTCAACAAAACCTTCGTGAGATCCGTTAGTATAAGAAAGAAAATCACTACTATAAGTACTGTATCAAACCAATTCATATTTTGTTCTTGCATTGTATATACTTTATTCCAACTTTCCTATGGCAAAAACACATCAAAGAAAACCATAGAGCCATCAAAACAAGCACACAACGCAAAGAAAACAGAATCTGTCAAAAACAGAACAGTCTGTAGCAATCTGGATATTTCGAATACTTCTGTAACTCCGAAAACTCTGAAAATTTTGGACGATCTGAGAAATTTGTATATTAATCTTTTGAAAAATGAATTGGTAGTTTATCGCTCTCTGGTTAAACATGAAAATTATTTTCGTTAGTGCAAAAGTTTGTGTCTTTTAGCAAGATCAAACAACTATCACCCAAGAAGATCCTAAAGGCTTTACTTGGCATAAACACTAATTAAAACACAAAAAACACAATCATAATAGTAGAATAATTGTGCTAACACTCAAGAACAGAAAGCAAAGGGAAATAAATAAATTTTATTCATATGTTTGCCTCCCAACAAGCGCTATTGATTTACGCCCCTAGCTAGGCATAAGATTTCAATGATGCTCACATGAAAGATAGTAATTGAAACACGAACCGAGCATCATGTAACATGTGAAAAACAAATTTAAGTCTAACATACTTCCTATGCAAAGGCATTTTATAAGAAAACAAATTATCAAGACAAGAAATTTCTAGCATATGCAAGGTAGAAGAATAAAACATTGACGATCTCAACATAACGAGAGGTAATTTAGTAACATAAAAATTTACACCACAATATTTTCCTATCTAATAATAATTACATGTGAGATCATAATAAAATTCAACAATATAGCTATCATATAAAATTTTCTCTTCATGATCCAGATGCATATAAGTTTTATAATCTTCCAAGATAGTGGGATTAACATCAACTAAAGTCATGACCTCTCCAAACCCACTTTTATCAAAAATCTCACAAGATTGAACACTCTCCAAATATGTGGGATTATTTTTACCTAGAGTTGAAACTCTTCCAAACCCACTTTCAATATTATTGCAAACATATTCATCACGAGGCTTAAATAAACTATGAAGATCATAAGAATCATTATCACCCCATGATCATTGCAATAAGTAGTGGGCATAACAAAGCAAGCATCCCCAAGCTTGGGGTTTTGCATATCACTAGCACAATTTTCATTCAAGGAGCTATCATGGATCACTTTATAAATTTCTTCGTAACACTTCATCACAATTTTTAGATTCATAAATCTCAAGCAAAACTTCATAAAGATAATATAGTGAACTCAATTCACTATTGATTGGTTAATCATAATTGGATCTTTTGAAAAGATTAGGAAGAGGATGAGGATCCATATCAAGAGATTTTTAGCAAGCGAAGATGCAAGCCAATAGAAGACACATGGAACATAAGCAAAGAAGAGATCTGATGAGAAAATGGGAAACAAAAAAGAGGGTGAATAATGTTGGGTTCTACGGTAGGGTGCGTCGACTGCAAATTAAAATTTTCCTTTGCGCAGAACAACCAAGAACATGCTACGGGAGATGGATCACAAATCGTTACCACTAGACACGCAACAGCGTGCAGCGGCAGAAGAGTTGGGGTAGCGCATCCGCGTGGATCGTCTCCTCCTTGTTCGATCTCCCTCGAACAGCCGGTCGTCGGTTCCCGTGTACAGGTTCGCCTGAGCGGCACAAGTGCACCGCCTCTAACGGTATCCGCACGTGCAGGAGGAACGTTGTGCGGCGGACTGCTAGGTCCGATCACACAACCGACGGCGAGTGGAGGTGTCTATTCGCAACACATGCAAACACTAGTGACACCGCTGACGCGATCAACCGCATGAGTGTGCGGCACATCCACTTTATATCGTCGTCCGTCGTGGGCTCAACACTTGGGCCTCACACGGACCCTAAAGCCCATAAGTCTACTCGGCCACAATCCGAATACAGCTCGGATCACATCCGAACAGTGTCCTCAGATCCGACCTGGTAGGTTCCTTCCCATAAGCACGCGAACCCTTAGGTTCAAGCCGACTTGGTCGCAGTTCGGATTACCTCCGAACTGCATGGTTGGTAGCGGCCCCTAGCAAGGCATGTCGAACACCAAGCAGACTATGAAGCTGGTTAGGCGAACCTGTACATCATACTTCCATTCCTTTTGCCACACGATATATGTTGTCGGGCTCAAGGCAAGTTTGTCATCCTTGTGCTAGCCCGACCTCTTTCTCGTTCCAGTGATGCCGACCATAAACCAGATTATCTCATAATCCTTGTCGCATGGCCATGCTTATCTTAGTTGGATCACACCAGGGGCCCAGAGTATACCTCTCCTGATCGGAAGAGCAAATCCCATCTTGCTCGACCATGTCTCGCAGCATGGGTCTGAACAAGCCTGAAACCTACCTTTGTAACTACCCAGTCACGGAGTAGAGTTTGGTTGGCCCAAAGCAAGTCTGTCACCATCCCGAGTACATGCGCCAGCTTAGGTCTTAGGACATGGAACGTATGTTGTACTAGAGACTCACAGATGACATATCGATGTGTCTCATAGTTGGGTGTGTCCAACTCGGACCTTATCTCGACTCGCCGACTACGTCGAATCCAACCAGATCCTTCCAAGTCCATATTATCCGGTTAGCATCCAATGGCCCATGGCTAGTGAGACCAAGCCATCGACCATGTTATATGCTAGTCTAGTTGGCTGAGGGTCCACACAGCCCTTTCGACTAGTGATTTTTAGGACAGTCATCATACAATGCATAGTCCCACAAACAAGTCATGTACTTGGTTATACACATCATTGATAATGTCCAAGGACTATCTTTATTCATAAACACATAGGAAATATCATCATACATGATTGCCCCTAGGGCATATCTCCAACGGTCTCCCACTTGCACTAGAGTCAATCAAATAGACATCGAATGCCCATAGCTCTAAAGTGCCCCTCATGCTTGGATTGTGGAAGCGGCTTAGTCAAGGGATCTGCAACACTTGCATCTGTGTGAATTTTGCATAACTCAACATCACCATTCTTTATGATCTTTCATATCAGGTGATATTTCCGATCTATGTGTCTGGTCTTGTGGTGATCCCTTGGCTCCTTGGCTTGTGCGATGGCACCAGAATTATCACAATAAAGGTCCAATGGTTTTACTGAGGCTGGGAAAATGCCAAGATCATCCAGAAAGTTCCGGATCCAAACACCTTCCTTTGCAGCTTCAAAGCCGTAATGTATTCGGCTTCTGTGGTAGAATCGGCCACCGTATCTTGCTTGGAACTCATCCAACTCACTGCTCCTCCATTCATGCCATACACGAATCCGGACTGAATCGACAATCATCTCTGTCGGTTTGCAAACTAGCATCGGCGTAACCCCTTATGACGAGCTTTTTCTCACCTCCATAAACTAGGAACATCTCTTTAGTCCTTTTCAGGTACTTCAAAAAAGTCTTTACCGCTGCCTAGTGACTCTCACCTTTGTTGGCCTGGTATCACTTGTTAGGCTTACTACAAAAGCAACATCAGGCCGTGTACATATCATGGCATACATGATGGATCCAATTGCCGAGGCATACGAAATCCGACTGATCCTACTTCGCTCATCAGATGTCGAAGGACTCTGAGTCTCGCTTAGCCTTATACCATGTGAGACTGGCAAGAACCCTTTCTTGGCCTCACTCATGTTGAATTTGACACTTTATCTATGTACGTGCTTTGGCTCAAGCCGAGCAGCCTCCTCGATCTATCTGTATAGATCTTGATGCCTAAAATGTAAACTGCCTCACCAAGGTCCTTCATTGAAAACTTGCCATTCAATGATTCGTTGACTGAGTTCAGCATCGAAACATCATTTCCGATCAGTAGTATGTCATCCACATACAAGATCAAAAACACAATCGAGCTCCCACTTAACTCCTTGTATAAGCAAGCATCCTCATCGCTTTCGATGAAACCGAGACCAGTGAAGACCTCATCAAAACGAATGTTCCAACTCCGAGATGCTTGCCTCAACCCATAAATGGATCTCTTGAGCTTCCATACTTTACTAGTGCTAGTCGGATCGACAAAACCCTCGGGTTGTATCATATACACGTCCTCGGTTAAATTTCCATGAAGGAAAGTCGTTTTTACATCCATCTGCCATCTCTCGTAATCGAAATATGCAGCTATAGCTAGTACGATCCTCACCAACTTTAGCTTCGCTACCGGTGAGTAAGTCTCGTCCTAGTCAATTCCTTGAACTTGTCCATAACCTTTAGCGACAAGCCGAGCTTTGTGGATCTGAACATTTCCATCCACATCGGTTTTCTTCTTAAATACCCACTTCCGGCCAATGGCCTTTACGCTAGGCAGTAGATCAACCAAGTCCCAGACTTGATTTTCATCCATGGACTTTAACTCATATCTCATGGCCTCTAGCCATGCCTCGTAATTCAGGATCACCATCGCTCCCGCATAGGTGGACGGCTCATCGCTTTCTAGCAACAATACATCACGCACTCTACGCAATCTTTCCGACCTCTGTGGTTCTGGTGCCGCTTCCACTACGGGTTCCCTGACTGACTCCGGCATGATCTCATCACCCTCTGAGCCATCCCCGAGTGGTACTCGAATTTCTTCGAGTCGGACCGTCCACCCAGTGGCCTCCCAACTGAGAAACTCTTTCTCAAGGAAAACCCTATTCCGAGCAACAAACACTTTGTTCTCTTCCGGGTTGTAGAAGCTATATCCCAAGGTTTCCCTCGGATATCCCACGAATATGCATTTATCCAACTTGGGTGTAAGCTTGTCTGACATAAGTCGCTTGACAAATGCTTCACAACCCGAAATCTTTAGGAAAGACAAACTAGGAGTCTTCCCGGTCCACATCCCATGTGGTGTCTTATCTACGGATTATGATGGTACCCTGTTAAGTGTGAAAGCTGTAGTTTCTAGAGCGTATCCCCAGAATGACAAGGGTAAATCCGATTTGCTCATCATTGACCAGACCATGTCCAACAAGGTCCTATTCCTCTGTTCTGACACGTCATTTCTCTGTGGCATACCCGGAGGTGTGAGCTGAGGTACTATACCTCGGCTTTTCAGATGATCATTAAACTCCTGGCTCATCTACTCACCTCCACGATCAGATTGTAGAAGTTTTATACTCTTGCCGAGCTGATTCTCAACCTCGTTTTGAAACTCTTTGAACTTTTCAAAAGTTTTCGACTTGTGCCTCATCAAATAGATATATCCATATCTACTCAAGTCGTCGGTAAAAGTTACGAAGTACTGATAGCCACCTCTGGTAGTTGTGCTCATTGGTCCACACACATCACTATGTATCAGTTCCAACAGCTCGGATGCCCTCTTGCAACCCTTTGCAAAAGGAGATTTAGTAATCTTTCCGAGCAAGCATGATTCGCATGTCTCGAACGACTCAAAGTCGGACGAAGTTAGGATCCCATCATCATGGAGCTTCTTCATGCATTTCAGACTAATGTGTCCAAGCCGGCAATGCCAGAAGTATGTTGGATTTATCTCATTAGGCTTATGCCTCTTGACATTCATGTTATAGACTAATTCCTGTTCTAGATTCAATATAAATAGCCCATCAACAATGGGTGCATAGCTGCGGAACATACCATTCAAATAAATTGAACAACCATTGTCCTTTAAATTGAATTCATAACCCTGACTCATCAAGAATGAGGCAGAAATAATGTTCCGACTAAGTGCAGGAATGTAATACTCTCTCCGTTCCGAATTACTTGTCTTAGATTTGTCTAGATACGAAGGTATCTAGCACTAAAATGAGTCTAGATACATCCGTATTTAGACAAATCCAAGACAAGTAATTCGGAACGGAGGGAGTAACAATTATTCGATTCCAAAATAAATCCAGAAGGAACCTGGAGCTGCATTATGCCGACCTCCAATGCAGCAACTCTCGCTTTGTTGCCAACCCTGATGTCAATCTCCCCTTGTTCCACACACCTAGTTCTTACCAGCCCCTGCATCGAGTTGCAAATATGAACAACCGATCCGGTATAAAATACCCAAGAGCTACTAGGTATGTCAGCAAGGTAAATGTCTATAACATATGCAACAAGTGTACCTTTGCCTGAAGTAGCATTCCCGGCCTTCTTGCCATGCTCTGCAAGCCACTTGCTATAGTTCCTCTTCCAGTGACCAGTTTCCTTGCAATGATAGCAAAATGGTCTTCGAGTCCGGTCCAGACTTCGGTGCAGCGGCAGAGGTTACCGTCTCCGTGCCCTTTGCCTTAGCCTTTTTCTTGGACCAACTCTTCTTGAACTTAGCCGATTTCTGCACCATCAACACTTCAGGTGTGCCTTTCTTAATATCCTGCTCTGCCACTTTGAGCATCCCATGCAATTCATTGAGCTTCTTATCCATGCCATGCATATGATAGTTCGAGATGAACGTCCCATAGTTGGGCGGAAGAGAACCGAGAACTGCATCAGTAGCCAGCTCATCCGAGAGCAGGAAGCCCAAATGATCCAAAGCTTGCACATATCCGATCATCTTGATCACATGTGGGCTCAGTGGATCACCTTCCTTTAGCTTGAAATCCATCAAGGATCGCCAGACGTTGAACCTTTCGGTCCTAGCCTGTGTCTGAAACAAGCTCTTGAGACTTTCGATCATATCGTAAGCCTCAACATTTTCGAAATGCTGTTGCAAATTGGGCTCCATACGAGCCAGCATCAGACAACTAATCTCCATTGATTCATCAACGAGTTTCTTGTCGGCATTCTTAGCTGTGGCACTAGCATTATCGACAGGTTCCTCTAGAAGTGGATCCTCTAGAACATGTTCCTTTTTATCATGTTTGAGAACAATTCTCAGATTTCTATACCAGGTGGTAAAGTTTGTTCCATTCAGTTTATCCTTTTCCAGAATTGATTTCAATACAAAGTTGGGTTGAGCAGGTGGTGCCATGGATTTACAATAGAAAATATGCAATCACTAAGCCTTAAATATAAATACTCCCACTGAAGTTGGCATCCCTTTGCAAACTCTCAGTGATTCAGGATCTGACTAGCACATGCGACTAGTGAGCTTTAGCATCACTGCTAGACAACATGCCTATCCGGTAAGCAACTGCTTGCTAATCGTATCTCTATACGACTCCTTTTGGTCGGGAAGGTATCTCATACCCTGGCCCCCAACCTTCTTTGCCACAAGGCCCAAAACCGTTTTCATAGCCTTGTCAAGTTAACCTGATGCAGTGCATGTCCATGCCCAACACGAACCCTTAAGTTCAAGGGCACCTAGCAGCACCCCAATTTTATGATCTCACTACCAGATGTACTTGACGTGCGAAGGTGCAACATCGGGAATGACATTTCGCTTGATATTAACGAGGGATCTTTCTACCATTCTAACCTGCATAGAAACAAAGAAGCATAACAATCACAAATAAACACATATTGTGAAATAGTATGGCTCCTTCATGGATGTTCTTTCAGGTCGGCTCTGACTCCAATGACCATCTAGGAACTCCATCTTGTTTGTCACGCTGGGACGCCAAGCCACCAACCTGAACTCTATAATCAAATTACTACAAGTAGTAATGAATTTTACATAGAGTCACAAGTCGACACGCAGGTCGTTATACATTATAATGACATCACTTTGGCTCCTCCCGGCTGATAAACATGACACGTAGGACATGTATAAATTACACACATGCATCACATACACATAAGCCATACTATTCACACCAAACCTGTAAAACAAAGTTACTCGCATTCTACCAGTTTGAGTGATCATGTACGAAATACGAGGCGGTACACACATGGCGGTCCTCGATGGCGGATATCGACTGGTAGGGGTAGGTTGTGTCATGACCTCATCGACTTTGATCATAAGAAAACATAGCCACATCGATCCCCATGTGCAGTTGATCTCATCAACCGTGCACACAGCCGATCTCATCAATGACAACAGATCTCATCTGCCGCCTCCACATATCTAATATGCATATGATCCGAATTCAAATCCTATAGCAGAGGTGCTGATACCACTGTTGGGTTCTACGGTAGGGTGCGTCGACTCAATTAAAATTTTCCTATGCGCAGAACAACCAAGAACATGCTACGGGAGATGGATCACAGATCGTTACCACTAGACGTGTAGTGTCGTGCAGCGGAAGAAGAGTTGGGGCAGCGCGTCCACGTGGATCGTCTGCTCGTCCGATCTCCCTCGAACAGCCAGTCGTCGGTTCCCACGTACAGGTTCGATGGACCGGCGCAAGTGCACCACCTCTAACGGTATCCGTGCGTGCAGGATGAACGTCGTGCGGCGGACTGCTAGGTCCGATCACACAACCAGCGCCGAGTGGAGGTGTCTATTCGCAACACATGCAAACCCTAGTGACAGCGCCGAAGCGATCAACTGCATGAGTGTGCAGCACATCCACTTTATATAGACGTCCGTCGTGGGCGCAACACTTAGGCCTCGCACGGACCCTAAAGCCCATAAGTCTACTCGGCCACAATCCGAATACAGCTCGGATCACATCCAACCAGTGTCCTCGGATCCGACCTCGTAGGTTACTTCCCTTTAGCGCGTGTCCCCTTAGGTTCAAGCCGACTTGGTCGCAGTTCGGATTACCTCCGAACTGCATGGTTGGTAGCGGCCCCTAGCAAGGCATGCCGAACACCAAGCAGACTATGAAGCTGGTTAGGCGAACCTGTACATCATACTTCCATTCCTTTTGCCACCCGGTATATGTTGTCGGGCTCAAGGCGAGTCTGTCATCCTTGTGCTAGCCCGACCTCTTTCTCATTCCAGTGATGCCGACCATAAACCAGATTATCTCATAATCCTTGTCACATGGCCATGCTTATCTTGGTCGGATCACACGAGGGTCCCAGAGTATATCTCTCCTGATCGGAGGGACAAATCCCATCTTGCTCGACCATGTCTCGCAGCATGTTCTGAACAAGACCGAAACCTACATTTGTAACTACCTAGTCATGGAGTAGTGTTTGGTTGGCCCAAAGGAAGTTTGTCACGATCCTGAGTACATGCGCCAGCTTTGGTCTTAGGACATAGAACGTATGTTGTACTAGAGACTCACAAATGACATATCACTGCGTCTCATAGTTGGGTTTGTCCGACTCGGACCTTATCTCGACTTGGATCCAACTACGTCGAATCCGAGTAGATCCTTCCAAGTCCATATTATCTGGTTAGCATCCAATGCTCCATGGCTAGTGAGACCAAGCCATCGACCGTGTTATATGCTAGTCTAGTTGGCTGAGGGTCCACACAGCCCTTTCGACTAGGGACCTTTTAGGACAGTCATCATATAATGCATAGTCCCACAAACAAGTCACGTACTTGCTGATACACATCATTGATAATGTCCAAGGACTATCTTTATTCATAAACACATAGGAAATATCATAATACATGATTGCCTCTAGGGCATATCTCCAACAAATAAAACGGCAAATTCTTGTGAAGTGGGGGAGAGGCAAATATCAAATCATATAAATTGCGAGGATATGAGATTTGTGATTAGGAACTTGGTAGATGTAGATGATCCTCCCCGGCAACGGCACCAAAAAATCCTTTTTGATGTCACTTGAAGGTATGTCGGTATTTCCCCGAAGAGGAAGGGATGATGCAGCACAGCGGCGATAGATATTTCCCTCAGATATGAAACCAAGGTTATCGAACCAGTAGGAGAACCAAGCAACACAATGTAAACAACCCCTGCACACAAATAACGAATACTCGCAATCCGACGTGTTAAAGGGGTTGTTAATCCCTTTCGGGTACGGCGCCGGAAATTGGTGCGTGGACAGAAGAAAGTTGTAAATATTGATAGATCGAACGCCAAATAAAATAAATTGCCGCAAGGTATTTATGGATTTTTGGTTAAGTAGATCTGAAAATAAAAGGCAAATAAAATAGATCACGAAGGCAAATAATATGAGAAAGAGACCCGGGGGCCGTAGGTTTCACTAGTGGCTTCTCTCGAGAAAAATAGCAAACGGTGGGTAAACAAATTACTGTTGGTCAATTGATAGAACTTCAAATACTCATAACGATATCATGACTATATCCAGGCAATGATCATTACATAGGCATCACATACAAGATTTGTAGACCGATTCCTGCCTGCATCTACTAGTATTACTCCACACATCGACTGCTATCCAACATGCATCTAGTGTATTGAGTTCATGGAGAAACAGAGTAATGCAATAAGAACGATGACATGATGTAGATAAGATCTATCTATGTAGAGATATACCCCATCGTTTTATCCTTAGTAGCAATGATACATATGTGTCGGTTCCCCTTCTATCACTGGGATCAAGCACTGTAAGATCGAACCAACTACAAAGCACCTCTTCCCATTGCAAGATAAATAGATCAAGTTGGTCAAACAAAACCAAAATATCGGAGAAGAAATACGAGGTTCTAAGCAATCATGCATAAAAGAGATCAAGGAAACTCAAATACTTTCATGGATATAAAAAGATAGATCTGATCATAAACTCAAAGTTCATCTGATCCCAACAAACATACCGCAAAAGAGTTACATCATATGGATCTCCAAGAGACCATTGTATTGAGAATCTAGCAAGAGAGAGGAAGCCATCTAGCTACCAACTACGGACCCGAAGGTCTACAAAGAAATACTCACGCATC
Organism: Triticum urartu; assembly: GCF_003073215.2. Taxonomy (NCBI): domain Eukaryota; kingdom Viridiplantae; phylum Streptophyta; class Magnoliopsida; order Poales; family Poaceae; genus Triticum; species Triticum urartu. The sequence goes on from NC_053024.1 coordinate 418,883,174, forward strand.
ATCGGAGAGGCACCAATGGAAGTGGTGAACCCCTCCGTGATGGTGTCCAGATTGGATTTGGTGGTTCTGGACTCTGCGGCGGCTGGAATTGATTTTCGTCGACTCCCCTAGGGTTTTCGAAATATTGGGGTACTTATAGAGAAAAGAGGCGGTCCGGGGGCACCCGAGGTGGGCATAACCCACCAGGGCGCGCCTGGGCCTCCTGGCGCGCCCTGGTAGGTTGTGCTCTCTTCAGAGCACCCCTAGAGGCGCAGCCTTGGCCCATTAGGTGTCTTCTGGTCCATAAAAAATCTCCGTAAAGTTTCGTGGCATTTGAACTCCATTTGGTGTTGATTTCCTACGATCTAAAAAACATGCGGAAAACAAGAATTGGCACTTGGCACTATGTCAATAGTTTAGTACCAAAAATTGATATAAAATGACTATAAAATGATTATAAAACATCCAAGATTGATAATATAACAGCATGGAACAATCAAGAATTATAGATACGTTGGAGACGTATCAGACGTTAAGGCAAATGCAGAAATGCAGTTCAAATTGTGATGTGATATCATAGACAGTACCTTACGCTGCAGACGAGACCAATGTGTAACAAGATTATTCCAGTCAATGTTTGATAAATGTAGCATCAATGACTTTACAGACATTTTGTTTAGAGGCTTGCCATCGAAGTGCGCTTGCCTCAGGTAGGAATGATACTTCATCAACGAGTGCTTGAAAAGCGGAACCAACCCTTGCTCGTCTTGACAATGCAGTTTGGTCCTCGCCTATTTAAAAGAATGAAATCTTGTGTCTTCTATCAGCAGAAACATATGCAGTAATTACCATGAATAACATTAGTACATTATTTACGAGTTGCGGAGGAAAACTCGAAATTGTTCTGTTTCTGCGGTATAATATTTCCATGAAGGAAAGATGCGCACAAAGTTCCCGACAACAATATAAGCTTCGTCTTCTAAACTGGAAAGAAATGGAACAGGGGTCCTATTTGCTGCAATTGGGGCTCTCTCTGGTTCAAAAAGGGATTTGTCAACTGGATTTGGTGTACTCTTTGCTGGAATAGGGGTTTTGCATCGTAGAGCTGGTGCTATGTCAACTGGCATCATCATACTATTTGTTGCAGTTGGGGTCTACTGAGTTGGGGCATCAAAAATGACCAGTGTACTAGGGCTAGAGTCTGCCAGAGTTGGGGCCGTGTTTTGTAGGTCAGGTGATATTGCAACTACACCTAATGGGCTATTTGATTTATCAGGTGTCACTAACTTTTTCAAATACTTTTCTCGTGCTCCTCCGCGTTGAACAATCGTCATATTCCTCTTGAACGTCTGATACATAAGAACATCATTTGAATGGATAAATATGGTACGATGACAGATGGAATATGTACTGAAGATGGATAGGCAGGTCGTATTCACATACATGATGTGTAAACTAAGCTAATGGCAGTGCAACAAAGTAGAAGCAATGCAAAGGATCAATTGCAAGATATGTGCGACCAATATAACCTTGGAAAGTTAGAGCAAGCACCTTGATGGGTGAATAAGATAGGGCATCTTCCTCTGACTCCTCCAACGGGAAGCTACATTGACTTAGGTCTCCCTCTAGCTCAGACATATTCTAAGCATGAATCTGTAGGTGTAGAGCGTTTGCATTGCATTGCATCTAGACTTGATTTTAGTCCCTTAATGCCAAGTTTGACAGCCATGTCATTGTTCTGTTTTATTCTTTTCATGTGCGCAAGCTCATAATCATTATGATGCTGTTCAGAATCTGAGATTCATGAAAACTTAAAAAGTAGTCTGATTATCTATGGAATGCATTGCAGATTCAACTCAAAGAGTGTCTCCCTTTAAACCCTTGCATATGCAGAGTTCACCCCCAACCGTGTTGACCAGACCACACACAGAAATACAAACCTATTATGTCTCTATAACAGGCAGGCACACATTTCAAAACTAAAGTAGGAACATGAGAATCATATCAAATTCGTATTTGAACAAATAAACTAAGGAATTATGAGTGGCATAATGTTTAGCTTCAAGGGTGGAGTGCTGGTAGTGCGACACAAAGCAAGTAGGCAGATTGTATTCCGTGTAAAAGATCGTAGTCTATGTAAAAGCTGGAAATGACAATTTCTTTCTATACAATGTAGTTTTTGTTGCCCACACATGATGGAAGAGATCACACAGAGAAATACTATTCACTCATGTCTGCGGTTCCGGTATTTTGAAATAGGGTGGTCCACCCTAAAAGAATGTTGACAACAAATATGACAAGGCAAGCATAGACATAGTGAATCAATCATTTACCTGTGAGCTTACTCGGACAAGTATGCAGAATTTTAACTACAGTAAGTGACCGTCCAAAATCTGAATCAAGAAGTTTGTCTAGCACTTATTGTTTGCAACTAATCGACGTGAATAATTGGATATCATATCGAATGAGAAAGAAATACAAGTAAAATTGTCAACAAACCTGGCCTGCAGTAGTAATCTGGGTCAATGTCACTATGACCAACAATCCAAAATGACTAGTGTCTGTTCCTAGGGCCAGAATTTTGATACCTTGTGAACTTTATAGGTACTAAAGATTACTGAAATACATCTGAACCATTAAGTGTAGGTAGCACTCAGCACACAACAAACCCTAATGACAGTCCTGCCTAATGAGTAATGAATCAATTCGAAAATGGGTGATGAGGAGTGGCTGCTGAGTGTTGAGGACGTATCTCAGGATGAATCGGGTTGGCTTAGTGGGTGTTTGCACGGTTGAGCCCTAAACGGACTGGGAAGGTAGGCACAGTGACGCGCCCGGGCAGCGGTGACGCTGCTGGGTGAGCAACTCCTGACCTCCTGTTAGTCCTGCGTCTCCTCCTAGAGTCATGCCGTCCGGGGACGGCAAGTCGCCGACGAGGCAAGCGGCTGGGGGCGAGTAGAGATCGGAAGCGCGCAATAGAACAGAGGGGAATCGGGGCCTGGGCCGACCCAAAATCCCAGGGTGGGCCGCGGCCCACCGTGGGCACCCTGTAGAGATACACACCCAAGCGGTGAACATGCATTTTTGAAACTAAATTAGGAACATTTAGCTGACCAAGTAAACGACTCTATTTTAATAATATCAGATTCGTATTTGAACAACTAAGCTTGTTTAGTTTGATGGGTGGAGCAGTGCTATTATGACACGAAGCACGTATGCTGATCGTATAGTGATCATAAAAGGGGGAAACCCTAAGCATATTTTTTGAGCAAAAGAGGGTTTCCCCTCCGATTTCTATTAAAGAAACCACCATGAAGTCAACATGATCAATTAAACCCTAAAGATGATCAATTAAACCCTATTATGACTGTGCCATGGCAGATTTAAAGCTGCAAACCGGAGAAATTCTATTTAGCATCCATTGTTTGCTTCGAACTAAGAACTAAATTCTAAGAGCTGAAAAGAAAGTATAGTAACCAAGTTACGATCTATTTTCTGGTTGAGATCAAAAAGTTGAGGAGATATGAAGTACCACCTCTCTTGCGACGCCGTGTAGGCATCGGGGGTGCGATGGTTGTCGGTGGCATTGAAGCAGATCTGCGACGGTAGACGGGTGCATCGGGGGATAAGTTTCGTTGCGGTGGAAAATAAGGTCGTGTGAGCGGCCCCGGCAAAGAGGACGACGACGTCGATGAAGCGAGAGGACGCGATGCAAGGCTCTTGGTCCGTCGCCGTGGATGAGAAACGTCCATCTCTAGTAGTGGATGACATGGTCTTGGTAGGCGCTCCGACATGGTGGAGGACAGTGGCGATGGATGGGGTGGAGGACACCGACGATGGATGGGGTGGTGGACGGAGGAGGTTGGTGTGGGGATGGTGTTCTAGCACGGACGGTGTATGAACGGGAAAATGGAGGGAGAGGTACGGGGAACCATGTTTTTGGGACGCGCATGTCTGAATGGGAAAGTTATGAACTTAGCCCCCATTTAAAATTTGGGCATCTCGTCGGTTGGGGATAGGACGGTAATCTCGCATCTCGCCAATATTTGCCCAGAGAAATTTCGGCCGAGGAGAGGGTGTTTTGGCGCCCATGGTTGGCGCCCACGGTGTATGAATGGGACTGATAGGTAGGGCGGTTGTGTCACATCTAAGTGAAGTTACAAACCTGTCCCCATTGAAAATATTTGCCTACATCGATTTTGGCCAAGTCGAGTTTGTTTTGCCGCCCACTGTGTATGAATGGGGAAATGGAGGGAGAGACAGAGGTCTTTCGGACGAGCTTGAATCAAATGTGTTTCGCCGCCCATGTTTGGCACCCACCGTGTCGGAATGGGCTCAAAGGCGGCCATGTTACATCTAATTGAAGTTACTAACCTACCCCTATTGAGAGCAGTGGAAATCGGGCCGATGGATTGTCCGTGTAAGGGGTAGACCGTAATTTCCATCTCCCAAACACTTGGCTTCAGGCAGCCGACATGGGAGTGGACATTTTGCCTCTTCTTTCGAATTTTGGGACAATAAGCATCCACTTTTACAGTCGCAACTAAATTCGAATCCATTTTATATTCCTATATGTATCTTTATAAATCATTCTATTTGTTTATATATATGTTCAAAAGCACGACAAAGATGTATTCGTTGTCATATATGAATATGATTTACAAATGCCGATACTCGAATTCAGAAGCTAGAATCCAGTTTAAGGTGAATTCAAATATTTGAAACCACTTTATGTCCAACTCAAGTGTCATACACATCATAATGTGTACTCCCATTTAGATATGTACACAAGCGAAGTATCAAGATTCAAATACCGAGTCAATCAACCAATAATGTACAAAACTAACAGACATATAAACACTTATAGAGCATATGGATCAATAATATCAACTAACATACATAAGCCAGGCCACTGTACTTTTTTTTTTCTAGAAGAGCATCCATTTTTAGCGAAGCTAGTACAACATCTTGGCCCTTTCCGATGCGTGCCACTTAAGGTCCATCTATACTACTATTATTGCTGAATGCACATTCAGCCCGATTGGCATATTTGTAGGTCTGGCACAACAATCAAAATGAAATGTCTCCGAGTCTTATCAATTAATACACACTTGTGCTAAAAAATTACAAACCAAAAAACAATTATTATATGATCTCTAAAACAAATGGTTTGGTCGATTACATGAACAAACAACACAAAGGTTATTCAACGGTGGAAAGAACATTTCACCTATGATTTACCAAGTGGGAATTTAATTTTCCTTTTTCCTTCAGGACCTTAACAATGCGGTTAGTCTCAGCTTGCTTCGTTTTGAAATCCACCAAATTTTTAATGGTTCTCTTGAGTACTGCTTATGATTGTGTTGTTTGCTTCCTCAACATGTCAACTTCATCTCTAAGTGCAGAAGTAGAATCTCTTTCTACCAATAGTTTAGCCTCTAGAGCATCAGTAGTTGGCAATTCATGATGCACGATTGGGCCGGTGCCACTTCTGTGGGATGACACAACGTCCATGGGGACCTCGCTCTTTGATCTTGGGCTAACCTGTTTTGCCATTAAAGTTTCAATTGGATTCCGAAAAGTTGAAGTTAACAAAACATCTTAACTGGGAGTTATAATAGCAAACTAGTTAAACAAACAAGGAATTAAAGAGTTCCAATTGGATGCTGAAAAGTAGTTATTAACATCATTGTAACCGGTTGTTGCAGGAGCAAAGCAGATAAACAAACAAGTTTTGCAAAAGGTACCTATTGTGGCATTGGAGTTTCTCTTGGATCCTGAAAAGTTGAGTAGCCAGTAACATGGTTAGAGCAACTGGTTGCAGCAACAAAGCAATTAAACAAACAAGTTTTGCAAAAGGAACCTGTTATGGCATTGGAGTTTCTCTTGGATCCTGAAAAGTTGAGTAGTCAGTAACTTGATTAGAGCAACAAGTTACATGAGAAAACCTGTTACACAAATATATTTTTTAAAATGTACCTACTATGCAATTGGACTTCCAATTGGATCCTGAAAACTTGAAGTTGGTAAGATGATTACATCAACAAGTTAAAACATTAAACCAGGTAAACAAGGATGTTTCTGAAAACATACCTGTTGTGCCAACGAAGTTTCAGTTGGATCCTGCAAACTTGAATGTTACCAATCAAAAAAAGAGTGTTGCAAGAGCCATCAGAAACTAACATCAAACTAGTAAAACTAACCGGTTTTGTAAACATATTTAATTACACATGAAACTAGTAAAACTAACAAGTTCTTGGGAACGTATTAAACTAACAAGTCGGTACCGTTTACCAGCAACACAGACATCTGTAAATTTCTTTGATGTAAGCAAAATGATACCAATACATATATAAGTTAAAAATATGGTGTCCCCCATATAAACCTGACAGTTGTCTATCTATGAGCATGCAGACATTACTAGTGCTACAAGTGATAATAGAAAACCATTTAAACAAATAGGGTATCAGAACGTAAATTACACGTGAATTCTGCTGCACCCTAGAAGTACATATGACCAGCTATCTACGTGCTTAAGTAGCTATTTAAGTTCAGGCAAACAAGTAATTCTTACCAGTATGTATCAAACACATAGATAGGCGCAGTCTATAATAGGATTAACAGGCTATGGCATTATGTAATCGCTAGCAAAAAAATTAAGCCAAGAAACGTAATCGAACAATTTTGCAATAAGTGGCTAACTAAAATTCCGAGAAGTGGGTAACTGAACTTACGCTAGCTCTTTGTACAGGCACAGTGCAACTTCTTTTTCGCTTACAAGGTTCTACGAAGGATTCCATGGCATCAATTGCTTGGATACGCAGTCCCAATACTTCTTTCTTCCCACACTACATTGGTAACTTGAATGGTTAATCTGGTAAGATGGTGCGGCCTTGATATGTTATATGAGGACGGGTAGTCAGACTAGGTGTAGCCATACACATCACAGTGGCTTTTACTGTATATTTCATGCGATTACATTTGGCATATTGAGATCTAAGCAATCTATAATAGGATGAAAAGACCGGCATCCTTCACATTATTGGCGAACTCAGTTCATAGAAACAAGCAATTCAACCATTCTATGGGTAAATCAAAAGCACCACTCGAATATTTTTCACTACCCCAATCATACACGCAAAAAGGGGCGACGCCACCGTAGGGGCTGGTATGGGCGGTGATACGTCTCCAACGTATCTACTTTTTCTCACGCTTTTCCTCTTGTTTTGAACTCTAATTTGCACGATTTGAATGAAACTAACCCCGAACTGACGCTGTTTTCAGCATAACTACCATGGTGTTGTTTTTGTGTAGAAATAAACGTTCTCGGAATGGAAGGAAACTTTTTGAGGATTATTTTTACCAATAATAAGAATTTCTGGAGCCAAGACCCATCGGAGAGGGGGCCCTGGGTGGGCATAACCCACCAGGGCGTGCCACCATCTCCTGGCGCGCCCAGGTGGGTTGTACCCACCTGGTGGCCCCGCTGATGACCCCCTGATACTATAAATTCACATATTTCTAGGAAAAAATCAGGAGAAAGAATTATCGCGATCCATGAGACGGAGCGGCCGCCAAGCCCTATTCTTCCTCGAGAGGGAAGATCTGGAGTCTGTTTGGGGCTCCCGAGAGGGAGGTCTTCGATCTTTGTCATCACCAACCTATGTTCATCGCCAATTCCATGATGCTCCCCACCGGGAGTGAGTAATTCCTTCGTAGGCTCGCTGGTCGGTGAGGAGTTGGATGAGATTCATCATGTAATCGAGTTAGTTTTGTTAGGGCTTGATCCCTAGTATTCACTATGTTCTTAGATTGATGTTGTTATGACTTTGCCATGCTTAATGCTTGTCACTTTGGGCCCGGGTGCCATGATTTCATATCTGAACCGTTTATGAATTCATCATTATATACATGTTTTATATCCCATCTTGCAAGTTATAGTCACCTACTACTATTGGCGTCCTGGGAACGGGGGTCCCCAGACTTGCCTGCCTGCGACCCATGGCGTGGCTAGGCTGGCAAGTCTGTATGACCCATCTTCATCGACAAGGTACTCAAGACCCACGCGAGGGGCCAAGCCTCGCGAGGCGGACGATGCAGGACCCCCTCAGGAGCGGCCTCGCCAGGCAGGCTCACGAGGGGCGGTGAGATCAAGGCAAGGCAGACCTCATGAGGTCCTCGTGATGTGAGCCATGACGATCGAGACCAGGCAGGCGCCAGGCGGGCGCCAGCGCGCGTAGTGTCCTTGTTTCCCCTTTTGTGCTAAAGGGGCAAGCGCAGGTGCAGAGTACCGATGCATCAAGCAAAGGTTTCCATATTGGTGCAACGAGATCAAGACTAGAAGGACAGCAAGACGGAGGTCACCGTGGAGCCCTAGACGGCGTCATCACCAGAGCCTTTTGCAGGCGAAGACCACTTTTGTCAGGATAAGCTGTACTAGCTATCCCCTTTCAAATTGGCCGTGGTTGGATCCCTTCCCGCTCAATGTTTGGAGAGAGGACCAGGGCCACGATAAATAGGACTAGCCACCACCGTAGCTAGAGATACGAGATCCTACACACACAAGTTCGCCAAGAACAAGAAAACCTCAACCTTAGGAGGCTGTTCTTCCCCTTGTACTGTTCATCATCAGCCCAAGAGGCAATCCACCGCCACCACACTGGAGTAGGGTATTACACCACAATGGTGGCCCGAACCAGTATAAATCTTGTGTCTTTGTGATGCAAGTTCGTCGAGTTCGTCCGCGAGATCTTAGAGAGCTAGGGCGTGGATCGATAGGGAGAAAACCTTCGCGCGCACCCCAGTGTTCGAACCTTCAGGGTTTTGCCGGAGCCCGTGATCCTACAACTACGGTTATGATCCGGCAACCCCGGAGTGACAACAACCAGGCCCACTCCCGATGATGACCGTAGTTTGAGGAGATCATGTATTCACTATGTGTTAATGCTTTGTTCAAGTTCTCCATTAAAAAGATGCCTTAATATCCCTTACTTTCCAATATGGACCCCGCTGCCACAGGAGGGTACGACAAAAGATGGCATGCAAGTTCTTTTAATAAAGAACGTATCACTATTTACGGAATACATGCCTACATTATATTGATGAACTGGAGCTAGTGTCGTATCGCCCTAGGTTATAACTGTCTCCTAATGAATATCATCCAAAAAGTCACCGATCCAATGCCTACGAATTTATCCTTATTGATCTTGCTGCATTACTTCTGCTATCATCACTATTGCACTTGCTACAAAATATTTCTATCACTATTACTGTTACCGTTGTTGCTGTCACTACCATCAAAACTATCAAACTACTTTGCTACTGAACACTTTGCTGCAGATAATTAATCTCTAGGTGTGGTTGAATTGACAAATCAGCTGCTAATACCTTCAAATATTCTTTGGCTCCCCTTGTGTCGAATCTATAAATTTGGATTGAATACTCTACCCTCGAAAACTGTTGTGATCCCCTATACTTGTGGGTTATCAGGTGGCAACCACACGTGGCTGGAAAGTGTGCACCTAGTTTGAGTCGTCCAGGTTGGCCCATGCTAGTTTTGTTCGTCCCAACGCATGAGCAGGCAATGTAAAAAATGAAGAAAAACATTTCAATTTGGATGTGCCAATAACATAAGTCCAAGGTAGGCCCTATAGCATGCTCGTGGCCCGAACGAGCGCCTCCAATATCGATCGACAGTAGGAAAAATCCTAATTCGTTCGCTCCAGCCTCCAGTCTGGTTCGCTCCTAACCTAGCCGCCGCTGGACAGACCGACACAACACTTCCTCATGCCCTTGTTGGAGGGCGGTCGCTGGGCTTCAAGCGAATGGAAGGATAAGAAGATGAATATCCAACCTGGGTGTAGCCTGCGCGGGAGGCAGCGGCGGTAGCACGGGCATGGCATCAAGCTTGCACAAACGGATAGTCGCAGCTTGCAAGAGCAGCATGCGCAACGAGCGGGTACATCACATCCCTGATTATATCTAATTCAACTGTTCAATTTCTAGCCAACAGTTAAACCTGACGGTGTTGTAAAACTGCTTGTATGTAGGGAATCTATGAGAAAATGAAACCAATTTCTCCTTATTTTATAACTCCCCAATCAATATTGAACTGACTGAATCTGATGTATATAATCAAGTTTCTGGTGCAAACATACAAGCTCATGTTGTTCTTGAGCCTGGAGTGTCTAATGAACAGACTGCTAATGAAGGATTTGATGCAAACATTTTACATGGTCCTGGTGATGAACATATAGTGTCTAATGAGGGATCTAATGCAAGCATTTTGCAAGCTCCCATTGAAGGATTTAGTATCTAATGATGATCTGCTATGTTGTGACAGACATAGAGATTTGCAGGCATTGATGACAAGCAAATTACAGTACATTTTGATGGCTTGAGGAAACGTCGAGGCCATCTACCAGAAAGTCCCTGTATCATGACAACATAGCATAAATACTTTTCTAATCTGTTGTTTGAAACTATTGGCATACTTGTGCAGGATAGATATATTGATATGCAGTTTGCGCACTGGTTATATGTGCAATTATACTTTGATATTTTCAGCCAGAGAACGAATAATTCAAGCAGGTATAGACCATGTTAGTAGTCCTTGTACACCATGTTGCATTTTGTGTTTTTTGGTGCTTACATCATTTAGTGTTTTACAATCTGAACTACTTTGGATCATTAGCTGGTTTTCAAAGTGCATGTAGCTTCACATTTCTCAAGTTATGTTGATTTCTGGAGTGCAAGTGCCTTCATATTTTTTAAGTTAAATGTTCGCCCCTGGTAACTTGAATTCGTGGATCCGCCACGGCACACAAATCATACACGCAGGACAGTACAAATTAAATGAAATGCAGGGACTTACGCTAGCTCGTTGTATAGGCTCACTGCAACTCTGCTTGCGCTTGGGATGTTCCATGTACAAGTCCATGTTACCACTTGCTTAGATGTGCAGGCCTTGTGCTCCTTGCATCCCCCTCTGCATTTTTGACACAGCGAATGGTTGATCAAATAAGAGGAATCGACCTTGCTATTGTACTGGAGGACAGATACTTACAAGGTTATACGGGTGTGTAGGATGTGTACCAGATCCCGTAGCGCCATCATGCTTCGCTAAAAAATGGTTTTGCTTGTTTCAGATGATATCTCTAGAAGAAATAAGAGTTAAAGTCAGACTTGCATAGGCGTGTAAGCTAAGAGAGCAGTGAAAGGATATCCAAACATCATCGGAACAATGCACAAGGGAGTGATGTGTGGATACCTAGTTCAGGCTAGCGTTTGGGCTTGCTCGCCTACCTAGAGTGCGGGTCACTTCAAAGCCGTTGAGGGTGATGCGCTGGCGTTGGCTGGCCGCGCACCGATGCAGATCTTGAGTAGTAGCAGAGCGCTACGATGCGGTGGACGAGACCGTTGGTGAAGCCCCAACGGCCTAGGGGGCAGAGGTGCGATGATGTGCTCCGTGAAGTAGCCCCGATGAGGTGGGAGACGGCGTCGGTGAAGCGCACCTAATGCGGTGGAAGTTGGTGTGTGTGAGGCACGTTGGTTGGAACGGCCGACGTTGTCGGTGGACCACCCGGTGTAGTTGACGAGGGCGTAGATGAGGTAGCTCCGGTGCGGTGGTGAAGCGCGACCATCGTCGTCTGGCACAGAGGTGTGGAAAGAGACGAGACGAGGGGAGATTCGAACTTTGCTTGGGTTGGCGGCGAATTAGGGATTTGAGCAATCTGGGCGCGGAAGGGGACTGTGGAGAAGGGAGATTTTCGGGGCTGTAATTGGGGCCGCCAGATATTTCAATCTGAAACGTGGAAGTGTGAACTTATTTTGTCGTCGTTCTTTTTTTTGGGGGGGGAGGGGGCGGGGGGGAGGGAGGGAGGTGGGTGGGTGGCTGGGTGCTCAGCGTCCTCACGACACACGACCACCACGACACGACCCTGGTCTGCCTGGTGCGTCTACATTTGAGAATGCAAACGAATCTTCTTTCATTTGCAAACGAATCTGTATATATTAACATGCCCGTGTTTTCCTTGCAGATAATTAGTCATTCAAAATGAGATACTATGAATTAATTAATGAGGATTTTTAAAAAATCGAAATGATATCCACGTTATCCATGCTAACGTGAATTAGAGTGTGTGTCAGATAATTAGTTATTTGAATTAGAGTGTGTGCCACATAGCAATCTCCAATTCTAATGTGGATTTCGCATTTCACGGTATCGATGCTACTTTTTAATACAAAATTGATATGTATATGATGAACACCATGGTAGTGAGAAAACTTTGGATGGATTCAAACATATGACCTACAAAATAGCACAACAATTGAGTCAATGTCAACTTTTACAAAATAGCACACTAGATGCATGCTAGATAGCGGTCGATGTGTGGACTAATAGTAGTAGATGCAGGCAGGAGTCGGTCTACTAATCCTGGACCTGATGCCTATATAATGATCATTTCCTAGATATCGTCATAATTATTTGAAGTGATATCAATTTCCCAACAGTAATTTGTTCACTCACCATTTGCTATTTTTCTCAAGAGAAGTGACTGGTCAAACCTACGGCCCCGGGTCTTCTTTCTCATATATTTGCCTTGTGATCTACTTTTTTGCACTTTATTTGCATTTATTTTCAGATCTATTAATCCAAAAACTCAAAAATACTTTGCTGCACTTTATTTTATTTGTGATCTATTTATTCAATCTATTACAACTTTCTCCCGTCACGCACCAATTTCTGGCACCGTTACCCGAAAGGGATTGACAACCCCTTTAACACATCGGGTTGCAAGGATTTGTTATCTGTGTGCAGGGGCTATTTACGTTGTGTTGCTTGGTTCTCCTACTGGTCCGATAACCTTGGTTTCATATCTGAGGGAAATACCTACCGCCACTATGCTGCATCACCCCTTCCTCTTTGGGGAAATACCGATGTAGCTTCAAGCCACATCATACCTCTCCATCCCTTGCAAAGCCAGAGCTATTTACATTGCGAGGGGGACTCCAACCTTGGATTAATTTGTGTAAGCATTTATTCCGGTGGGTTTAGATTATATTTTCGTAGCATTGGGCACACAACTACTCCAAACACCATTGCAACCCCCGCACCTCCCCCAATTGATTTCCCTCTCTCTCGGTCATTGCTCTCTCACACGTCCTTTCTCGCCTTCAACGCTGCACCATGGAATTATTGCAAAAAAACTCTGTTGTTCTATTTAATTATTACAAATAAGCTACAAAACTACACACCGATAGTCCACCTGTAATGGAACAAATTTCGACCCACAAATTAAAGTGTACAAACTACACCCCGAGGGGCCCACCTGTCATGAAACAAATTTGGGCCCATATATTAATTAAAATTAAAAAGGACGAGGATCGAACATGCGACCAGGGCCTTCAAGCCGCACGTCAATAGGCAACATAGGTAGAATAGCAATGTTTGTTGTACCCCCCCTTTGTTCATATAATGTTTTTATATTACCACAACCTATTTAATGGATAACATGTAATATTATTTTTAGTACATTAGTGGGACTACCTCGTTAGCACGTACTATTCGCCTTCACTTACTGGTGGGTTCCATGTGTGCTCTCTCTCTCTCTCCTCCCCTTCTACGTTTAGACGCACAGGCAAACACGAAGAACTCGCGGGCGATGTTGCCGTTGACCATATATGGACTGTGCTCTCTCTCTCTCCTCCCCTTCTACGTTTAGACGCACGGGCAAACACGAAGAACTCACGGGCGATGTTGCCGTTGACAATATATGGACACATTCACAAGTTACGACAGCAGTTTCACGTACTAGTAGTACTAGTCAATGTGTACGTGCAATGCACGTTAATTTGGAAGTATATTAAGTGCATGCGAATATTAACTAGGATATTATTTGCGTGTTATTATGTGATTAGCAGTATTTTTTGCATGAAATTAACTGCACACTAAACGTGTTGAGAGCTCTACATTGAAGCAGTCTAGGTTGTTGGATGAGAAGGAATACATGTGGCTTGATGACGTTTTATATTGAATTTGATACGGATCTAGCAGAACATTCAATCGATCAAACCATAGATTTCATTCAGTCTGACTCCAAAGCCACATCGATCTAGCATGTAACACATCATATCACTTTGCGGCCTCACGCACGGTATTCCCACGGGTGCCACCTTACCTGGCCCGGGACCGTTTGCGCCTTTTGGCTCACGTATATGATAGTGTCGCTAGCATCCATATGACAGAGAACCCAGGCCGACATGGCTAGTCGTGAACCCAAAGCGGCGCTAACCCATGAGGACAGGCATACATGAATCACATCGAGCATGTCGGTCATCAACGTGTGAATCCGGGCTGTAGCACTGGGCTAACAGGACTCCGGTAACCCGGGCTGTAGCAGGCTAGGCAGGACTCCAGAAGTCACCACGTGACATTTCCCCGAAGGGACAGACACAGGAACGAAGTGAAACACATGCCGGCCAGTCAAGTGTTCCGAGCAGTAGTGCTGGGCTAGCAGGACTCCGGTGAACCGGGCTGTAGCAGACTACTATCGCTCAGAAAGCACTAGACCACATTTCCCCATATGATAGGCTGCCAAGGATAAACAACTAGATTGTCGGATCCCACTCATACCAAGCATTTCAATCATACGCACAATATGCCCGATATGAGTACATACAACAAGGCATCACAACAAGACTCTACGACTCAAGTATTTATTAGGCTCCGAGGAGCGAGATATTACAAACAAGGGTCTCATGACCCAACATTCAGAGCATACAAGTCAAAGCACATGCGGAAGCTTAACATGTCTGAGTACAGACATCTACAAATGGAAAAAGGCTAAGAAGCCTGACTATCTACCAGATCCTGCCGAGGGCACAAGATCGTAGCTGAGGTATCAAGCTAACGTCGAAGTCCACACGGAACTACTAGCGAGACTGACGTCTCTCTGCAAAACATAAAATAAGCAAACATGAGTACAAGTGTACCTAGCAAGACTTACATCAGGACTATCTACATATGCATCGGTATCAATAAAGGGGTGGTGGAGTTTAACTGCAGCAAGCCAGCTTTGACTCAATGGCTAACCTGAACTACGACTGCAAGTAACTCTTTTGAGGTGGCGCACACGAGTCCACAAATTCACCATACCAATACACCACTATGGATCCGCTCCTGTCTCCCTGCGAGAACGCCATCCATAGCATTCACGCTTATCTTGCGAGTTTTAGAGCATCCACTTTCACTTGTCTATGAACTATGCAAGGGGTCCAAGTTTCCATATCCGAGGAATCCGGCTATTTGAATAGATAATGATAACCCTGCAGGGGTGTACTTCTTCACACACGCTCCCACCACTTACCACCATATACACGTCATGTATCTCGGCAACCTTCAAGCGGAAGCCTGACGAGGGTGTCGGCCACGGCCTACCTAAACACTTAAGTCCCTAGTCCAGGTTTATCGCCTATCCAGGTTCCATCCGCAGGGAGTCCGGACGAGGTTTCCACATACGGCCCCGAACGATGTGAACAGGGTTCCCGAGACACCAAACGGGCACCCGGTACACCGTGCCACGGTGTATCTACCGCAACATAGCCCACCCCTAGGGTCAGCGCTACGCACGGCCGCCAACACATAACCTACAAACACCAGAAACTAGTTGCAACTCCTGGACAGAGTACTAGGGTGATTAAAAAGCCGAGAGGGTCAATTAAGGATCCCAATGAGTGGTAGTAGCTGTTCATGGATCACAGATACAGAACTCAGTTCCTGAGGACGGCTGCAATGAGACAACCCACCATGTACTCCTACATGGCCTCTCACCGCTACCTTTACCAAATCGAGTTCACACACTTAGCTCACACACAGTAGGACATGTTCATCACTGTTCCAATTCACCCCCGATGAATCAGACCTGACTCAACTCTAAGCAGTAGCAGGCATGACAAACAAGCATGAATGAGTAGGCACATCAGGGCTCAAACAACTCCTACTCATGCTACTTGGTTTCATCTATTTACTGTGGCAATGACAGGTCATGCAGAGGATAAGGGGTTCAACTACCGCAACAAGTAACAAATGAATCGTTGTTGTCCTAATGCAGTAAAAGAGAGCAAGAGCGAGAGAGTGGGCTTGTATCGGAATGAAGAAGGGGTTTTGCTTGCCTGGCACTTCTGAAGATAGTATAGTTCTTCATCGGTGTCATCGAACTCGTCGCCGGAACCACGTCTATCGAGAGGGGACAAATACCGGCAAACAAAGAGGAACACAATCAATGCAGTGCCCCAATTATGATGCATGATAATGTCATGGCAATATGCTGTTGATTGAGCTAATGCAACTAGCAACCATATTAAATGAAGTTGATTTGAACCCTAGGTTCAAATTCAAACTCCATAAGTGAGAGTTTAAATTCCATTTATGTGAATTGGCCTAAACAGCAGCCATAAGTTGCTCGAACATGCATGAAAATGCCATAAACGGATTCCTTTAATTTTTCTGATAATTTTTCATATATAATTTATTTCATTTGGAGTTACAGTTGAATTTCTATGATTTTTGGAAGTTTTGGACATTTTCTGAATTAAATAAATCATTTCTAATTTATTTAAAATCCAGAAAGCATTACTGCGTCAGCCTGATGTCAGAATGATGTCAGCAGGTCAACAGGGGCTGGTCCGGGTCAAACCTGACCAGTGGGACCCACTGGTCAGTGACAGGGGCTGGTTAGTGATGCTAACTGGTGGGTTCGGTCAACGACCACGTCAGCAAAGTCAACTTGACATGTGGGGCCAGTCAACCGCCATGTCAGCGCGGTCAAAGCTGACGTGTGGGTCCCGCTGGGTTTTAACTAACTTTAAACAGAAAATTAAACTAACCTAACTGACACAGGGGTCCACATGGCAGTGGCTCTAGAGGTGGTTTAGCTGGGTCATTAGTGGCTAATGATGAGCCATGTCATCAGTCGCCGGAGTTTCGCCGGCGACGACCATTTCGCGCGGCGGAGATCGTCGAGATCTCGCTACAGCCCACGGTTTGAGGCGGGGTTTGCTCCTACGGCTTCCTAGCATTCTCGCGCATCTAGTGGTGGTAGCGGCAGCAGCTGGGATGGCCGGGGTTGACGGCGGCGAGCACTTCCGCGGCAGCCGGAGTTCGGGCACCTGCGGGTTTGGTGTTGTGGTGCACGGGAGGGGAACTGATGGGTTCTACGTGCTCCTGGTGAGGTGTGGAGCATGTTGCCGTGCTCAGGACTGAGTTGCGGTGGCTCTGGTCTCGTCTGCATCATCACCGGCGGCGAGGAGCTCATGGCTCCGGTGAAAAGGGCGGCCAGAGTGCGGGAACGAGTGCGTGGAGGAGGGGGAAAGGTGTGGGAACTCACAACGATCTCGAGGAAGGACTCAGCGGGCTCGGGGCCGACCGGAAGGCGACAAATCCGTCGATGGAGTCCGGCGGCCATGCTCGGGGAAGACGACTCGTGGCGGCGATGTCGGGCTCCCGCGGTGGCGTGGCTCGGGGTGGAAGAAAGAGGGGGTCGAGGCGGAGCCTCTAGGCTGGTCAGGGAAGCGAGGGGGAGGCGGTGGCTGCGTGCAGTGTGAGCGGCGGCGTCGCTGGCGTTCGGCCATGCGAGAGAGAGAGAGAGAGAGAGAGAACAGAGGAGGGGAGAGGCACGGGAGAGAGTGAGAGGGGCCAGGGCTGCGTGGCGTCGCCTGGTGCATCGAGGAGGAGCCAGGCAGGCTGGGAGGGAGGGAGGAGGTGGAGGCCTCGGGCGCGCTGGCGTCGACACGCCTCTGCCTACTGGCAGAGGTGGAAGAAGACCAAGGCGCCCCTGGTGGGCTGGCCGATTCTGCTGGGCCACCAGGTAAGTGGGCCTCAGGTAAACGCCAGGTTAGTCCTTCTCTCTCTCTTTTCTAAATTGTTTCTATTTTCTATTTTTCTGCAATTATTTTGACTTAACTAAAATGCTAAGGGATTTCCAAAAATCATGAAACTAATCATGGCTACTGTTTAAGATATATCCAACGGTAAACATTTTAGTTTGTGATTATTTGAGCATTTAAAATATTATTAGCAATTAAATGCCCAAATGCAAATACTATATAATTTAATTCAAAAATCCAGGAATAGCCTATAAATATGTTCATCATTTTTGGAAGAGGTTTTTACCTTTAACAGAAATCATGAACATTTCCAAAGGCCATTCTGGGTTATTGAAAATATTTTTATTGAACCTAGTTAAATTCATTTGGTGCTAGGGTTTCAACAATCCCCATTTCAAATTTCTTTGAATTTAAACATGATGGCATGATGAACAAGCAAGGCAAGAAAGGCTGAACTGGGGCTGTGACAACTCACCCCCACTAAACAAGAATCTCGTCCCAAGATTCAAGTCGTGAGGTAAGAAGATAGAGGGGGCACAAGCTAACACGGTCTTCACGATCCAGGTTGCACTTCAAATGAACGTTGATACGATCACCATCTTTGCCTCGATGTCTTGCTCTGAGAACTCCAACTAACATGACAATGAGAGGAAAAGGAAAACTCCAGAAGGATCGATCTTCTCGAAGATGGAACAACTCAGGATCACTCATCGAGTGAGACATTGAAACATCTCTCAAGCTGAGACACGAAACACATTGAGAGGGATGGAAGAACAAGCGACGGGGTTTGATTTGGTGGGCAACAATTCCACGCTTAGAAAGATGGTGGATGTTGTCAAGGTGGCGAGGAAATAATTGCCATGATCCCGTAACGGGGCACCTCAGGGAAGGTGACTCGAAGAACTATTCCCTTAAGTGGCAAAAAGAATTACCTTTGATACAAAGATCATTGAAATTCTTTATACCAGCCTAAGGCAATCACAACGATCCTTTGAAAGAGCTCTAAGAAATGGCATACTCAGACTAGGATGGACGATGTGGACTACCTTGTTGAAGACAACGCAATGGATGATTTTTGCTTATCACCGGATATGGAGGGACCCAAAGTAGAATGGCACAATGACGGTGCAAGCTGGGAACAAAATGCAAATGCTGGGAATTTTCCAACCATCATATCTGCCTGAGATACAGATCTGGTTGGTAACAGGGTATTCCAGATAGCATGTCCGGAAAAGGAAAGTTTGCAACACAAACCAACGAGATGGCGTTGCGAGATTCTTGGGAGATGAACTTGGTAGCAAGCTCCAAAACATGAGCGGGTTCTGCTACAAGCATGTGAACACGTTGTCCGAGACAAGCGTGACCACATGGTAGTCTTATAATAAAATACTACCAAGTTCATGTTGGGAACCATCATTGAGGATAACAAAGTCATTACGCCAGTCCATGGATTAGATCCCAAGCATAGACTTCTCTTCCTTGAACAAATCAATCAGTGTCTTGGTGTGCTAAGAACACATACAGAATGGAGGCGGCCAACCTATCAAACCATAGAGTACTTCGCACATATGCGTGACTAATTTGGGCTGATTCCAAGGGAAACAAAACAAACCTTTCTCAAATTCATGGCGGCAACTTACATCAGATACACGTGAATTAGAGGAAGTCACTTCTCTCATCCAAACATATACCTCAGGGACGGTCTTGAAGGAATTGTTTACAAGGTTTCCAACACTAGCTTAATGTCCAACAAAATCATGGAGAAGATAAGGATGTTGTCGATGGGCTCAACAACAATTTATCCAGGTTTCCATATAAGTGGAATTCCATAATTATGTGAACAAGATGATAGCACTGGTCAGACCCAAGGATATAATGGTGTATGCTCGAGAAAACAACCACGAGTAAGACAAATTACGAACATCGTTGGTTCTGATTTGATTTGATGATAACCCATACTCAAACCAAGAATTGGATAAGACAATAGGTCCGGCAATTGATCACAGGGACCAATCGATGAAGATATCTTTCTTCAACTAACACACAACACAAGGATATCCCTTTGGAATGAACTAAGTAAGGAAAAGCTTTTATCTGCCAACTCTCCAAGTTGTTGTTTAGCTTAGCCAACTAGCTCAGGGTGTCCAACACAGAATTCTTGGAGAAGGGGTGGTTACAAGGGAACCAACTTGATCACGAGCTCAACATAGCCGTCAGGGAACAACCTGGTAATACTTCCGAGAAGATATTCGGAAAATCACGAACCACCGATATGTTACTAAGCTCGAGAACAACCTTGCTTTTCAGGGCAAGATGATATGATCAAAAGAGTGAGGGATTGACAAAATCCTAACTCATCGATCGAAGGGTGCACCAACAAAACTGGACTAGGTAGCACGATCAATCCTAGGATGATGATTCAATAACCAACACACTAAGATGAGAATATTGTCCATTTACTACCAAGCAACGAGTTGCTCGGAGTATAGATTTCACAAATCACAATTCACTTGTCGGCATTCCGGTTACAACAACACGAGACCGAGGAATGAATGATGATGGTGAGAAGTATCACTGCATCAAGAATTCATAAGAGTTGGTGCAATTCCTATGATATTCTCGACATAACGAGGGTAATACTCCAGGGTAGAACAGAACAAAAGCTGGTTTGGCATTTGATCTGTGGAATACAACTGCTTTGACCAAACCCTAGAAATGGATAAGGTACTGGAGTTTGTTTCTCCTAGTCATTCCGGAATAGAATGGCTTGACAGACCACAAGAATAATAGGCATCGACAGCGAATGCACGCATATTCCTGAGTATCAAATGATAGACAGAGGTTAGAATACAACTAAAGAGAGACAGTTCAAGGAACATATATCTTTCTGAGTTGTGGATGCATAGATTAGTATGTCGAACGAGTTCAACATAATTCTTCCGGATAACCCATGCAGAGAGGTAGGACTGGCAGTCACAATTATAGAATGGAGCACTCACCACAAGCACTCTTGTTGTGATCTTTTGGTTCAAAAGAATTTCTGCCATAAGCAGTTCATGGTACTTGGAAGAAGAAAATACCACGGAGCTCGAGGACTATCGCAAAGGTTACTAATATTCTTATGGAACTAGCAAACACTATCAACAGAAGATAAGTGGAGTGAATCCTGGGTCAGGAACCCAAGGGTAGAATACCTACTACTAAATGGCATCACGGGATGCTTTCGAGAATGGTGGCCAGAATCCTCACACCAGGAACACAAACATGGCTAGATTACTAGGTGACTCCCTAAAACACCTAGGGTCACAATAATAGCTCCAAAAAATATGTCGAGGCAAAGAAGTACTTCAACACACCGATTAGCGTGCTTAATCTGGCCGAAAGGGACATCGAGAACAGGAGGAAGGGATTTGCAAAAGCATCAGACTAGTAAGAAACCTAGGATGACTTGGACAGCATAACGGCTGTAATTGCTCAAAAGATTTGAGACAACCTACAAAAATGGTGGCATAGCCACTCAACAACAATATCAAGGTTCCGAGATCAACTGACAACATACGGAAGTAGTAGGAACGGAACCGAGGCTTGAAACTATCAATTCTATAAGTCTATGGATTAGTAACACATCATCCTGGTAGAAAGATGAGAAGCCTAGTTCTTAATCCCCGTAGAAGAGAAGAGGATGACTCAGATTAGAAGGCCATAGGGTAAAGGAGTAAAAAGAGCCTTACGTTCCCTTCCACAATCAATTCCCTTACATAACTAAAGCATTTCTAGACACGACTTCGATCGGCTTGGCTTGGTAATCCTACAGGCAGTCAGGCTCTGATACCAACGCTGTCAGGACCCTGATTCCAAGGCCACATCGATCTAGCATGTAACACATCATATCACTTTGCGGCCTCACGCACGGTATTCCCACGGGTGCCACCTTACCTGGCCCGGGACCGTTTGCGCCTTTTGGCTCACGTATATGATAGTGTCGCTAGCATCCATATGACAGAGAACCCGGGCCGACATGGCTAGTTGTGAACCCAAAGCAGCGCTAACCCATGAGGACAGGCATACATGAATCACATCGAGCGTGTCGGTCATCAACGTGTGAATCCGGGCTGTAGCACTGGGCTAACAGGACTCTGGTAACCCGGGCTGTAGCAGGCTAGGAAGGACTCCGGAAGTCACCGCGTGACATTTCCCCGAAGGAACAGACACAGGAACGAAGTGAAACACATGCCGTCCAGTCAAGTGTTCCGAGCAGTAGTGCTGGGCTAGCAGGACTCCGGTGAACCGGGCTGTAGCGGACTACTATTGCTCAGAAAGCACTAGACCACATTTCCCCATATGATAGGCTACCAAGGATAAACAACTAGATGGCTAACCTGAACTACGACTGCAAGTAACTCTTTTGAGGTGGCGCACACGAGTCCACAAATTCACCATACCAATACACCACTATGGATCCGGTCCCGTCTCCCTGCGAGAACGCCATCCATAGCTCTCAGGCTTATCTTGCGAGTTTTAGAGTATCCACTTTCACTTGTCAGTGAACTATGCAAGGGGTCCAAGTTTCCATATCCGAGGAATCCGGCTATTCGAATAGATAATGATAACCCTGCAGGGGTGTACTTCTTCACACATGCTCCCACCACTTACCACCATATACTCTCGGCACCCTTCAAGCGGAAGCCTAGAGAGGGTGTCAGCCACAGCCTACCTAAACACTTAAGTCCCTAGTCCAGGTTTATCGCCTATCCAGGTTCCATCCGCAGGGAGTCCGGCCGAGGTTTCCACATACGGCCCCGAACGATGTGAACAGGGTTCCCGAGACACCAAACGGGCGCCCGGTACACCGTGCCACGATGTATCTACCGCAACATAGCCCACCCCTAGGGTCAGCGCTACGCACGGCCGCCAACACATAACCTACAAACACCAGAAACTAGTTGCAACTCCTGGACAGAGTACTAGGGTGATTAAGAAGCCGAGAGGGTCAATTAAGGATCCCAATGAGTGGTAGTAGCTGTTCATGGATCACAGACACAGAACTCAGTTCCTGAGGACGGCTGCAATGAGACAACCCACCATGTACTCCTACATGGCCTCTCACCGCTACCTTTGCCAAATCGTGTTCACACACTTAGCTCACACACAGTAGGACATGTTCATCACCGTTCCAATTCACCCCCGATGAATCAGACCTGACTCAACTCTAAGCAGTAGCAGGCATGACAAACAAGCATGAATGAGTAGGCACATCAGGGCTCAAACAACTCCTACTCATGCTAGTGGGTTTCATCTATTTACTATGGCAATGACAGGTCATGCAGAGGATAAGGGGTTCAACTACCGCAACAAGTAACAGATGAATCGTTATTGTCCTAATGCAGTAAAAGAGAGCAGGAGCGAGAGAGTGGGCTTGTATCGGAATGAACAAAGGGTTTTGCTTGCCTGGCACTTCTGAAGATAGTATAGTTCTTCATCGGTGTCATCGAACTCATCGTCGGAACCACGTCTATCGAGAGGGGACAAATACCGGCAAACAAAGAGGAACACAATCAATGCAATGCCACAATTATGCTATTGATTAAGCTAATGCACTAGCAACCATATTAAATGAAGTTGGTTTGAACTCTAGGTTCAAATTCAAACTCCATAAGTGAGAGTTTAAATTCCATTTATGTGAATTGGCCTAAACAGCAGCCATAAGTTTCTCGAACATGCATGAAAATGCCATAAACAGATTCCTTTAATTTTTCTGATAATTTTTCATATATAATTTATTTCATTTGGAGTTACGGTTGAATTTCTATGATTTTTGGAAGTTTTGGACATTTTCTGAATTAAATAAATCATTTCTAATTTATTTAAAATCCAGAAAGCATTACTGCGTCAGCCTGACGTCAGAATGATGTCAGCAGGTCAACAGGGGCTGGTCCGGGTCAAACCTGACCAGTGGGACCCACTGGTCAGTGATAGGGGCTGGTTAGTGACGCTGACTGGTTAGTCCGGTCAACGACCACGTCAGCAAAGTCAACTTGACATGTGGGGCCAGTCAACCGCCATGTCAGCGCGTCAAAGCTGACGTGTGGGTCCCGCCTGGGTTTTAACTAACTTTAAACAGAAAATAAACTAACCTTAACTGACAGCAGGGTCCACATGGCAGTGGCTCTAGAGTGGTTTAGCTGGTCATTATGGCTAATGATGAGGCCATGTCATCAGTCGCGGAGTTTCCGCCGGCGACGACCATTTCGCGCGGCGGAGGATCGTCGAGATCTTCGCTACAGCCACGGTTTGAGGCGGTGTGCTCCTACGGCTTCCTAGCATTCTCGCCATTCTAGTGTGGTAGCGGCAGCAGCTGGGTGGCCGGGGTGACGCGGCGAGCACTTCCGGCAGGCGCCGAGTTCGGGCACCTGCGGGTTTGTTGTTGTTCACGGGAGGGGGGGAACTGATGGGTTCTACGTGCTCCTGGTGAGTGTGGCATGTGCCGTGCTCGGACTGAGCTGCGGTGGCTCTGGTCTCGTCTGCATCATCACCGGCGGCGAGGAGCTCACGGCTCCGGTGAAAAACGGCCAGAGTGACGGGAACCGAGTGCGTGAGGAGGGGAAGGTGTGGGAAGCTCACAACGATCTCGAGGAAGACTCTGTGGCTCGACCACGCCTCTGCCTACTGCAGAGGTGGAAGAAGAACCAAGGTGCCCCTGTGGGCTGGCCGATTCTGCTGGCCACCAGGTAAGTGGCCTCAGGTAAACGCCAGGTTAGTCCTTCTCTCTCTATTTTCTAATTGTTTCTTTTTCTATTTTTTCTGCAATTATTTTGACTTAACTAAAATGCTTAAGGATTTCCAAAAAATCATGAAACTAATCAATGGCTACTGTTTAAGATATATCCAAGTAAAAACATTTTAGTTTTATTTTTGAGCATTTAAAAATATATTAGGCAATAATGGCCCATGCAAATACCTATATAATTTAATTCAAAAATCCAGGAATAGCCTATAAATATGTTCATCATTTTTGGAAGAGGTTTTTACCTTTAACAGAAATCATGAACATTTCCAAAGGCCATTCTGGGTTATGGAAAATATTTTTATTGAACCTAGGTAAATTCATTTGGTGCTAGGGTTTCAACAATCCCCATTTCAAATTTCTTTGGAATTTAAACATGATGGCATGATGAACAAGCAAAGGCAAGCAAGGGCTGAACTGGGGCTGTGACACCGACTTTACATTCATACGACGATCGATCTAAAATAAACAAAAATGATAAAGTTCAGAGTTTAAGCATGGAAATCCAAACGTTTTTCATGGAAAATTTAGATTACGCGGCGGCGGCGTCTTGCAGTGGGAAGCGACTCCTCTCATGTGCTCTGTGTGTCGTCAGGCCACTAACCGACGGTGACAGCGGCGTCTTGCGCCGTTGTTGGCGTACTCCTGGACGTTGGCCCTAGCTTCAAGGAAGGACACAATGTTCTGGACTTCTGTCTCCAGGAGCGAGTCAACTGGCATTGGTGCAAGGAAGCGGTCGACGGTGGCCATCCATGCTGCTGAGGGGGGCACTGGCACCTGCGCAGGGACAAGCGCTGGCAACGGCGCGATAGAGACATTCGTGTGCACGGGCACCAGCACGGGCGCGCACGTCAGTGCACACGCAGGCGCAGGCGCTGGCAGGTGCATAGGACTGACACGGGCGCGTGCGTTAGTGCATGCACAGGCGCATGCGCTAGCAGGTGCACGGGCACGTGAAAGTTGACAGGGACCTCGTGGAACCCCGTGGTATCAAGCTCGGCGACAATGTACGGCTCCCAGCCCTTCAATGCCATGGGGATGGGCGTTGGCGCAGTCGGGGTGACGGGAGCGGGGAGAGGCGCGGCATCTTCCCGCAAGGCCGGTTCAAGCTCATCCCAAATCGCCTTATGTTCTTGACACTCTGGCTAGGTGTCTTCCTCAAGAAACTAGAAGACTAAGGGCAGACCATCGTGATGCGGCATGGCGTACGGTTAGGTCAGGCTAGTTGGAGGTAGACGACAGGAGAATCGGAGAGGAAGAGAGAAGATTGTAGCGATACCGGGTACTGCGGGGTTGATTTTAAACTATGGCGCCTGCAACATTAAAAATGGGAGTAGTTGGGGTGAAGGTGGGCGACGGAGCCGGGTCAAAGGGCTCACCTCCCGGTGAGCCTGCACAGCGGTCTACTCAAACGCCACCCGGTCAGCCGACGCAGCGTCTGCTCGCACGCCTCCCGTCGACTCACGGGCTTGCTCGGATGGCACTTGCCGATGAGAAGAGGGACTTGTGGCGGCACATAAACGCCCACGGTTTCAATAGTGAAAGCGTTCTCCTTAACGTGAAAGGCTTTGTTCCAAAATACCTTGGCTCTTCATTTGTGCAACTTCTCATAAGCAGCTTGTCTCAAATTGAAGAAAAAAATTACGTAGGATATTTGTGCCATATCACGTGACCATGCTCAGTTTCATGAATTTCTGGTCACTTTTGGATTTTCTTAAATTTAAAATATAGGATTCGAAACAATATCATAACCTGCATCATGCAATAAATTTTCAAGAGATACATCCTTCCTGTTGTATTTCTTAAGAAAGGATTTGGTCAAACATTTTGCTTAGTTAGACTTCAGACAAGTTGTATATGCAGAGTATAAGGATAATCCCTCCGTACTAGTGCATTGCTTGATATATTAACTCAAGTACTAGGCACGAACAAATGGGCTCAATTCTGTGCTCATCCTGGTGTAGTACTCCTATTAGTACTAGGCAATGGAGTTGACGAGTGACCTTGGGTAGCGGCGATCGAGGAAATTGAACTATGCTCGGCATGGTAGGTAACATTATCTAGTTATTAAAGCATCCCTCCATTGTTCATCGGTAGTCATTATGGACCAGGGACATTAGGGGAATTTCCTAGGGCTGGAATTCTGGACGCCAGATATTTCGACTCAAAACGCGGAGGCTCGACTGGTTGGGCTTGGCTAATGTGCGTACAACGCACGCCACCAGAAGGACACAAGCCCGTTTTTTTCGAGGATCAACACGAGCCATGGTCTGGCTGTACGTCGTTGGTAATACGAAAGGAATCTTTTAAATTGCCGAACGAATCTATGTGTATTACAATGCCCGTATTTACCTTGCAAATTGTAATCTCAACGTGGAAATTGATTTATGATGAGTTCTTGAATTAGAGTGAGTTTGTGATATAGTGATCTCAATGTGGATTTCACATTTCATGGTATCCCTGGTAAGTTTTTCATTGCAAATTCAAATTTAAAAGATGAACGGTATGGTGGTGAGAAAACTTTGTATGTATCAAGCATATGACCACACACACACACACGCGCACACGAACACAACAACAATCCAATAAGTATAGTGCTAAGTCTGAGGTGAGGCGCCTGACACAGGAGCTCCAGGCCAAGGATGCGGAGCTCAGGGCCAAGGACGTGGAGCTCCGTGAGCTTAAGGAGGAGAGGAGTGCCATGCTCCTCTGTTATGTTTCGGAGTTCACGGAGCTTCAAAAGCGGCAGGCGTCCACCACAAAGATGCTCGAGGCATTAGCGGCGTTGCTGCAGAAAGCGGGAGATACGATAGGCCGTTAGGGGAGCTGGCTAGAGAGCGAGCAGGCCGATCATGACGAGGTCCACGATCGCCTCAGCCACTTGGTGGACCAAGTTGCCATGCACGTGTTGCGGCTGCACGATGCCTACCGTCGTGCCAGCGCAACCATGCCGGTCGTCAGGCTAAACCCGTTCGACCACCCCGTCGACTTCAACGAGCTGCGGCTTCCTCACCTGCTCTCCTTCTGCACCTATATCTCTAAGGAGTTGAGTCGTCTCCATGCGATGGTGGGGGTGGAGCTGGACAAGGAGGGGTTGCGGGCTACCGTCGCCGTAGCCGGGCGAATCCTCTCAGGGTTCCATCACCGGAATCCATTTGTGCCATTGGACGCCATCTTTGACGAGTTGGCTCCCGTCGACCGGGAGCGGGCTCTGTGGGCGATTGCACCCTGCATCACCAACATTGTGCGCCTCGAGAAGAAGAGGGACTTCGGTGGTGTTTAGGCGTTCTCTGCATGGGCATGTTCATGTCTCAGTGCAACTTGACCGTTGGATCAAACTCGGACAATGCAGATCAGTCACTCTAGCACAAAGTGTGTGGATGTGTTTGGTTGCATTCTCATCTCAATATAGTTGTTCCCACTTCGTGTATTTGTGTTAACCTACTAGTGTGGACTCATGCACCCTCATGCACTCTGCCAAACACCCAAAAGTGGGTGAGAAGGGAACTTTTGCTCCCATCCCGTCCACCCTTCATACTATCGGATGTGGGGTTCCGGCAAACCCTTAAGGTTCGAACACTGGGGTGCGTGCGAAGTCTTTCCCTCCTACTGAAAGCACAGGTGCTCCCTAGATGGTTTTGGTAATTAATATCAACATATCTCTTGTTGGACTAACACTTTTACCTAGTATGTTTCAGATAAGTTCAACAATGAAGTGGCATGGACTAGAGGATGTGGAACCCCTTCAAGATGCTAAGGACAAAAGGATTGGCTCAAGCTCCAAGCTCAAGACTCTACATTTTCTATTTTAGTGATCCAAGATCACATTGAGTCTATAGGAAAAGCCAATACTATCAAGGAGGGATGAGGTGTTGCTTAATGAGGCTCTTGCTCAAAATGCTTAGTGATATGCTCCAAAGCCCTCAACTACTTTCTCACATCCCATATGACCTAAACCAAAAGTCAAACTCGGCCCCACCGATTCTTTCTATCCGGCGCCACCGAGTTCAGATGTCATAGCCACTGCCACAAACCCTAGGCAAATCGGTCTCACCGATAGGGATCTCGGTCTCACCGAGATGGGATTGCAATCTCTCTGTATGGATCTATTACCAAAATTGGTCTCACCGAGTTTGCATAATCGGTCCTACCGAGATTGCAATGTAAACTCTCTATTTCCTTTTCGTAACATTTCGGTCTCACCGAAATGTGCGAATCGGTCCCACCGAGTTTACCTGACCAACTCGCTGGTTAGCTTATTACCAAAATCGGTCTCACCGAGTTTGTGTAATCGGTCTCACCGAGATTACGTTATGCCCTAACCCTAACCATATCGGTCTACCGAGTTGCATGTCGGTCCCACCGAAAATCCTAACGGTCACTAGATTTGTTGAATCGGTCCGACCGAGTTTATCAATTCGGTCCCGCCGAGATTGGCAAGTTGTGTGTAACGGTTAGATTTTGTGTGGAGGCTATATATACCCCTCCACATCCTCTTCATTCGTGGAGAGAGCCATCAGAACGAACCTACACTTCCAACTTACTTTTTCTGAGAGAGAACCACCTACACTTGTGTTGAGGCCCAGATATTCCATTCCTACCATATGAATCTTGATCTCTAGCCTTCCCCAAGTTGCTTTCCACTCAAATCTTCCTTCCACCAAATCCATATCCCGTGAGAGAGAGTTGAGTGTTGGGGAGACTATCATTTCAAGCACAAGAGCAAGGAGTTCATCATCAACACACCATTTGTTACTTCTTGGAGAGTGGTGTCTGCTAGATTGGCTAGGTGTCACTTGGGAGCCTCCGACAAGATTGTGGAGTTGAACCAAGGAGTTTGTAAGGGCAAGGAGATCGCCTACTTCGTGAAGATCTACCGCTAGCGAGGCTAGTCCTTCATGGGCGACGGCCATGGTGGGATAGACAAGGTTGCTTCTTCGTGGACCCTTCATGGGTGGAGCCCTCCGTGGACTCGTGCAGCCGTTACCCTTCGTGGGTTGAAGTCTCCATCAACGTGGATGTACGATAGCACCACCTATCAGAACCACGACAAAAACATCCGTGTCTCCTATTGCGTTTGCACACTCCAATCCCATCCTTTTACATTCTTGCAAGTTGCATGATTTACTTTCCGCTGCTCATATACTCTTTGCATGCTTGCTTGATATGTATTGTGTTTGTTAAACGTGTGCCAAAACTCCACTTCAACTTAAAGAAATTAAAAACTACAACTTTTGGTACTTAGTGTCTAATCACCCCCCTCTAGACACCTCTTCTCGATCCTTTCAATTGGTATCAAAGCATTGGTCTCCATTGCTTTGGTTTAAACACCATTGGAGGAAGATGGATGTGTCTACTTTGGGGAGTCCTAGACGTAGAGTGCCTATTCTTGATGGAGAATATTTTCATGAGTGGAAAAATGAAATGCTTGATATTTTCAATGAATATCATTTGAACAAGTACATTACTAGCCCTTGTGCACCTCATGTTGATCCTTTGCATCCTACCCTTGATGATGAGTCTATTGACATGATCCGCAACCTTAGAAGTGTTAATCTTATCACTAGAGGCTTGCCTAGAAACTTGATTGAATGTTTGCCTACTCTTGATTGTGCCTACACTATATGGAGATTCCTTGAGAAACATTTTCCAAACCATTCCTTGAAGAACTTTGATGATATTCTTCATAAGTTCATTTCCTTGATTAAGATGAGTTCCAATGATCCCAAATTTGGTGACTGCTTATTTGAGCTTACTAATCTTACGAGTGCCAAAGGAGATGTTGGAATCATTAGCAATATCATTTCCAAAGCTATTAGAATTCATAATGATAACCATAGAAATGATAATTTATCTAATGAATTACCCTCTCTATGAATTGATCAATCACAAGATGATGTTGAACATGGATACTATGATGAGGATGATGATGACAGCGATTATGATCTTAATGATGCAATGAGACACTTTGGTCTTATGGCAAATCTTCGCGGCTACATGGCTGGAGGAAAGGAATGGGTTCTTGATAGTGGATGTACTGATCATATGACCGGAGATAAAGATATGTTCCGTGAGCTTGCTGAAAACAACGGCCCTCGAAAGTATGTCACCTTTGGTGATAACTCAAAGGGTAAGGTGGTTGGCCTAGGTAAGGTGGCCATCACACATGATAGCTCCATACAAAATGTCATGCTCGTTGAATCTCTTGGCTACAATTTACTTTCAGTATCTAGACTTGCTGATTTCGGTTTCAATGTCCTATTTACTGAAGTAGATTGCCAAGTGTTTTGTAGAGATAATCATAAAATAGTATTTACCGGTATACTCAGAGTTGATCTTTACATTGTTGATTTCACTAAAAAGGCTCAACCTAGAACTTGCTTAATTGCTAAATCCTCTAAAGGTTGGTTATGGCATAGACGATTAGGTCATGTTGGTATGCGAAACCTTGACAAGCTTATTTAAGGAAATCATATCCTTGGCGTTAACGATGTCATATTTGGTAAGGATAGACTTTGCAGCACTTGTCAAGCAGGTAAACAGGTTGGAGGAAGGCATCTCGTGAAGAACATCATGACCACAAGGAGGCCACTCGAGCTACTTCACATGGATATTTTTGGTCCTAACGCTTACAGAAGTCTCGGTGGAAATTCTTTTGGTCTAGTTATAGTTGATGATTTTTCAAGATTTACGTGGGTGTTCTTTCTCGATGATAAATCACAGGTCCAAAAGATCTTCAAAAACTTCGCTAGGAAGGCCCAAAATCAATTTGAAGTAAAAAAATCAAGAAGGTTCACAGCGACAACGGAACGGAGTTCAAGAACGCAAATGTGGACACCTTTCTTGACGAAGAAGGGATTTCACATGAGTTCTCGGCTACGTACACACCTCAACAGAATGGAGTTGTTGAGAGGAAGAACCGGACACTCATCGAAATGGCGAGAATGATGCTTGATGAGTACAAGACGCCAAAGAACTTTTGGGCGGAAGCGGTTGAGACAGCTTGTCATGCAACAAATCACTTGTATCTTCACAAGCTACCCGGCAAGACGGCATACGAGCTCCTCACCAGTAACAAACCACAAGTTGGATACTTTCGAGTATTCGGCTCAAAGTGCTACATTATTGATAAGCATCGTCGTTCTAAATTTGCTCCTAACTCTCATGAAGGTTTCCTACTTGGTTATGGCTCAAACTCTCACACACACCGTGTCTACAATAATTTCACCCGAAAGGTTGAAGAGACGGTAGATGTGAAGTTTGATGAATCTAATGGCTCGCAAGTAGAGCAATTGCCAATTGATGTAGGAGACAAAGACCCTTTGGAAGCAATCCAAGACTTGTCTATTGGCAAGATTCATCCAACGGAGGTGAAGGAGAGTACCTCGTCCATCCAAGTGGAAGCTTCTACATCACGACAAGGTGAACCAAGAGTTGATACGGAAGCATCCACAAGTGGGACACACCAAGATGAAGAAAACAAGGAAGTGCACCAAGATGAACGCCAACAACCTCCTTCTCCACCACGACAAGAGAACGACAACGTCAACAACGAAGAAGGCCAAGAAGAAGAACAAGATGATGAAGTTGTTCAACCAAGATCCAAGCAAAAGCTTTCACGAGTTCGAGCAAGAATTGCTAAAGACCACCCCGTTGAGCAAATCTACAATGATATCCAAACCGAGAGAATCACTCGCTCAAAAACTCGTTTAGCTAACTTTTTTGAACACTACTCATTCATCTCTAGCATTGAACCTATGAAGGTTGAAGAAGCTTTGGAAGATCCGGATTGGATAAATGCCATGCATGAAGAGCTACACAACTTTGAGAGAAATCAAGTTTGGACATTAGTTGAGAAGCTCGACAACAACCACAACATCATCGGTACCAAATGGGTGTTTCGCAACAAGCAAGATGAAGATGGACAAATAGTTCGCAACAAAGCACGTCTCGTCGCCCAAGGCTACAGTCAAGTCGAAGGTATGGACTATGGTGAGACATATTCCCCCGTTGCTAGACTTGAGTCCATTCACATCTTACTTGCCTATGCTAATCATCATGATATCACCTTGTACCAAATGGACATTAAAAGTGCTTTTCTAAATGGTGAAATAGAGGAGGAAGTTTATGTTAAGCAACCTCCTGGATTTGTCAATCCTAAGAAACCTAATCATGTTTACAAACTTCACAAAGCTCTTTATGGTCTTAAACAAGCTCCTAGAGCATGGTATAAATGCTTCACCAAGTTCCTTATTGAAAAAGGCTTTAAAATTGGAAAAATAGATTCTACTCTTTTTACTAGAAGGGTTAATGGAGAACTATTTGTGTGCCAAATTTATGTCGATGATATTATATTTGGATCAACTAACCCTCATTTTAGTGAAAAGTTTGGCAAGCTAATGTCAGAGAAGTTTGAGATGTCGATGATGAGTGAACTCAAATTCTTTCTTGGTTTGCAAATCAAGCAAACTAAGGAAGGTACCTTTGTCTCTCAAACAAAGTGCACCAAGGACTTATTCAAGAAGTTCAATATGCAAGAATGAAAAGGTATGACTACACCCATGCCTACTAGTGGACATCTTGATTTAACCAAAGATGGTGAACCGGTTGATCAAAAGGTTTATCGCTCTATGATTGGTTAATTGTTATATCTATGTGCTTCACGTCCTGATATTATGCTAAGTGTGTGCATATGTGCACGATATCAAGCCACTCCTAAAGAATGTCATCTTAAGGACGTGAAAAGGATAGTGAGATACTTAATCCATATACCAAATTTTGGCATTTGGTATCCCAAGAGGGCCTCCTTTGATCTTGTTGGCTACTCCGACTCGGACTATGCCGATGACAAGGTTGATAGAAAGTCCACTTCGGGTACTTGTCAATTTCTTGGTAGATCTCTTGTGTCTTGGTCTTCCAAGAAACAAAACTCGGTATCCTTATCCACCGCCGAAGCGGAATACATTGCCGCTGGATCATGTTGTGCTCAATTACTTTGGATGACCCAAACTCTTAAAGATTATGGGATATCTATGAAACATGTTTCACTACTTTGCGACAATGAAAGTGCTATTAAGATTGCTCACAATCTCGTGCAACATTCTCGAACTAAGCATATTGAAGTTCGTCATCATTTCATTCGAGATCATGTTGCCAAAGGGGACATTAATCTTAAGCATGTTCGCACCGAAAAGCAGTTAGCTGATATATTCACGAAACCACTTGATGAGAAAGTGTTTTGCACGTTAAGAGGTGAATTGAACATCATTGATGCTTCAAACATGGAGTAGGAACTCCATTTGATACATGCAAGGCATGAGCTATGACTAATCCTTGATATTTCTCTTACGTTGACTATCTTATATCTTGGATATATTTGTACCTTGCATGTTATCTAACCCGTGTAGGTACTTGGATGAATCTAAATCTATGAGATTTAAACTCACTCACATCTTGAGAAATTCCTATATCACCAAGTCTCTACACAATGGTGGGTGAAGACAAGGAAGCACGCAACCATTCAAACATATCCTTTAACAAATTCTTTGTTGAATTTCATGATTGTCATTTTGGATACACAAGTGCTCTTCCTTGCAAAAACTAACCCATGTAGGTAGATGAACTCAAACTCCAAGTGGTGCTCCCAACTCTTGATGAGCTACATCAACCTTGAGCAACCCACACAAGTTCAACTACATGATCATGATCAACACCACCACCCAAGGTATGTTATTCGATCTTAGAGAATCTTTAATCCAAGTCATGAGTCAAAGCAACTCGACAAGATGTGAATACACCAAAAAGCTTAAACGAAAAATGGTAACCCCATTTTGAGCTTAAACGATGAGTATGACCTATGATCAAGTGATCTCACTTGACTCTTAAGTCAATATAGTCTAACATAGGTGACTTTGTCGCCGACCAATTCTAGATGAAGTTCTCTTGTGTTCTTTTCTGTGCTCTTGTGTTTCCCTCTTCAAAAAAAACTTCGTCTAGACTCCTTTTTAGTTTCTTATCTTTTATTTTCTGTTCTGCATTCCTTGCATCCAATTCATTGCAAATCTTTCAGTTAATTCCTTGCAAATCCTTGTGAGATCTTACTTGTCTAGTGAGCTGAGGTGACAAGTGTTTTCTCTGTGATGAACTCGGTCTCACCGGTTTGATGCTTTCGGTCCAACCGAATCCTCTCGGTACAACCTAACCATACAATTCGGTGTCACCGATTTCACTACAGGAAAGACATCTTGCCACTTGTTTCTGCATTCTTTTTGATCCAGCTCCACTCAATGAATCTTGTCCTCGACCAGCATCCCATTCAACTTGCTGCTTTGTTCTATGACTCAAGGACCAAACCCAGCATGACAAAAATCCAGAAGAACCCTTCTTGGAAATTGATGTCAAAGGGGGAGAGAGAGATCACATCAAAGCTTAATCATATCTATAGGGGAGAGAATACTCAAGGGAAGAAAGAGTAATCATCAAGGACCCCAGATGCTTGGTGTTCAAGAGGAGAGAAGTCACATGTCTTCAAGAGGGGAAAGACATGTTCATATTTTCTCGTTTGCATTAGCTCTGTTTATTTCCTTTGAGCTCTGATTTTGCTCTGATTTTCTGTTCCCTATCTTCTCCCAGTATCCCATGGTAGATTCAGGGGGAGCAAGACATCTAAGGGAAGGTAATCCTTGAATTTTTTGCACATCTTTACCTTTGAGGACATGTCTATATCCAATGTGGTACTTAGTACTCACTCTACATGTCATCCCAGTCTTGGTACTCTTGTGGTTTCTTCTGTTTGCTCTGGCCAGTAGGTGTATCTGTGTTATCTAACCTTGTTTACGCAGGTTCATCCCATCCTAAGCCAACTCAAGACCACAAGGTAAGTATATGCATCACAGTCATGTGTATGAGAAATTCTTGCTGATGTACATACTGTTTGCAAGAAGGAATCATGAGCATGAAGGTACATTTCTCATATTCACATCATTTGCTCTGATGCATATAGCCAAGATACATGTAACACATTGCTTACTCTGACATGTTTATGCATTCACATGCTTCTATATTCCATATTCACATGATTGCATACATGTAGGGGGAGCCTAGGCATGTTACATGTCTTTCCCAAGCTTCACTTACTATTCTCTATATCTTTATCTAAAGCTTTGATGTATGTTGTCATCAATTACCAAAAAGGGGGAGATTGAAAGCACAAGTGCTCCCTAGGTGGTTTTGGTAATTAATGTCAACATATCTCTTATTGGACTAACACTTTTACCTAGTATGTTTCAGATAAGTTCAACAATGAAGTGGCATGGACTAGAGGATGTGGAACCCCTTCAATATGCTAAGGACAAAAGTATTGGCTCAAGCTCCAAGCTCAAGACTCTACATTTTCTATTTTAGTGATCCAAGATCACATTGAGTCTATAGGAAAAGCCAATACTATCAAGGAGGGATGAGGTGTTGCTTAATGAGGCTCTTGCTCAAAATGCTTAGTGATATGCTCCAAAGCCCTCAAGTACTTTCTCACATCCACATATGACCTAAACCAAAAGTCAAACTCGGCCCCACAGATTCTTTTTATCCGGCGCCACCGAGTTCAGATGTCATAGCCACTACCACAAACCCTAGGCAAATCGGTCTCACCGATAGGGATCTCGGTCTCACCGAGATGGGATTGAAATCTCTCTGTATGGATCTATTACCAAAATTGGTCTCACCGAGTTTGAATAATCGGTCCTACCGAGATTGCAATGTAAACTCTCTATTTCCTTTTCGTAACATTTCGGTCTCACCGAAATGTGCGAATCGGTCCCACCGAGTTTACCTGACCAACTCTCTGGTTAGCTTATTACCAAAATCGGTCTCACCGAGTTTGTGTAATCGATCTCATCGAGATTATGTTATGCCCTAACCCTATCCATATTGGTCCTACCGAGTTGCATGTCGGTCCCACCGAAAATCCCAATGGTCACTAGATTTGCTGAATCAGTCCGACCGAGTTTATCAATTCGGTCCCACCGAGATTGGCAAGTTGTGTGTAACGGTTAGATTTTGTGTGGAGGCTATATATACCCCTCCACCTCCTCTTCATTCGTGGAGAGAGCCATCAGAACGAACCTACACTTCCAACTTGCTTTTCCTGAGAGAGAACCACCTACACTTGTGTCGAGGCCAAGATATTCCATTCCTACCATATGAATCTTGATCTCTAGCCTTCCCCAAGTTGCTTTCCATTCAAATCTTCCTTCCACCAAATCCATATCCTGTGAGAGAGAGTTGAGTGTTGGGGAGACTATCATTTGAAGCACAAGAGCAAGGAGCTCATCATCAACACACCATTTGTTACTTCTTGGAGAGTGGTGTCTGCTAGATTGGCTAGGTGTCACTTGGGAGCCTCCGACAAGATTGTGGAGTTGAACCAAGGAGTTTGTAAGGGCAAGGAGATCGCCTACTTCGTGAAGATCTACCACTAGTGAGGCAAGTCCTTCGTGAGTGACGGCCATGGTGGGATAGACAAGGTTGCTTCTTCATGGACCCTTCGTGGTTGGAGCCCTCCGTGGACTCGCGCAGCCGTTACCATTCATGGGTTGAAGTCTCCATCAACGTGGATATACGATAGCACCACCTATCGGAACCACGACAAAAACATCCGTGTCTCCTATTGCGTTTGCACACTCCAATCCCATCCTTTTACATTCTTGCAAGTTGCATGCTTTACTTTCTGCTGCTCATATACTCTTTGCATGCTTTCTTGATATGTATTGTTTTTGTTAAACGTGTGCCAAAACTAAAGAAATTAAAAACTGCAGCTTTTGGTACTTAGTGTCTAATCACCCCCCCTCTAGACACCTCTTCTCGATCCTTTCACCTACCGATCTACGCTCTAGCTCGCTAAGATCTTGCGGACGAACTCGACGAACTCACAACACAGAAAGACACGGGGTTTATACTGGTTCGTTCCACCGTTGTGATGTAATACCCTACTCCAGTGTGTGGTGGTGGGTTGCCTCTTGGGCTGATGATGAACAATACAAGGGGAAGAACAGCCTCCTGAGGTTGAGGTGTTCTTGTGCTTATGAACTTGTGGTGTGTAGATTCCCTCAAGCTAAGATGAGATGAGATCCCATCCCCTACTATGGTGGTGGCTAGTCCTATTTATAGAGGCCCTGATCCTCTTCCCAAATATCGAGCAGGAAGGGAGGAAACAATGGCGGGCTAATTGGAAGGGGGACAGCTAGTACAAGCTATCCTGACAAAAGCGGTCTTTGCCTATGAAAGGCTCTGGGGTGACGCCATCTTGGGTTCCACGATGACCTTCGTCTTGCAGTCCATCGTCTTAGTCTTGTTGCACCGAAATGGCAACCTTTGCCTGAGGCCTCGGTACTCCGCGGTTGCGCTTGCCTCCTTTGCACCAAAGGGGAACAAGGACGCTGCGCGCGCTGGCGCCCGCCTGGTGTCGATCGTCATGGCTCACGTCACGAGAGCCTCGTGAGGTTCGCCTCGCCTTGATATCTCCGCTCCTCGTGAGCCTGCCTGACCAGGCCGCTCCAGAGGAGGTCTTGCGTCATCCCCCTCGTGAGGGTTGGCCCCTCGCGAGGGTCTTGGATGCCTTGTCGATGAAGGTGGGCCATACGGCCTGCTGGCTCTGCCACGCCGCGGGCCGCAGCCAGGCAAGTCTGGGGACCCCCGTTCCCAGAACACCGACAGTAGCCCCCGGGCCCAAGGTGCGCTCGGGCTTGGCTTCACGGCGAAGCCAAGGGTCAAGTTTGGAGCACCGCGGGCCCCAAAAGCCCGCGGCCTCGGTCGATGCGTGGCGGTTGATTGGGTGTGTGCGTCTCCGCTTCCCCACGCTGCCTCGGCAATTGCACGACTTGACAAGTCCCTGCGACATGCAATGGAAACCATCATTACCTGCGATCATGGGAGACGCCGGTTGGCCTTCTCTTGCTATAAATGGGGAGGGGGCGGAGCCCCCGTTGCCCATCTCTTCTTCGCTTGACCGCTTCTTCTTTGCTTCATTGCTTGCTCCAATGGCGCCTATCAGAAGGTTCTCCGCCGAAGAGAAGGGGAAAGCCCCCCGGGATGTCCCGGAGCCACTCCCGTCGAAGAAGAGGACGATCCATCGCCGCGATGAAGCGGCGATGCAGGTGGTGACGAGGCCTTGGTGACGGTCGCGATGAGGATGAGGGCGAGCTTGCCCTTGGTGGCGACCGCGTCTCTTCCAGCTACGGCAGCTCTTCCTCCAGTGACAGCTCCAGCAGTGGTGGCTACGACCAGCCGCCACGCCGCCGCGCCCACTTCGAAGGAGGCAGCAGGTCATCTCGTTGCCGCGCCTCTGTGAAGCGTGAGGAGGGATCTGTCTAGGCTCGGGGCGTTGCTAAGGGCCTGCCTCCGCGGATTGCTGAAACGCCGCTTTGTTTAGCTTTTTCCTTCTTTTCCTGCATCAGAAAATGAAACCAGTATGGGCCCAGAGGGGCGTGTATCGAACTGTGGTTCTTGGTTAATGCAACGTGCGTGTTATTCCCATGCCGTGTTGTTATTTTGCGCAAAGATAACCTAACCTGGCGCATTTGGGACGCCCTTTCCTTCACGAGATGTCTGTGTTTGCTCAGAAACTGCAAAATAAATTGTTAGGGGCTGCGCTAGAGGATTTGCCGTTCACCCAAACCTTGACTTGGCGCTTTGTATCGCGGTACCCGAGGGGCACGGATTAGGAGAGATGTGCCAGCTTTCAGGCTTGAACGAGGGTGACTCGCGAGAAGGCAGAGAGAAGAAAAATGCTCGCGAGGGCACCTGCCTAGCCCCCTCGCGAGGTATGCGAGAGAGAGATCATGAGCAAACCAGAGCCGAAAAATGCGGTAAAAGGCGAAGGAACCAAATCAGCAAGGAACGCCAAAAGAAAACTTCGATTAAGGAGAAATGACCCAACTGCGGAATGCAAATGAAAAGCCGCGTCCGGCACCTAATCTAGTCTTCAAGTCTTCTCACCAGCACGGAGCTAAGTGTTGTCCAGTAGGCGTGGGAGGGAGCCCCAGGGCCTGAGGCCGGCGCTCATGAGACTCCGGGGCGTGTACAGCCCCAACTCATTATTACGTGAGTGTCACGGGCGGCGATTCTTCACAGGCACCGGGCCTTCTTCACATGCTCTAGGCCTTTCTTCACAGGCTCTGGGCCTTGCTTCACAAGCTCTGGGCCTTGCTTCACAGGCTCTGGGCCTTGCTTCATGGGTAGAACTTCCGGAGGTGCTGGATGTTCCAGGTGTTTTGGATAGGTGTCCCCTCTTGCATCTCCAGGCGCACGTCGCCAGACCTGGAGATGTGGACGACCCTGAACAGGCCCTCCCACATGGGTGAGAGCTTGTGCAACCCTTCCCTGGAGAGGACCCATCTCAGGACCAGGTCACCCATCTCGAGTGTCCTACAACGAATGTTGCGGCAGTGGTAATGCCGCAGCGCTTGCTGGTACCTTGCCGCCCTTAATGCAGCTTCGCGACGACATTCCTCCCCCAGCACGAGATCCATCCCCCGCATGGTGTCCTACCGCGTTTCGTCGAACGCCAGAACTCACGCGGAGCGATGCTTGACCTCGTGAGGGAGGACTGCTTTAGCTCCGTAGACGAGGAAGAACGGAGTCTCGCTCGTTGGCTTGGTAGCGGTGGTGCGGATGGACCATAGCATGGACTGGAGCTCATCGTGCCAGCCCCTACCGCAGGCCTCCAGCTTCTTCTTGAAGGTCCTGGTCTTGAGGCCCCTCAGGACCTCAGCGTTGGCGCGCTCAGCCTGACCATTGCTCCTAGGGTGGGCCACCGAAGCGTAGCAGATCTGCGTTCCAAGGTTATCACAGTAGGTTTTAAAGAGGTTACTAGTAAACTGCGAGCCGTTGTCTGTGATGATGCGGTTGGGGACCCTGAGGTGGCTCATGAGGCCCTTGATGAACTTGACAGCAGAGCCGGCTGGAATGGTTCGGACGGCTTCCACTTCCGCCCACTTGGTGAACTTGTCGATGGCGACGTAGAGATAACGGTAGCCCCCTGGCGCTCGTCGGAACGGGCCTAGGATGTCTAGATCTCAGACCGCGAATGGCCATGTGAGCGGGATGGTTTGGAGGCCTTGAGCAGGCTGATGGATTTGCTTGGCGTGGAATTGGCAAGCTTCACAGGACTACACCAGCTCGGCTGCATCGTTGAGTGTTGTGGGCCAATAGAATCCGCTGCGGAAGGCCTTGCCGACGAGGGTCCATGATGATGAGTGATGTCCACAGTCCCCGCCGTGTATGTCAATCAGTAGCTCCCTCCCTTGATTGCTGGAGATGGAGCGTAGCGTGACATCGTTCGGCAGTTTCCGGTACAACTCGCCGTCTTGATGCAGTATGCCGTGGCCTGTCGGGCCACGCGCTCCGTGTCTTCTTCCTTCTCCAGCAGTGTCCCGTGCATCAGGTACTCCTGGAACTCCTTGGTCCAGCACTCCTCCTGGGGCTCGAGCGCCAAGAGTAGACGAGCTCCTGAGGTTGGGCCGCAAGCTGGGGCTCCCGTGGCCGGGGGCTGTGGGAGCTCCTCCCGAGGCTGAGTTGTGCTTGAAAGAGGTGGCGTAGCTGATGGCTTGAAGAGCCGCTCTTCGAAGATGCCGGGCTCTTGCAATTGCCGGGCTCTCTTGGCGATGTCATCGGCTTCCTTGTTGGTGCCCCGGGGCACGTGCTGTAGCTCCAAGCCTGAGAACTGCTTTTCCATTTTGCGCACCTCCGCAAGGTAGGCCTCCATGTGCTCGCCCTTCGGCTCGTACACTTTGTTGGAGAAGTTGACGAGGAGCTGCGAGTCGCCCTTGAGGGTAAGGCGCCTCACCCCCAGAGCCGTCGCAGCCTTTAGGCCGGCTATGAGGCCTTCGTATTCTGCGATATTGTTGGAGACCTTCTCGCCGTGCTGGAAGCAAAGTTGCACGGCGTAGTAAAGCTTGTCCTGAGTGGGCGAGATGAGCACTGCTCCAGCCCCCGCGCCCTGGAGCGCAAAGGCGCCATCAAAATACATGACCCAACCGTCTGGTGCCTCACTTCCTGGGGAGGTGGACCGGTCTTGTCCTTCCTCAAGAGCCGAGGCATCTGTCCATTTTGCCACAAAATCGGTGAGCGCGGCTCCCTTGATGACCCTGGTGGTTCTAAACTCCAACTGGAATGCTTGCAGCTCGATGTTCCATTCAGCGACCCTTCCGGCTGAGTTTGGGCTCCTGAGTACCCTCTCCAATGGGTAAGATGAGACGACCTTAATGGGGTGCCCCTGGAAGTAGTGTCGCAACTTGCGCGAGGCCACCAAGAGTGCGATCAGGAGCTTTTGCGGCATGGGGTAGCGTGCCCTTGCGTCCCGCAGTACGGTGCTGACGAAGTACATCGGGTGCTCGGCGAGGGCTGGCACACTGTTGAGGCTCGGGTCTTGCGTAGATTGTGGCGTATCCTGGGGTGGAGGGTTTCCTGAGACATGGCCATCCTCAGGAGTTTTCGCGTCGTTGCCCTACCGAGCTCGATCTTCCGTTGCTGGTGGCTCCGGTGTGCCTTCCAGACCCTGTGCTGCATTAGCCCTGGCTTGGCGTGGCACACCCTTGTCTTTGTGCTTCTCCCGAACCGCCACCAGCGCCGCGCTGGCGGAGTACGGGGTGGCGATGAGGTAGAGTACCAAAGGCTCGAGAGGCCGTGGCGCCACCATCACCGGGGGGCTGGTGAGGTATTTCTTGAGGTCTTGGAAGGCCCGGTCGGCCTTCGGGGTCGACTCGAAGGGGCCTTTCTTCTTCATGAGCTTAAAGAAGGGTAAGGCGCGCTCGCCTAGCTTAGAGATGAAACACCCTAACGCGGTCACCCGTCCTGCCAGCTTTTGCATCTCCTTGAGGGTCTGTGGTGGGCTCATGTCTTCGATTGCCTTGATCTTCTTCGGGTTCGCCTCGATCCCTCTGTGGGATACGAGAAACCCTAGCAGCTTGCCAGAGGGGACGACAAACACACACTTCTCTGGGTTAAGCCTCAAGTTCACCTGGCGCAAACTCTCAAAGGTCTCCTCCAAGTCTTGAATCAACGTCCTCGCCTCGCGAGATTTGACCACTATATCATCAACGTAGGCCTCTGTGTTCCTGCTGAGCTGCCGCCCCAAGGCGATGTGCATCAGCCGCTGAAAGGTTGCGCCCGCATTGCGAAGGCCGAAAGGCATGTAGGTGTAGCAGTACACCCCACATGGTGTCAAGAAGGCCGTCTTGTCCACATCCTCCACCGCCATCTTGATCTGATGGTATCCAAAGAACGCGTCTAGCAAACATGACAAATCGCACTCGGCGGTGGAGTCGACGATTTGATCGATGCGCGGAAGGGGGAACGGGTCTTGGGGGCAGGCTTTGTTGAGGTTGGTGAAGTCGACGCACATCCGTTCCTTCCCACCTTTCTTCGGTACTACGACGGGGTTCGCCAGCCATTCGGGGTATCGAACTTCTCGGATGGTACCTGCCGCCTCCAGCTTGCGTGTCTCTTGGACGATGAAGGCCTGCTTCTCAGTGGACTGTCGTCTTGCTCGCTGCTTCACGGGGCGTACGTTGGGGCACACCCTTAGATGGTGCTAGATTACCTCTCTCGGGACCCCTACCAGTTGATTGGGCTCCCAAGCGAATATCTCCTTGTTCGCGCGCAAAAACCTCACCAAAGC
This sequence comes from Triticum urartu, assembly GCF_003073215.2. Lineage (NCBI taxonomy): Eukaryota > Viridiplantae > Streptophyta > Magnoliopsida > Poales > Poaceae > Triticum > Triticum urartu. The sequence goes on from NC_053024.1 coordinate 418,926,496, forward strand.
TTCTTCTTGTCCCGGGTCAAGGCCGGTTCCTATGGTGAAGGTGGCTCCTGAAGACCCATCCTCGTTGACCAGCACCTGCTTGGTCTCTGCCTTGTCTTGGGTGAACAACTGCTTCTTCTTGGTGGGTACGGTCTCCTTGGCCTCGGGCGCACCGGCGCTGGCTGGCTATGCCACTGTCGCGGTCTTGAAGGCGAGCCTGAGCGCCGTCATGGCCTCCTTAGTGTCCCCCTTGATGGTGAGGACGCCCTTGCTCCCTGGCATCTTCATGAGGTTGTAGGCCGGGTGAGTCGCCGCCATGAACTGAGCGAGAGTCGGGTACCCGAGGATGGTGTTGTACGGGAGACTGATGCGAGCGATGTCAAAGTCCACCAGATGGGTGCGATAGTTGTCTCCCGTGCCAAAGGTGACAGGGAGGCGGATCTGCCCCAGAGAGTGGGCAGCTCCACCACCCACGCCCACGAAGGGCTTGCTAAGGCCGAGCCGCTCGAGCGACACACGAAGAAGGCTGAAGGCTTCTACGGAGAGCAAGTTGAGGCCAGCACCACCATCGACGAGGGTCTTGGTAACGGCCACGTTGTAGATGGTGGGAGTGCAGAGCATCGGGAGCACCCCGGAGCTAGCAGTGGAGTCGGGGTGTTCTTCCGAGCCGAAGGTGAGGTCGGCCTCCGGCGCGGCCCAACCCGGTGGAGCCCGGGCGCCTGGTGGCTGCCCCAATCTGACGGAAGAAAGGTTTGACGTGGCAATCTGAAGGTGGTGCTTGAGAGCCACCCAGCAGTGCCGCGACTGTGTGGTGCGCCGGCACCTCATAGCACGCGGTGAAGAGGTCGCGGAGTTCCCTCCCAGGATGCCACCGTGGATCCCGAGAGGTTGAGCAGCCAGGCGCGCGGCTCGCCGGCGAGGGCCATGGGGAACCAGTTGGCCATGATCTTGTCGTCGCCCCCGGCATCAAGGACGGCCTCCTCGTATGCCAGCAGGAACGACGCTGGGTCTGTCGCGCTATCGTAATGCGGCGGCATCTCCATCTTGAACTTGGTTGGCCACTGCACTCGCCGCAGGGCAGGGGGCAGGGCTCAGTACCCAGACTCCATGTTGCTGGTGCCGGCCGCAGAGGTGGGTGACGGGGCACCTACCATGGGAGCGAAGTGCAGCGGCGCGGGGTGCGGGTTGGTGGAGAGGAGCTCCGGCGCACCCCTACCTAGCGCGCCAAATGTCAGATGTGGGGTTCCGGCAAACTCTTAAGGTTCGAACACTGGGGTGCGCGCGAAGTCTTTCCCTCCTACCGATCTACGCTCTAGCTCGCTAAGATCTTGCGGACGAACTCGACGAACTCACAACACAGAAAGACACAGGGTTTATACTGGTTCGGGCCATTGTTGTGGTGTAATACCCTACTCCAGTGTGTGGTGGTGGATTGCCTCTTGGGCTGATGATAAACAATACAAGGGGAAGAACAGCCTCCTGAGGTTGAGGTGTTCTTGTGCTTATGAACTTGTGGTGTGTAGATTCCCTCAAGCTAAGATGAGATGAGATCCCATCCCCTACTATGGTGGTGGCTAGTCCTATTTATAGAGGCCCTGGTCCTCTTCCCAAATATCGAACGGGAAGGGAGCCAACAATGGCGGGCTAATTTGAAGGGGGACAACTAGTACAAGCTATCCTGACAAAAGCGGTCTTCGCATGTGAAAGGCTCTGGGGTGACGCCGTCTTGGGCTCCACGATGACCTCCGTCTTGCAGTCCATGGTCTTGGTCTTGTTGCACCGAAATGGAAACCTTTTCCTAAGGCCTCGATACTCCGCGACTGCGCTTGCCTCCTTTGCACCAAAAGGGAAACAAGGACGCTGCGTGCGCTGGCGCCCGCCTGGTGTCGATCGTCATGGCTCACGTCAAGAGAGCCTCGTGAGATTCTCCTCACCTTGATATCTCCGCTCCTCACGAGCCTGCCTGACCAGGCCACTCTAGAGGAGGTCTTGCGTCATCCCCCTCGCGAGGCTTGGCCCCTCGCGAGGGTTTTGGATGCTTTGTCGATGAAGGTGGGCCGTACGGCCTGCTGGTCCGCCACGCCGCGGGCCGCAGGCAGGCAAGTCTGGGGACCCCCGTTCCCAGAACGCCGACACATACAGCCTGCCTAACATTGACTCGTGCTTCATATGGTTCATTTTTCGTGGAGTACTATAGCATCGTACTCTCCGTGCGTTGTAGACCTAGTTCGGTTAACGTTGATCTCACCGTTCATTCTCGACAAGATAGTCAAAAAAGCGGTACTATGTTACATTACTGTTCATATAGTTGACATGCGCACAACATCATTTGTTATCGTCATATCTCACTACACTAGCAACAAGATTATGTAGTACTGACGTATGAACCACTGCACATGCCTCGTAGTAGGAGCACTATGTATGTTCAAGTGGCTGCCGTGTTTCGCACTCCTCCATCGTAAGAGTGGAAACACTTGATGTAATCATTTTTTTCTTCAGAAAAATAGTGGACACGCTCTACCATGTGGATCCTCCTCGATGGTCATCGGGAACCTTGCTAGTCACTTTCACCGACGTGTGGGACAGCCAGCATCGGGATCCACTAGCCATGCACTAAATTACTCTATAGTAGAGTGCCCAACTGCACGGTAGACTACCCCGATCGAAGCGCCACAGTAATGCCCAATGAGCCGTCAAATCACAAAAAACCCTCCTTTCCAGCAGTAAGTTGGACGGACGAAGCAACCATCATTTCACTCTTCTCTCTCAGCTTCCTCTCATGCAGAAAACCCCCACTCGCTTCTCGCTCATCTTGTTCCTCATTTCTTCAGGAAAACCCCGACCTGCTTCTGCCATTGTTATTCTCTCCCAAAGAAGGAAAGGTGAGTACATCAATGGTGTGGATTCTGGCCAAGGCCCAGTCTTGTAACCCCGAGACTGATCCTATTACTCCCTCTGTGTTCTTCTTTAGGGTTTGTGATTACGATATCTTTTCTTTTATTTCTATTTGATAGTTTCTTGATGGACACTGGAGCACCAGCCGAAGTGATGTCTATGGCTCTGGCCAAACCCGTCGAGGCTCATGGTACGAAGATGCGCTAACACCTCGCCGAGACTACCGCAGACAAGCTCAAAGCCATCGCCCTATCCAAGCCCCCCTCTCTAGGATCCCTCATTAAGCAAGTCTAGGGAATATCTCTTCTTGACGATCTTTTTCTCGATCTTGATCGTGTTTTTTCATCTAACACGCAGTACTAGTACTAGTAGTACAACTTTCCAGGTGATCTTGCATGTGATTTTTGTGTGCCAAATGATGGTTCTAAATTCCTCTTTTGACCAAAACATGCGAGAGTTGACACTAATTTCTTATAGATTACTTTCAACTACTTTATGAACATCAATGCTACCTTTGAAGAGGGTATATTTCCTCAGTAACTTGTGTTATGGATATTGCAAGTAATCCCTCTACTCTCATGCCTTTGAAGACATGTTCTAGTGTCTTCGTTCACTCATTTCTATGCGTATATGTAGTCATATATGGAGTAAAATATCGAAAATCATCTTACATTTCTAAATGGAGGTAGTAATAAAATATTTGGTTTCTGTTCGAATTAGAACTAGGTCCGCGGTGGAGATGAAGTTCTGAAAGTCATGCCGTGTGAACTGGAAGACCTGAGGATGTGTTCTACTGCTAAACTATCCAGCTGTCGTGTCCTTGTCGCCACGTGTCCTGAACTAGTGTTTTCCTGTAGCATTGTTGTGAGGCGTGTTCTCGGGGTTATACTTGACCACAACAATTTCCTGCTTGTTCCTTCAATTACAAAGGGTGTGGTTCTAGTAAAGCTTCCCGACAAATCTGGTGCGGCATGTCTTCATCGTCATGTTTATGAGTGGAAAGACCACTCTGTTAGGTTCTCCAAGGTTGACGAGATGGTGATGGTGCGGGTAGACATCTCTCATGAAGTCCATGGCCTAGTCAGTTATGCGGGGTTCATCCCGTAGGTCGGTGGCAAGAAATAGTCTGCAGAGTTTAATTAGTGCAACTTTGCTTGTCTGTAGTAAGTACTATTGTTCAGTACTTGATTTGTGTTTGTGACCCCTGTATTGTTTAGTACTGCTGCTTTTGGTGTGTGGTGAGTCCTGAGAATAGTCTATGTTAATGTATGTCCACTCAATCCAGTCTGTATATTTTGAAGTATCCAGATCATCTTTTTTGTGAGGACGGTTTATCAATTATGGTTACACTCCAATATCTGTATGCATTGCAGGATTTATCGCACCCACTAGGATTTCCAGTCCCATGGATGTTTGGTCCATATGATTTGTCACGACCTTTGGACTGTCCTGCTTGTGAGAGTAGGGCGGGGGGCCTAGATGCCACATGTAGTTGGACGATCAATCTTCTGTTTAGTACTTCAACATAGTGATTTCCTGGAAAGGATTCACTCATGTCACATCAAGTAAATCTTATTGATTTACTATCTAAATCTTATTGATTTAATGTCATGTTTTCTTTCTTTTGCTGTAATTTTATGATGCAGGTTTTTCCATGTGACATTCATCACAGAATAAACCGTTTGGTTTGCTCTAAGATGGTTATTTTTTGCAGGTTTCACTTCTTATGTCGTGTTAGTAACTAAGGCATTGTCCATCACTTATATTACTGGAAACAATTGGATCAGTCTGTTGTCTGAGTACAAGCTGAATCCCTATGACGAACTGTAGTTTGGATTAACAAACACACCACAATTATTCATTCTCACGTTTAAAAGAAATGAAGAAAAAGACTGGATCACGGTAACGGAGCCTACTCAAGTTAGAAAGATGATCATAGAAGACCAGACACGATCGTCGCTGTCTCGCACATCGGTACCACCTTCAGCAATAGATCAAGCACCGGCACCTTCTTCGACGGCACTTCCTCTAGCACTAATAGTGGCAGAAGCTCAGTCTGATCTAGCTAAGGATTGGGCACCGACCGCGTTCACGGATCAGGCTGATCAACCAGAGGATTGGGCATCGACACCGGCACCTGCCCAACACTGGCACCTTCTCTACAAGGAGCACCATCTCCGGCAGCAGCAGCGGCACTACCAGTCGTACCGGCATGGGCACCAGCAACAGCTTCGGCACCTGCACCAACACTTGCAATTGCATCTGCTCCGGCCCGTGCAGTAGCAAGGGAACCAGCAGTTGCATCAGCAATAGACTGGGCTGCAGTTCGCACTTCATATACCAAAGTCCTTACAAAAACCGACATGTCCACATTCTTGGTAAGCATTGGCCGCCCAAGTGCTTTGTTGTTTTATCTTTCCATGTTGTTTCACATGATTCACTATGTTGATCTAACTGTTTGTGTATGTCTTCTTGTTTGCAAACAGAGAATTCCTAGAGCAACGAGTGGGTCGTTCAATAATCCGGGCGACCGTGGCCAAGTTTCTCTTACCATGCGCAACCTTGGTGTGAATGAAACTGCTCAATATACCATAAGTACAAAGGATGGTCGCATGATGATTGATGCTAAAGGATGGTCAAGGTTCAAATCTAAATCATATCTTGTGGTAGGGGATGATGTCAAAATTGAACTTACTCGGCAAGGAGAGTTGGTCCAAATCAACTTTGAAATTCTTCAGTAGCAGCACGCACCTGATCAACTGATCTATCTTCCGAGAGATGTTGATGTAATAATCTAGCATGGTCAAACAAGTGTCATGTGTGTATAAGTAGTACAACAGTATTATTTATCACGTGGTATATCGTTGATAGAATTGCAACTCTGATTGCTGGTTAGTAATTGTCGTTCGATTTCATTCTAACAGCTGCCATTCTTTATTCAATTTTGTGTATTCTCCTTGTGACAACATATAAAACCAGCGCTGTACCGATCACTTGCAATATGAAAAGCGCTGAGGTAGAACACACGGGCCCCCAAACATGCAGGCCCACCGGCCTATGGCCCAAAGTCTAGAACCGTGAGAATGTCTGAGTATTATATTCTCAGCTGAACCCCCATAATGCCCGTGCATTGCACGTAACATCAAGATGCATTGTATGAGTATTTTATCTTGTGAGAGAAAAGGATTAAAGAGGGAAGGCCTTATTTGCAAATGTGGAGAGGTGTGTGGGTACCTTTTTGCAAAATTGCCATAGTTTCCTTCCTATCCGTCAGATATAAATCGGACGACCTATATTGCAGGATGGCAAGCACACCATCATCACCAACTCGTCTATATTGTGTTAAAAAAACTCTGTTTTTTATAATTGTATATGTTATATATATTCCCCTTGATTTTTCTTATGTATAAAGTTGTGATATACAAGATTTTTATATTTTTTATAGAGGGAGTATATCTCTGTCAAAAATATATTTATGTGTAACTAGTTACTCTTGTCTTTCTACTTCCTTTCACTGATATGTGGGGCATACGGCAATGGGGTCCACGTGCCATATGCACCAAATTAGAGTGCACAACTGCACGGTAGACACACCCCAGTCGTAGTGCCGCAGCAATGCCCAATCAGCCGTCAAATCACAAAAAACCCCACCTTTCCAGCTTTAGCAGTAAGATGGACGGACGAAGAGGCAATATTTCATTGGTCCTGAATCCCCTTCTCCCTCATCTGCTTGTTTAGAGAAAAACCCCCCTCGGCGATTGCATAGGGTTTTCTCATGGAGAACCAGGTACGAATTCTTCATCCATCTCCAATAAATTCAAGTCCCTTGGTCGTGGGTAATCCTAGGATGGCAGCCGCCGCCGTTGATGCATTTTTCTTCCTACTAAATCTAGTGAGTTTCATTTGTAGTGCCCAAAGTGCGAGTTCCCTATAGGTTTATGCGCCCTCGGTGAGATGCCACACTTGTTCCTTCTCATCCCAACACAGGATTTTAAAACACGCACAGTATGTTTCTAGAATCCTCTTTTCTATCCGGGAGGGTGGGTTTTTTGAACATACGATCGAATAATTTGGAAATTTGGATTGCTATATTTGGATAAAAGGTACTAGTACCATGGTCAACACTGACGTGAAGGAGAAAATTATTTCTAGATTAGGATAGGGAATACATTCTCATATTATTTTTCCTACAGTGCATTACTTGCTCTGCCAGAACACATGTACTCAAGATGAATACACCAGTTTAATGGTCACAGTCAAGAAAAGCCATGGATATAAGTTTCGAGTTGAGTTCATGAACCAAGAAGATCGCTGCTTTTTTTAGGCCGAACTTGGATAAACTTTCTCAAGTGTTACGAACTGAAAGTTGGCGCACGAATGTTGATGGAAATAGCAGAACCTAGTCTTATCTTCACTGCGATCTTCCACCCCGACATCGTTCCAATTGTTCATCCATGTTAGTTTTGTATCTGGTTCTTGCTTGTTGCCTCGATTACTTCTTAATCCACCTATTATGTCTAACTAATCACAATTTAACTTTAGAAGTAGCAACGAATCTCTCACGAAGATGCTACTTCTAACTAATATTTTCTTATAATTGGTGCACGTGTAGGTTTTTTCAGACTTAAGCAGGCTACTCATTTGTTATCCTACAAGAACTCGACTATTACAGATGCACTGAAGTTGACTGGGACAACATCCACAAGTCCCTACACTTTATTGATCGTCTTGAGGTCCTTGTGGGGCGTTTGAATGGTGGAAGGCCACGTGGGATATGTGTGCCACTACTTCACTCGTTGAACAGGTCCAACTGTGTCGAGAAACTTATGTACGAGCTGTTTTTTGTTATATATGTTGTTCATGAACTCTTGCTTATACACAATTTTACAGCTGTGATCTTCTTGAAACAGAAACTGCCTAGTTCTATTATTCCTATACAGATGCCTGACCATGGTCGGGTCAGACTTGCGCTTGGTCACAACATGATGTTTATGTCGACCTACTCCATTCCCCTTGGAGGTGAAAAGATACTTATTCATGGGTGGTCTCAAATAATGAAGGCCCGTCCATCTTGGAGAATATGACAGAAGATTATATTCCTGCTTTTCCATGGCTCTAAAGCGAATATCCTATTTATTGACCACATTGCGAGATGAAGCCGCTTTCAGAAGGTTGGGGTTTCGCAGGGTGGCGCCTGGGACATGTCCTGGGGCTTGGCAGCCTCACCCTTGGTTAACTATAGGCAAAGCAGCACTGTTCAAGGCATGCTTTGTATGGTTGAACCTGTATAAGTACTCATACTATTTTCAGCTATGGTTGTTAGTGCCCCTGCTGGTTTCAGTTAAGGTTGTTAAATACTCTTGCAACTTTTATAGTCTGTCGTGTTTCTTCAGTCCTACATTCCTCCAGCCGCGAAAACCAAACCAGCACCGGCGGGGCCGCCTGCTTCCGCCTCCCACGGCTGGCTGCGGCTCAGCGCACGCATCACCGCCCCACCGTCTCCTAAATCATTAATGCCATCGTTCGAGGCCTCGCCGTCGTCCTCCGCATGCTTTGGTGCGCTCGCCCCATGACACCGCTCTCTCGCGTTGTCAACATGGTCAACAAACAAGAGGAATCGGCAGAGGACTATACGTGGTTAGGATGACAGTAGGTCTCGGTGTTCTGGGAAACGGGGGTCCCCAGACTTGCTTGCCTGCGGCCCGCGGCGTGGCTCCACCAGCGGCCCTGTACGGCCCATCTTCACCAGCAAATACTCAAGACCCTCGCGAGGAGCCAAGCCTCACGAGGCGGACGACACAAGACCTCCTCGGGGGCAGTTTTACCAGGCAGGCTCGTGAGGGGGCGGAGAGATCAAGGCAAGGGACACCTCACGAGGTTTCTGTGACGCAAGCCATGACGACTAGAGCCAGGCGGGCGCCAACGCGTGCAGTGTCCTCGTTTCCTCTTTGGTGCTAAAGAGGCAAGCGCAGGCGAGGAGTTTCGAGGCATCAGGAAAATGTTTCCATATCGGTGCAACAATACTAAGACCAGCAGGATGACAGGACGGAGGTCATCGTGGATCCCGAGACGGTGTCACCACTAGAGCCTTTGGCAGGTGAAGACCACATTTAGTCAGGATAACTTGTACTAGTTGTCTCCCTTCGGATTTGGCCGTTGTGGAATCCCTTCCCGCTCAATATTTGGGATGAGGACCAGGGCCTTTATAAATAGGACTAGCCACCACCATAAAGGGGGGGATCCAGATCATCCTCAACCACACAGGTTCACCAAGCACAAGAACACCTCTCCTTAGGAGGTTGTTCTTCCCTTGTGACTGTTCATCCTCACCGCAAGAGGCAATCCAAAACACCACACTGGAGTAGGGTATTACACCACATCGGTGGCCCAAACCAGTATAAACTCTTGTGTCTGTTGTTCTTTGGGTTCGTCGAGCTAGGCCGTGAGATCATGATGTGCGCGAGCTAGAGAGAGGGGGAGAGAGCTTCGTGCGCACCCCAGTGTTTGAACCTCAAGAGTTTTGCTGGAACCGAAACCCGATATTTAGCGCGTCAGGTAGGGGTGCGTCGGAGCCTCTCTTCCGCCAGTTGATCCGCCGACACTCCGTGGTTCCGATGTCCGGCGACCCGGGGACCAACGCCGACCGCTGGGCAGCTTGGCCAGCCCGGGAGGCGTCGTCCGCCCAAGAAAACCTCAACCCTGCGCCCCGGGTGGCACGCGCACCGCAAAACACTGTGAGGCGCGGGCGACGCGGTCAAACACCATCCACCCTCACTCCACGACAAGCGCGGCAGCCGCAACGGCCTCAAGCTACGTTGCGACCACGGCGCCGCACACCCGACGGGAACAAGCAAACAAGAGGGCCGCACTCACGGTGGCTCGAGAGCTGCTTCGATGCGGGCTGATGGAGAGCGGCTGGGATGCATTGTTGGAGCGTGTCACCGAGCTACAAGATGCCGTGGCCTCGGGAGCACTGCCCTTCTACTCCCTACTTATGCCTCAGGCCGCGGCAGGATTGCATGGCGGCCCTCGCCGCGCCTGCGTGCCCCCGGGCGTGCTCGGAGGTTTCATCGACACTGGCGTGACCAGCAGCACCGGACGCCCAATCGCACCCGCGCCGCCTCCGATGAGCGCGGGCACGAGCGTTGCCACCCGCGACCCTAGTGGGATGCCGCTCTACCATCCTCAGGGTGGCACGCTTGGCCGGGCAACATGGAGCGTGGGGCACTTCGGCGAGGTCTTCGGGGTGACGGCCTCGGAGGCCTATGTACCCTGCATGATGGACCAGGAGTACGCGCTGGAAGACGACCCTGGCGCGTTCCTCGAGCCAGGCCGGGAGGAGGAGGCGCTAGAGGTTGAGGCCATCCAGGAGCCTCCCGGGAGCCTCACCAACCATGCCGGTGACAACAGCTACAGGGTACCACTAATCTCTCAGGAGCAAGCTTATGCTAACCATGGGTCGCAGGAGGATTAGGTCACAGCGGCGAACGGCGGCCCCGGCTCGACGGCCTCCCTTCCACTAAGAGGAGCGCACTGGGGGCTGCAGGGAAGGAGCCGGGAGCAAGGCCCCTCCCCGCATCGCGCGGAGCAGGGCGTCCCCCGGAGGTAGGCCCTCTGCCGGGGAGGTGCTGGCGAGCCTTCCCTCGGCAGAGGACCCATGGTCGCCGAGGGCGCCGTTGGCATCCCCTTTGCCCCTTGGCTTCGTCCTGGTCTCCGAACGGACCAACGGTGGTCAAGGGTGGTGCAAGGCGGGGCCCTCGTCCGGTGATACGAAGTAAGGCTCGCGCCTGTGAAGATCTCCGCTCATGACACTCTCACGTAATAATGAGTGGGGCTGTACATGCCCAAGAGTCTCAAAATTGCCTCCCTCGGGCCTCGAGGGCTCCCTCTCACGTCCTAGTGGCAGCACTTAGCTCTGCGTTGGTGAGAAGACAAGAATACTAGACTAGGCGCCGGACGCGGCCATTTTCTTTTAATCTCTTTTCTGTAGCCCTGTTTTCTGGCTTTGGATTTAAGTTTGAAGCTGAATTTTCATTGATGTGCGCGAGGGGTGTCATTTATCGTTCGTGTGATTTCTTGCGTTCTGGTTCCTTGCCTTGATTCGGGGTTCGCACCTACTGCCTCCCCCCTCGCGAGCTCCTCGCGAGCGGGGGCTGGGCGCAGCGCGCACGTCCTTCCATGGCTGGCACTTGCTTCTCGCGAGGCCATCTCAGACGGGTCGGCAGGCCCCTCAGAAGATCACGACCTCACGAGTCGGTCTGGAACTGGCCCTGACTAAGGTAAACTGCATCAGTAAGCTCGCGGCGGGACTCGTGGGCTCATAAAAACACATCTCCATCTTGGCCTAAGGAATAGAATCAATAATCTGTTTACATGAGGGGCTCCCCCTCCCCAAAATGCTCTTACAACTTTCAGGGCCGCGCCTGAGCTTTCACATATAGGGTCAACGACAAGGAAGCATGGGCTCAATCGGACATATCGCTCATCGCGTCCTTCGGGTCGCCCTCAGACGCGTCGTTGGCGTCGCCTTCACCATCCCTGGCATCGCCATCACCATCGCAGGCATCACCGTCACCATCGCCGGCATCACCGTCACCATCACCGGCATCACCGTTACCATTGCCGGCGCCGCGCTCGCCATCGTCGACCACGTCACCTTCATCCGCAGTGACCACCACCGTGTCGTCCTCGGAGGTGAAGTCCTTGACTAGAGCATCAACATTGTCCTCTACCCAGCACGCCAGGTCGCCCCAGATGGCCTCGGGCACAGGGGTAATGGCGGCGTAAAAATCGAAGTTGGGGTAATTGTTCTGGAGGTGGCTGAAGACGCTAGAGAACGCGCGCCTGAGCAGGCCGCGACTCCTCTCTTAAACAAGCTCGCGAGCACTCTCTGATCGATTCTCCAGGCATGTCATTACATCGGTGAAGAAGAGGAGGTGACTGGTGTAATCGTTCGAGTGGGGATGAGGGGCATCTTTGTCGCAGATGGTGCCCAGCGCCGCGTTGGCTCTGATCCTGGGGCTTTGGAGCATGGGGGCACGCTCGTGCTCCCGCGTCTGCCGCCGGAGCACTTCCTCCCTACTCTGTTGCGCGGAGGACTCGGCGCTGGCGACCCGCTGCTGAAGATAAAGTAGCACAACACGGGCAGAAACCAGCTCAGCATGCACTGAGATCAGGGCGGCTTCGGCGGCTTTCTCGCGTTGTCCCGCCTGAGCCAACCCTGACTTGAGGGCAGTAGTCCTGCCCACAGCTTCGGCTTCCATGAGCTTCAGCTTCAGGTCGTACCTGCCCGCAAGATCCGCGCAAGCCTCGGCCACCCGGCAATCGACCTCCTCCTAGGCCTTGGCCTTGCGCACGCCGACAGCATCCTCCGCTTGGGCGACTTGGCGCTCCCTCGTCTCCAACTGCTCAAGCTCAAGGCCGCGCTCCGTGGCTTCCAGCGCCAGCACTTCCTCGCGCTTCAGGATCTCTTCCTCCTCGGTAGGCGTCCCCTTCAACAACGCTAGGGCGGCCTTGCGCGCCTTCACTTGCTGCTCCAGGCTTGGAGCTCCCATGCGCATTTCTCTGTGATCTCGCAGCGATGATCAGCTTCCCGAGCTTCTTCCAGGGTTCGAGCGCAGGCCTCGCGCGAGGTCGCAAGAGATACCTCAGCCTTCGCATTATCAAGCTCGCGCTGGTGGCGCCCGAGGTTGATGGCCACCTTTAGTTTCTGCTGCTCCTCCATCAGCCGAAGACCCTCGGCCTCGAGGCGCGCGTCTACATCCACGAGTTCTCTGCCTAGCCGGCTCATCACGCTCATCGCCTCTCCAAAGAGCTCGTGGCGGACGACACTCCGTTCGTGCGCAAACTTAAGCGCGCGACCGATTCCGTCCTCCACAGCGGGGGTCGCCGACGGGATCCGAAGCGGCTCGCCCCCTTTCCGCAGGGGGCTGGGGGCTGGCGCCCCTTGTTCATTGACTGGGCTTCAGTGGGAGCCCAGTTGAGTTGAGGCATGCAACTTGAAGAAGAAACCAAGACCGAAGCCATCCAGCCCTCGTCTACAACCAGAGGAGGATCCCTTGGCATGCTCGTCGCACCCCCGGCGAGGCCACGAAGAAGAGATGGCAGGAGCGCGGGCTCGAGGCGCCAAGCTAGCGTGTCTGCCTCTCTGGCCGACCTCGCGCTGGAGACAGCATGCTGGCTTGGGACGCTCAAGGCCAGCGGGATATTCGAGGAAGGAGGAGGTTGCTTCCCGAGAGGCTTCACGGCCTTAGCAGATGGGATCCTAAAGAGCCATCGTCAGGAAGGGAAGCAACACTCGAGGACTTACAAAGATAAGGTACTTACTCATCTATGGCGATGTACTTCCTCTGTTTCAACGGCCGTAAGGCGCCGCTCCTGCAACTTGGGGACCCCTTTCTTTTGCGGAGCGCATCAAAGTCTACACGGAGCCGGACGAAGCGTTGGACGTGGCGACCAGCACAGGGCGCGGCTGGTGAAGCGCCCGAGGAGGTGACCTCAGGAGCGCCAAGCTAGGGAGAACCATCGGGTTCCGCCTCATGATGACCTACTGAGGCCTCGGAAGCTTCGGCCTCAGGAGCAGCGGATTGCATCGCCCCCTCAACTGCCACCCAGAGCGAGAGTCACGGGCTCCCAGAGATGGCGCCTCAGGAGCCACAGGCGGTGTTGACACCTCGGCACCCGCGCCTCCGGCCTCTAGTGGTGCTTGCCCCCCTGCGTCCACTCTTCGGGAAAGTTTGGCACCAGCGACAAGGAGGGGAACCACCGTGACGGGGTTCTCGTGGGACCCCTCAAGGCCGACCGGACGCAGCCCCCATTCATCAAAGGGGGGCATCTGCCCCGCGAACTCCACCCTGTTTGAGCAGCAGTACAAGGGACAACCCTCCAGTGGAATATCGGCTGGCGAGGGGTCGCCCGCCAGGACCTCGAGCACCGTTCTTCGTGCCTCGAGCAGAAGCCCTGACTCTTGAAGCCTCATGTGATCCTGGCCAACAGACAGGGCCCACATTGGCTGGGAATGGCGCTGGAGTGGGGCGACGCAGCGTCGGAGGAACTCCTTCATCACCATGGGCGCAGTCAAGCCAAGATCCTTCAACCTCTTCAACTGGAGCAAAACAAAGGCGAGCCGGGGGCACGCAAGCTTCTCGTGAGCCTAGCCGGAGCTGGGGACGGCGGGCACCGACGGAGGCAAGAGCAAAGGGTTGAGCACTCCGACATCCACATACACACACCGCGTCCGGAACCCGCTCGCAGATGGCGGGAGTTCAAAGTCAATCCCTGAGCCGGCCGTCGCCGCCACGGCCTGAAAGCTCAAGCACCCAAAGCATTGCCAGGGGTCGGTCAGGTGCAACGAGAAGAAGTGGCGCAGGAGGGCCATGGAGGGGGCGATGCCATCATGGCCTTGCAAACAAAGGCAAAGACGGCAAGAATAGAGATAGATTGGGGATCTAGGTGCAGCATATGAATCTGGTAATGGGAAAGCACGGCGTTAAAGAAGGCAGAGAAGGGAGGGACCAGGCCGGCCCACAGGGCGTCGATGAAGAATTGGACCTCAGTGGCTGTTCTATCAACAGAAGCTCGGGACGCAGGCCAGGACACCGTCCCTCCCCATTCGTTGAAGCTGGTGGCGAGCGCAGGGTGGACCTTGTCCATGGCCTCCTGATTGAGCACCCGCGATCGGCCGACGGCGGGCTCGTCGGACAGAGGCAGGTTGGCTGAGGATAGGGGCTTCATCCCTTTCTCCGTTCGGTTCGGCGCCATGGCGAGGGAGAGGACTGAGCTCAAGTCGGATTGGGAGAGGAAGCTCAGGTTCGAAGAAGCGAAGGAGTTGGGGAGTGCGTTGCCAGCAATGGGGAAATAACTGTGTAGGACGTTGTGGCTGCCTAGCCAAGCTGATATCAAGGCTATGTGGGGAAGCGGGGCTGCCCACGTCCAATCGGTCACCACGCATCGAGCGGGGCCGCAGGCTGTTGGGGCCTGCGGTGCTCTGCACTTGCACTTTGGCTTTGCCCCGAAGCCAAGTCCGAGTGCGCCTTGGGCCTGTGGGCTACTGTCGGTGTTTTGGGAATGGGGGTCCCCAGACTTGCCTGCCTGTAGCCCGGGGCGTGGCTCCACCAGCGGCCCTGTATGGCCCATTTTCACCAGCAAACACTCAAGACCCTCGCGATGGGACAAGCCTCGCGAGGCGGACGACACAAGACCTCCTCAGGGGCAGCTTCACCACGCAGGCTCGCGAGGGGGCGGAGAGTTCAAGGCAAGGGACACCTCGCAAGGTTTCTGTGATGCAAGCCATGATGACAGGAGCCAGGCGGGCGCCAGCGCACAGTGTCCTCGTTTCCTCCTTGGTGCTAAAGAGGCAAGCGTGGGCGAGGAGTCCCGAGGCATCAGGAAAAGGTTAACATATCGGTGCAACAAGCCCAAGACCAGCAGGACGGCAGGACGGAGGTCACCGTGGTGCCCAAGACTGCATCACCACCAGAGCCTTTGGCAGGCGAAGACCACCTTTAGTCAAGATAACTTGCACTAGTTGTCTCCCTTCGGATTTGGCCGTTGTGGGTGTCGGCATTCTGGGAACGGGGGTCCCCAGACTTGCCTGCCTGCAGCTCATGGTGTGGCTCTGCGAGCGGGCCCGTACGGCCCATCTTCACCAACAAGCATTCAAGACCCTCGCGAGGGGCCAAGCCTCGCGAGGCGGATGACACAAGACCTCCTCTGGAGCGGTCTCACCAGGCTGGTTCGCGAGGGGCGGAGAGATCTAGGCCAGGCAAACCTCGCGAGGTTCCAATGACGTGAGCCTTGACGATCGAGACCAAGCGGGCGCCAGCGTGCACAGTGTCGTTGTTTCGTCTTTTGTGCTAAGGAGGCAAGCGCAAACTGTGACAGCCCAAAAATTGGGTTATCAATTTTTGTGCTGTTATTCTCTCCTGGCACTCATTCTCAAAATTTTCTCCTGAGTTTGCTGGATGACTCTGAGAATTTTTTTCATTTTCAACCTTTCAAAACCTTGCTCATTTCTTTTTCAATGGGCAAGACCTCATTTGCATCAGCTCAAATCCTTTCAAACCCTAATTCCAAATTTTTGGAATTTGGATATGCCCTTTGTGCTTATAGAGGAGCCATCATTTTCCTTGATCTGTTGATCCTCCCAATTGTTCCCAGAGATCACTCTACATTTCTGAACATTGGATATGCAAAAATATTGCCAAGTCCCATGCAATATTTTTTTGAATTATGATTTATTCCTTTTCTTGCCTTCTGAGGAATAAAATCCAAAGGCATAGCTAGCCATCTCCTAAATTCATGAGGATTGGTGGAGTTGATACTTATGGCTAATCCAAGCTCTAGCAAGTATATTGGCCATAATTAAATAAGGAAAATTGCTTTTTCCTATTTAATGCCAATATTGCATTTCTGCCAATTTCCAAAGGAACTACTATTTTTATAACATAGAAAATCCCCACATAAATTGTGGAGCTTGTCCTTGCTATATAATCACTAGTTCCATCCTCTTCTCATGTTCCTCAGTTCAAAAATTTGGCACATGATCCAATGCAAGTTTATGCCTTCTCTGAAATTTTGCAAAGGAAGTGCTTTATTCCTAATTCCAGTTGAGCTACAATTTGGCAGGGTGATTGACATGGATAAATAACCCATGGATGCCAATTATGAGCTCTATTCATTCATCCTAGCTCCCTGTGCAATTTTTCAAAGTTTCTGACCAGAATACAAATTTGTGAAGGAAGTACTTTCATAGGGCTTCCAAATGGGTTGAAACTTTTGCATCCTCTCTAGTATCTCAAATCATTAGCATACACCCAAATTCAGATCATTTCATTGAACTATGTGAGCACAGGAGCAATTCTTGTTTTCTGTCAAAATTTTCAGTTTGTGAAGAAAGTGTGTTTTATCTTGCTCCATTATGTCTTATAATCTTCCCAGGCCTTCTACTACTCATATAACCTATCTCCAAAAGATTTGGGCTCATTTCACCTAGTCATTTGCCCTGAGGATTTTTCTGAAGTTTTTGGATAGAAATGATAGGTGTGAAGGAAGTACCATTTTGGTAAGTCCATTTGGTATGAACTTTTTACAGCATCATTATGTGTCCAAATAACCAAGATTTGCCAAGTTTTAGCCTAATCCATCACTCCTATTGAGTGTTTCATCATGATTCAGTTTCTGGGTCAGATTTGATGGTTGTACATCAACTATGGTAAATAGTTGTCCAGTTTACCTCAAAACTCCCAGGACCGTAGTCCTTTCTACTCTAAGCCTCCCAGACAACCTCTTTACCTTTTACCCTCTCTCGTTTAACCTCTGGTGTGTGGCCAAGTTTGCAACTGCAGACTTGTGGAGCTTGATTTACTCAACTCACTTTGTCTATACCCCTCTCTTTACCATAGTAATACTCCACGCTGGAAGGACTACTCAGTAGACATGAAATTACATCAGTAACACCCCGGAGCGTGCCATGCCAGTGGTGACCACGAGTGTAACCAGCCAAAACGGTGGTCTAGCCACTGTTGTCGTTGGCATCGCTGCTCTGGCCGTCTCTGACCTCGCCATTAATGCCCAACAGCTCCCCCTCGACGTCGTCCTCCCTCTGGACCTCTGGCCACCTTCGTTTTCTTCTCCGGAGAGCCGTGCCAATGACCGGAATAGTGCGCTCCTGTGCATCGTCGTCTTCCTCGCCGGTGTCCACTTCCTCCTCTTGTCCTCGAGCCTTGCTCGTCTTCGTGACTCCCTGACGCTCGTCCACACCCTCCTCGTTGCTTTCCCGTGCGCCCCCGTGACTGCTGCGGCCCGCAGAGCTGTGGCCGGACTCGCTCGGCAGAGCTCGGCTCGGGTGCCCTTGCCCCGGCTATATATAGCCTGTCCGCGCCTCGTCCGAGCTCATGTGCAGCTTCCCCGAACCCTTCCACTCCCCCCCTCGACACCCGTAGCTCTCCCCCTCTCCTTGGAGCTCTCCTGTCCGCTCCATGGCTGAAGCATCACCGCCGATCCCCATTGGCCACTTCTTGGCCATTGCCCTTCCCCTCCCTTTCTTCGGCGTCGCCTACTCCCTCTGGATCCTGCGGAGTCTCCGCCGCCCGCCAGTTCCTCCGGGCAAGCGCCGGCGGCGCGCCCTCCCGCTGAAGCACTTCGGCCGCCGCGGCCTTCCCGTGGCGCGGGCGCTGTGGTGCACCTCGAGGAGCCCCGCGGCCACCCACGGGAGCGGCGTGGAGTGGCGGAGCTCCCACGCGCGTCGCCCGGCCCTCCTGTGCTGCCAGCCGCCGGCTCCGTCGACAGCCGCGACCACCCCTGACTCTGCTTCGCGAACCGGAAGAAGAACAGAGGAGGAGGAGAAAGGAGGAGAGGAGGAGAGAGAAGCAGGTGCGGGACCCACCTGTCGGCGAGAGAAGGGCGTGGCCCATTCTGCCACGTTGGATGAGTGGCGGCACCCCCGCCGCACAGCCACTTTCCGTAGGTGAAAGCGTATTTTCGGAAGTGCGCTTTCAATCACCGAAAGCGTACTCTTCCTCTTCTTCGGGCAGAATGCGCTTTCCTTTCTGGAAAGCATATTTCTGAGAAAGACTCGATCTGTTTTTCTGCCAGGGCCCAGTTTGTAATGATTTTCTTTACTGATAGGTCCCTGGTAGTTAAACGGTCATACCTTTTTACCCGTAGCTCCAAATCAGGTGATTCCAAAGCCCACGTCTTCGTTTCGTCGAGCCCGTTCTATTGATGTAATTTTCATAATATTTTCACACAGTGAAAATGATCTTTTTGCCCTTGCCCGTAAACAGCCCCCTCCGAGAGAGAATTGTTTCCTGCAAATCTTTTCGCGATCGTTTCCCACTTCTTCCCGGAGTATTTGGCGACCCCCAGGCAAGCCAACCTCTTATCATGAGCCCCGAACTTGCATGTTGACTTTGCTTGCACCTTGTGTGTGTGTGTAGTTGCAGTTGTTTCATATCGTTTTCGTCTGGAGTTATTTCTTTATGCCTGTCATGCATGCTCGTGTTTTCATGATATATTTTTCCCTGCTAATTAGAATGTTATTATTAATAATGTCATGTCACTACTCTAGTTTATTTGCATGTCATCGTTATAAAATGTTATGAGGATATAAAATGTTATGTTAGAGTTGGGCACTTGAGAAGTTCGATATTTTGTCATGCATTTGTATGCTGCATGTTCACTATTGCACTCATATTAAATATGCTCATGATGATGGAGAAGGAATTAAAATGACTTAATAATAACAAACCTCCTCCGTCATCGATGGGATCGAGTCATAGTGCCGCCAAATCGAACTTTTTTAGTGCATCTACATTTGCCTTCATGGGAAGGCCTTAATGCGATCTATTGTCGTGCATCTCCCTGGTGCCTCCAACTAGGAAAGGTTATGGGCGTGCTTACCCTGATCAGGTACGCAGACATAACCTTGTGTGCTCGTTGTTAGGGTTTTGGTACCGGTCCCCGTGAGAGACGTTTTGGCCACGATGGTGGTCGGTGTGTCTTTCGTAGACAGGGGCCACACAGGACCAACCCAGTTGGGAGTGGGTCGGAGTGGCCGGGAGAGTGTCATGGCAGTAGGTCGGTTTCGTTGGAATGTCGTTGGTACACCCGAATGGGATGACGAGGCCATGTGTTCCGTGGTGTGGGTACAGTGTGCTACCTCTGCAGAGTGTATACGAAGTCTATCGATAGCAACAGTTCGCAGTAGGTCCCACTATCAGGTCTTGGTCGAAATGGAGGATAAGCCTGAAATAATTAAGTTGGTAAATAAACTTGTGATAAAAAAATATGGTGATGGTCATGAGAATTCACGACGATGTTTTGATATGATCACAAGACGAGGTCTCGGTGAGTGTTGGAGACCAAGTGTTGGTCGTGGTTGTGATCACCGAAAAGATCATTGTTCGGTTGTGAGGCAACCCGTTGGTAAGAGAGTCGGAGGGACTCGGCATACAAGTTGAGCTGCATTGCATGAGTAATATGTTGCATTTAAAAACCAAGGCAGAACAGAAGATGATTGTATAAGGTTAACATGCTATGTCTGCAATTGGATATTATTGGTAGTTTATTTTCAGCATAATTTCATGATGCTATGCCATGCTTTGATTGATAAGTTAATTTATGCCATGAATGAGATGATATGTTATGTTTTGCCTTTGCCATGTTAGAAGCATGATCTGATATGCCGTGTTATTGCCATGTTAGTAGATGCTATGATTTTTGTTCATGCTTAGTTGATTTTTACCATGCCATGATTAGTAATTGATATGAGATAGGCTGTTGCATGCGCTCCATTCTCGCTTTGTCTTCTGCTTGTTTGGATGCTATATATTTGGTTGTCTTGCAAGTACATTCAATGTACTGACCTGGCGTGTCATGCCAGTTTAGTAGGTCGTACCCGTATTGTTCGCTTGATCCGTCGTACTAGGTCGTAACCTTGCCAGTCCTGTGAGTTGTGGAGCCCAGCCAGAGTTGTTATGCTGCCAAATCAAGACTTCCGCCGCCATTCTATCAGACTTCTGCTGTCATTTATTAGGCTTAGGGCTATGTCAGATAATTGTATTCATCAATGATGCAATCTCATCTACATGTATTTGATAAATATTCTTGTACCTGGAATGCTGTATTATGGACCTGTCGTGCGTCAGGTGTTATCATGGGCTGACGTGTGAAGGCCCCGTGCTCCATGCGGATCGGGGTGCCACACAGACGAAGAGTACCGAGGCGTCAAGAAAAGGTTTCCATATCGGTGCAACGAGACCAAGACCAGCAGGACGGAGGTCATCGTGGAGCCCAAGATGGTGTCACCACCAGAGCCTTTGGCAGGCGAAGAGTACTTTTGTTAGGATAAGTTGAACTAGCTGTCACCTTTCGACTTGGCTATTGTGGCATACCTTCCCGCTCAATATTTGGGGAGAGGACCAGGGCCTCTATGAATAGGACTAGCTGCCATCATAGCTAGGGAGATCGATCTCATCTTGGATCGGAGCCATTCCATCCTTAGCCTCACACCCACCAAGCACAAGAACACCTCACCTCAGGAGGCTATTCTTCCCCTTGTACTGTTCACCCTCAGCCCAAGATGCAATCCACCACACCACACTGGAGTAGGGTATTACACCACAACGGTGGCCCAAACCAGTATAAATCTTGTGTCCCTTGTGTTGCGAGTTCGTCGAGCTTCCTTTGAGATCGCAAAGTGTTTGAGGACGTGATCAGTGAGGGAGAGATCTTCGCACGCACCCCCGTGTTCGAACCTTAAGGGTTTTGCCGAAACACGAAATCCGACATTTGGCACGCCAGGTAGGGGTGCGCCGAAGCTTTCCTTCGGTCGCTCCACGTTCCACCGCTTCGTCGCAACCATGTCGGACGCTCGTCGCACCCGAGCTAAGCGCCGGCCGCCCTTGCCGCCCGCGCCGCCCAGACGGCTCCTGTTGGCGGGCCTCCCCGTCGTTCTCCGTCACCCGCCGCCAACGCCGTTACCGACTCGCCGGGGAACAAGCAGCAAGCATCCTCGTTGCACCCCTCGGTGCGGCGGGACGGCCGCACCGCCACTCCATCATTGACCCCCGCCGGTTCCTCGTCTCACCCTCGTCACGCTCCCATGGACGCGCGGGCCGCGAGCTCCTGCATTACGCCCAATCGACGACCTCTACGAGGACTGGTTGGACCACATCCCCGAGCTCGTCAGCACCGCAGAGGGCTCCCATGCACCGTCCCTCTCGCTGCCTCGTCCACCGCCAGCTATGGGCGATGTAGCTCACGCAGCAGCTCCACCACCCCTGCACCAAGACGGCGCCTTGGCGCCAAGGCGCGCGGCTCCACGGTCCGACCCGCCACGCCAAGCGCTCGCGCGTGAAGAAAGAAGTTGTCAAGAAGTTCCTCGACCGCAAGAGAACGCTCCACCGCTCCCCGCACTGCTGCGTCGGGATCGCTTGCCACGGCAGGGCCATGCGCCGCTTGCCGTGGTGGCGTGCGGGCGCCAAGACCAGGCTCCACCTCCACGGCGGGCCCCGATGACTACGGCCGGCTGCCGCGCCTTCACCCCCGAGCTGTGTAGCGTTGCCTGGCCAGGCAAGTTCAAGCTGGATCTGCCTCCTCGCTACGACGACACCCCCGACCCCGCATAGTTCTTGCAGCTCTACGAGCTGAGCATCGAGGCGGCCAATGACAACGAGAAAGTCATGGCGAACTGGTTCCCCATGGCTCTCAAGGATGGTGCGCGCTCGTGGCTCCTGAACCTGCCTCCAGGCTCCATCACTTCCTGGAACGAGATGCGCAACCGTTTCCTCGCCAACTTCCAGGGCACTCGCGACCGCCCCCCGGCCACGGGTGACCTGCGCCGCGTCAAGCAACAACCGGGAGAGACCCTCTAGAAGTACATCCAGCGCTTCAACAACGTCCGCCTCAAGATCCCCAAGGTGACGGACGAGGCCATCATCTCTGTGTTCTCCAACAGCGTCCGCGACGTCAAGATGAAGGAGGAGCTCGCGATCCACGAGGAGTTGTGCACATCCCTGGAGCTGTTCAACCTGGCGACCAAGTGCGCAAGGGCCGAGGAAGGGCGCCTTTCCCTCCTCGAGCTCCCAGCTGCCAACCCGAAGGAGAAGAAATCCAAGGCCAAGGATGTGAAGTGCTAGGGGGTCGCCGTGCTCGCGGTGGAGCCGGACGCGAAGCGCAGCAGGGACCAGCCTGAGTCATCCAAGGGCAGCCGACCGTTCTGCGCCTTCCACAACGTGCACAGCCACAACACCAACGATTGTCAAGAGCTCAGGTCCATTCACGATGGACGCTTCGGTCAACGCCTCGAGCGCAACGACTGAGGCTACAGCCGAGGAGGAGGACGTGGCGGAGGACGCTGGGACGACCATGGCCCACGCCAGGAGTGGCGCGACCGACCTCGTGAGGACCGCTGGCAAGATCAGCCTCGCGAGGATTGCCCTCAGGGCAACCCCGGTCTTCCTCCGCTGCCACCACCACTAAGAAGGAACGACGACCACCATCAAGACGAGGGGGTTGGGGGCTTCCAGGAGCCGCGTGCTATCGCCTGCATCTTGGGCGGAGCTCAAGCCCCAGCCTCACACCGTATCTTCAAGAAGTTTTCTCGCGAGGTGAACATGGTCCTCCACAAGCTCGAGGCCACTCGCCCGCTCAGGTGGTCCAAGTGTGCCATCACTTTCAGTTCGGTAGATCAGCTCAAGTGCGTGGCTACCGCTGGCGCTCTCCCAATGCTTTGTTCACCCGTCATCAGCAACGTGCAAGTCACCAAGACCCTCATCGATGGCAGCGCATGGCTCAACATCCTGTCCATCGACACGTTCGACAACCTACAAGTGCCCTACAATAAGCTTCAGCCTACCAAGCCTTTATCAGGAGTGACCGACGGCTCCACCACGCTGATAGGTCAGGTCCACCTCCCTGTTACCTTTGGAGAACGCAACAACTACCGCACTGAGCTCATCGACTTTGACGTCGCCCACATCCGTCTGTCGTACAATGCCATCCTCGGGTATCCAGCCCTGGCCAAGTTCATGGCAGTGACGTACCATGGCTACAACGTCCTCAAGATGCCAGGGAGCGGGTGGGTCATCATAGTCCCCTGCGAAGAAAGAGACACGGTGTGCTCCCTCGAGCGCGCCTTCGAAGCAGCGTCAATCGAAGACCCTGACAACAATGCAGCTCGGTACCCTCCTGAGGTAGTCCCCAAGAAGAAAAAGTAGCTACTCCGTGCTGGACCTCGGGAGGGCAGCGCCGCAAGTGGTACCTCGTCAGGATTAGCGCACGCACCTGGGGCGCCTCCCTCTATTGCATAGGAAGGCGCGCCCGGCGCCCTCCTCGGGCAGGGCTTGGGGGCTCTCTTCTGGAGGGCATTAGACCTTGCCAACGTCGCGAGGGAGGCGCTCAGGCACCACTTTGAGGCGTGCTTCGCGGCACGTCTCCCTCGGGAGGACACTGGGCAAGGAGCGCCCGGTGCCCAGGAGTTCATCACGAAGGTATCTCAGGAGCTTCAGGAAGCAAGAGCAATACGCGACGACCGCCGCCCACCTGGCGTTGCTCCCCATCCTGGCGAGGTTGGTGAGCTGCGCGTCTGCTTTGACATACCAGGGCTCAACTGAGACACATCTCAGGAGCACTTCTGGCCTTCGCGTGTTGGGTGCTGTGAAGGTCCACCTCGCAGCTACGTTCGCATGCCGTTCGGCCTGCCGAGTGTGGCTATTGCCTTCCAGCACAATCTACGGAGCGTCATGGCGGGTCAGGAGGCCAGGCACCATGCAGTCCTGGCGGAGATGGCGATGGTCCTGAAGGAACCGCCTGGACCCCCAGAGCCTCCCGAGGCTCAGGGCCCCGATGGCTCGTGAGGAACAACCCCTTCGTCGCGTACCTTCAGCTGCCTCAACACCCCTTCATCAACGGAACCAGGTGACACTTTCCAAGTTTCTTTAGCTGGGAGCGCCCCCAGGGCTGCATCATTCCCAGGCCACGTGGGTCCATCCCTGTGGCATGTATCCCTTCTTTTTTATGTCATTAGCTTACCTTGTTGGGGCGCCCCTCGGGATGCATCATCCCCAAGACGCTCGGGCCGGACCCAGTGGCACGTATCATTCATGCATTTACCCGAGCTAGTTTGCCTTCCATGCTTAATCTATCTACGACTATCACCTGCTTGATTGTCGCCCACCGCGGGAGTCGCGCATCGGTCGTCTTTCTTTAGGACCCTTCGCGTGAGAGGGTTGGGCACGGCGTCTGTGCTCGGGCCCGTCCCTGTAGTGTCGATAAATCCAATGGCTGAGCTCTGTCTGGTGGGCCGTCCCCGTCCACGTCACCTCCTAGGGCCGTTGGTGCTTGTCCTTCTCACGCGATAAACTCAGGAGATTCGTTTGGCGCAGGTTGTCTGACCACCTCGCAAGACCAACACAGTGAACAAGAATCAAGGCCAGGCGCAACTCGCCTTGAGGTAGGTCCTCGTGAGTCCTGCGCTGGCTCATGAGTGCCCAGAAGATACACCTCCTCCAGCCCTGCCGTGCAAGCCACGTGTCAGGGCGGGGCTGTACACGCCCCTGGGGCTCTCCACAGTAGGGAGTCCCCTCCCGCAAGCCGGCAACGGACGGGCCATCACCGCGGCGATTAGTTCCCCTCCTCGTGCTAACCTGCAGGAACTCCCTGAGGACTACAGCAGGCGGTACCACGGGACTCTCTCTCTTCTCCCATGCGATTCACTTGCGCGTTAAAAGGGGGGCTCCTGAGCATCGCGACTCAAGAGCTCTTACTAGCTCTCCAGCCCTCACCCCCTGGCCTTGACCACGGCATCGCGACCTGGCATACCAGCGGCGGCTGAGCTCGCTCGAGGGCCAGGACCTGAGGATGTAGAGCACTTAGGAGAGCATGGAGAATAGGGGGAGGCTCACACGGGCCCAACCTAGCTACCCAGCAGCAGCCGACGCCCAAGTCTGGTGCAACATGAGGAACCAGCTCCGGAATGCCAAGATAAGTCTTGTACCTGGACCAACCCAGCGCTACGGCATAAGATCCTCGCCTTTTTGATGCCCGGTTGTGGCAACATTGCCTCCCTTTCCCATCCTCACGTAGCTGCTTGCACGCTAAAGGGGACCTCTTGAGCATCGCGCCTCAGGAGCTCTTACTGCACCTTGGGCCGCTCACCTCCTGGCCTTGACTACGGCATCGCGAACTGGCATACCAGCGACGGCTGAAGCCTGCCTGGGGACCGCGACCTATCGGCGTAGAGCACCAAGCGGCCGCGGGGTTGGAAAGGGGAGACCTAGCCTCAGGAGGATGTGCATTTGCAAATTTTCATAATAAGGACGATATGAACAAAGGACATTACAGACGGTTTACACACCCCCGCGGGGTCCGTTTTGATTTCTCACAGGGAACAAAAAGAAAGGAATTCCTACGAGCTCTATCTACACGCGTCGGGCGTTGCCGACACCATCATCAACAGTGGGCCACGAGAGGCTAGCGCCAACCTCATCCAGATCAGCGGTGGTGGTGGCCAGCCGCTGCGGCTCTACTCCGGTCTCGGCGAGAGCTTGGGGCACGTAGCTGTCATCGCTCGTCTCCGGAGTCTCGTAGAGCTCGGGAGAGTCGCTGGACCACCAGGAGTCACCGCTGCCAATGGAGGAGCGATAGGCGAGGCCTGCGGCAGGCCCGACGCCTGCCGCTGCACCGTCCTGGTGACCTCCTTCAGGACATAACTCCAAGCGGCGGCCTTCCTCGTCAAAGACCTTGAAGAACAGCGTGGAGGCACCGTCATACTCGAAGTGGATGGCGAGGGCGTCATTCACACGGCAGGCTCGGGAGATCTCGCCCCAACCTCGAGTCATGAAGATCCTCCCGGAGCCGACGGCCTCAACTTCCGCTCCAGTCGTCGGGGCGTCGCAGTCGACGTGTTGTAGCCAAAGCTCGAGAGGGCCTCTCGGCGGCATCTCAGCAGTGAAGAACTGTGGAAGGCGAATCCAAGTGCTTGGGGGCATCGCCGCCCACAACACGAACTTGCGCAAGGAGTCTATAGCGTGAACCCTTGGGGCGACAGCATGCGCCTCCGTGGCACGGCGGCCACGGCCCTAGCGCGGGTGGCGGCGCTCATCGCTCCTCCCTCCGGAATCATCGGCATGAGCATACAAGGGCAATGGGTACCCAGGAGGGTCCTTTTATACCACGGCCGCGACACCACCGGCCTCACGGCCAGGGCCTCCTCTTCTTCGGCGGGAGCAGCTCGGGCTCGTTGAGGGGAGCCTTGCCCTTCTCCGCGGCTGAGAACCTCCGAATTGGCACCATGACTGCACCAGCAAGGAGTGGAGCAAGGAAGGAGAAGAAGGGGAAGAGGCAGAGGAGAGACGGGTGATGGGGGCTCCACCCCCACCTCCCATATATAGCCAAGGGGAGGCCCACCGCCGACCTCCACGATCACACGTAATAATGATCTTTTTCCTACAAGCAGCAAGGACCTGTCAAATCGGGCAGTTGCTGAGGCAGCGTGGGTAAGCGGAGACGCCCATGTCCAATCAACCGCCACGCGTTGACCAAGGCCGCAGGCTATTGGGGCCCGCGGCGCTCCGCACTTGCCCTTTGGCTTCACCTCGAAGCCAAGCCCAAGCGCGCTTTGGGCCCGGGGACTACTATCGGAATTCTGGGAATGGGGGTCCCCAGACTTGCCTGCCTGCGGCCCACGGCAGGGCTCTGCGAGCGGGCCCGTACGGCCCATCTTCACCAACAAGCATTCAAGACCCTCGCGAGGGGCCAAGCCTCACGAGGCGGACGACACAAGACCTCCTCAGGAGCGGCCTCACCAGGCAGGCTCGCGAGGGGCGGAGAGATCGAGGCCAGGCAAACCTCGTGAGGTTCCAATGACGTGAGCCATGACAATCGAGACCAGGTAGGCGCCAGCATGCAGAGTGTCCTTGTTTCCACTTTGGTGCTAAGGAGGCAAGCACAGACAAAGAGTACCGAGGCATAAAGAAAAGGTTTCCATATCGGTGCAATGAGACCAAGACCAGCAGGACGGCCGGACGGAGGTCATCATGGAGCCCAAGACGGCGTCACCACCAGAGCCTTTGGCATGCGAAGACTACTTTTTCAGGATAAGCTGTACTAGTTGTCCCCTTTCGAAATGGCTGTTTTGGCATCCCTTCCCGCTCAATATTTGGGGAGAGGACCAGGGCCTCTATAAATAGGACTAGCCGCCACCATAGCTAGGGAGATCGACCTCATATTAGATCGGATCCATTCCATCCTTAGCCTCACACCTACCAAGCACAAGAACACCTCACCTCAGGAGGTTGTTCTTCCCCTTGTACTGTTCATCCTCAACCCAAGAGGTAATCCACCACACCACACTTGAGTAGGGTATTACACCACAACGGTGGCCCGAACCAGTATAAATCTTGTGTCCCTTGTGTTGCGAATTCGTCAAGCTTGCCTTTGAGATCGCGAAGTGTTTGAGGACGTGATCAGTGAGGGAGAGACCTTCGCGCACACCCCAGTGTTCGAACCTTAAGGGTTTTGTCGGATCCCAAAATTCGAGAGTGGGATCCCTTCCCGCTCAATATTTGGGAAGAGGACCAGGGTGTCTATAAATAGGACTGGCCACCACCATAAAGGGGGGGATCCAGATCATCCTGAACCACACAAGTTCACCAAGCAGAAGAACACCTCTCCTCAGGAGGTTGTTCTTCCCTTGTAACTGTTCATCCTCAGCCCAAGAGGCAATCCACCACAACACACTGGAGTAGGGTATTACACCACATCGGTGGACCGAACTAGTATAAACTCTTGTGTCTCTTGTTCCTTGGGTTCGTCGAGCTAGGCCGTGAGATCATGATGTGCACAAGCTAGAGAGGGGAGAGATCTTGGTGCGCACCCCAGTGTTCGAACCTCAAGGGTTTTGCTGGAACCCAAAACCTGACATTTGGTGTGCCAGGTAGGGGTGCGTCGGAGCCTCTCTTCTGCTAGTTGATCCGCCGACACTCCGCGGTTCCGATGTCCGGCGACCCGGGGAGCAACGCCGACCGCTGGGCAGCTTGGCCAGCCCGGGCGGCATCTTCCACCCAAGAAGACCTCAACCCTGCACCCCGGGCAGCACGTGCACTGCCAAATGCTGCGGGGCGTGGGCGGCGTGCTCAAACGTCATCCACCCTCACTCCACGACAAGCGCGGGCAGCCGCAAGGGCCTCAAGCTACGCTGCGACCATGGTGCCGCACACCCGATGGGAACAAGCAAACATGAGGGCCGCGCTCACGGTGGATCGAGAGCTGTTGCGATGTCGGCTGATGGAGAGCGGCCGGGATGCATTGTTGGAGCACGTCGCTGAGCTACTGGACGTCGTCGCCTCGGGAGCATCGCCCTTCTGCTCCTTGCTTACGTCTCAGGCCGCGGCTGGATCGCATGGCGGGCCTCGTCACGCCTGCGTGTCCCCGGGCACGCCCGGAGGTTTCATCGACACCGGCGCGACCAGCAGCACCGAACAGCCAATCACACCCGCGCCGCCTCCGATGAGTGCGGGCACGAGCGTTGCCACTCGCGGCCCCAGCGGGATGCCGCTCTACCATCCTTAGGGCGGCGTGCTAGGCCGGGCAACATGGAGCGTGGGGCACTTCGCCGAGGTCTTCGCGGCGACGGCCTCGGAGCCCTACGTGCCCCGCATGATGGACCAAGAGTACACGCTGGAAGATGACCCTAGCACATTCCTCGAGCCAGGCTGGGAGGAGGAGGTGAGGGAGTCCTGAACTAAGGGGTCCTCGGGCGTCTGACCTGTTATCCATGGGTCGGACTGATGGGCTGTGAAGACGTGAAGGCTGAAGACTGCGCCATGTCCGGATTGGACTCTACTTGGCGTGGAAGGCACGCTTGGCGACCGAAGATTCCTTCTTATTTAACCGACTCCATGTAAACCCTAGATCCCCTCGGTGTCTATATAAACCGAAGGGGATAGTCCGGAAAGGACACCACATATACTCATTACCATATTCACATAGGCTAGACTTCTAGGGTTTAGCCATTACAATCTCGTGGTAGATCAACTCTTGTAATACTCATATTCATGAAGATCAATCAAGCAGGAAGTAGGGTATTACCTCCATAGAGAGGGCCCGAACCTGGGTAAACATCGTGTCCCCCGTCTCCTGTTACCATCGATCCTAGACGCACAGTTCGGGACCCCCTACCCGAGATCCGCCGATTTTGACACCGCCATTGGTGCTTTCATTGAGAGTTCCATTGGGCCGTCGATGAAAGGCTCGATGGCTCGCCTCGTCGTTAGAGACAACATGACCGCAGGGGTAGTTTTGGCCCCGGGCCAAACCCTCCGGCTGGGCGACTTTACTATGATCGCCCGTTCCGCCGTGGAGCCGACGATGACCTCTTGGGCCATCGAAAATCCCATTCGCATCAACTCCGAGCACTCCAAACAGATGGATCCGGTCGAGCTTTCATCCTTAAACAAGCTCCTAGATTGCATCGCCGCTTTGGGAATCGTCACAGATTACGATTAGGGAGAAACTGAAACTCCACCGGTCACCCACCAGATCATGGTAGTCGTGCAGCAGGACGGCGAGTCTTCTTCTATATTGAAGATGGACTATGTTCAGATCGCCGTTCATGACAAGCCGGATATTCACCCGTGAAGGGACGCAACCAGCCCTCCGAACATAGCATCGGACGGCGGCTCCAAACAATCGGAAGATATTTCAGAACCCGGACTGTCTAGTCTAGAAGGTCGTCGGACTCCGGACAACCGGTTAGGTTGGGGTTTGGATCTAATTCCACCCACCCACCCGGACATAGAGGCTCTCATGAGCATAAAAACAACAATATCAGGAGAAGGTCCACCACTTTTGGGCCAGATTCCTCCTTGTCAAGGACAAGTTAAAAGATTGCCGTGACGAGGATGCAATATCAGCATTCTGCAAAACTGTGTGGACAAAGGAATCCTCAACGCCATCAATCGCCACCGAATACTAAAATTTGCTGACTTAGCAACCATCGTACAAAAATACTGCGCGATGGAAAGCGCCTGGGAAACTCGGGCAGCTTGCTGGGAACCACCAGCCCCAACCCAACCTCCCCCACAGGCGAAAAGAGCGTACCCTCGTGGCACGCCCAGTCCAACAGTCAAAAGACTCAAAGCCACTATACGGCACGACACCGTTCTGGAGGGGTGGCTCGATGGCCCATGCAAAATACATACAACAACAGATACCGTGGCAACCCACGGCCTTAGAGCATGTTGTATACTATGACAGGTATCCAAGAGCGGCGAGGACATCCTTATCAAGGATGCCCCGGAACAACACCCCCCCAGAAGACGACAACCCAAGAGTATTGATAGTCTTTGAGACATTCGCTTCAAATAACAAGTGCAAAATGGCACTTCGCGAGCTCTACGAAGTCTGCCAAATCACTGTAATAAACCCATGGAACGACATGCCTATAACATTCAACGCCGGTGACGAACCAAAGTACAGAACAGTACGAGCGCCAGCCGCGTTAATACTCAGTCCCATCGTGGATGGGTTTTGACTTACCAAGGTCCTCATGGACGGCGGCAGCGGACTAAACCTCATTTATGAGGACACACTCCATAAAATGGAAATAGACAGGAGCCGCATCGAACAAAGTAACACAACCTTCCGGGGAATTATTCCTTGTCGGGAGGCGCGGTGCGCGGGCAAAATCACCCTTCACGTGGTATTCGGATGGCCGGAGAACTATCGGTCCAAAGAAATAACCTTCCAAGTGGCCCGTTTCAGCAATGGATATCACACCCTGTTGGGGTGGGATGCTTTTACATGCTTCCAAACTATACCTCACTACAGATATATGAAGCTCAAAATGCCCAGACCAAACGGTATAATCACTCTCGCCAGTGACCCGAACATAGCACTCCGCGCTGAAAACAAAACCGCATCCCTAGCCCTAGAGGTGCTATCCGAAGCCCTCGCGGCCGAAGAATTAACTGCACTGCGCTCCACGGTGGACAGGGATGATGTGATCCTCGACAAACGCCCCAAATCCACCTTGTTCAAACCAGCAGAAGAAATAGTCAAATTCCAGGTCCACCCAACGGACCACAAGAAGACAGCATCCATCGGAGCTCAACTGAACCCAATAGTTGACGCCGCACTACGAGAATTCCTGCGCGAAAACTGGGACATATTTTCCTGGCACCCTTCAGATATGCCAGGGATCCCATGCGAGCTGGCCGAACATAGCCGCAATATATTAAAGGGGTTTAAACCGGTTAAGCAAACACTGCGGCACTTTTCCGAACCCAAGCGACAAGCCATGGGGGAGGAGCTGGCCAAACTCATCGAAGCCGGATTCATTAAAGAAATCAAACATCCGGACTGGCTGGCAAACTTGGTGATGGTACCAAAGAAGGACAAATCCTGGCGCATGTGCATCGATTTCAAAGACCTCAACAAGGCCTGCCCTAAGGATCCCTTCCCCCTCCCCCGCATTGATAAAATCACTGCCGCCACCACAGGACACGACTCACTGTGTTTCCTCAATACATATTCCGGATACCATCAAATCAAAATGAAGGAGTTCGATCAAGCCGCAACAACATTTATCAACCCATATGGGCCATTCTGCTTCAACACCATGCCCTTTCGGCTCAAGAACGCCGGCACCACATATCAACGCATGATTCAAACATGCCTTGAGAAACAGATTGGCAAAATAGTAGAAGCTTACGTTGATGACATCATCATCAAAACCAGGCACATGGAAACACTAATCGATGACTTACGTCTTACATTCGACAACCTTAGGGCATATGACATTAAGCTCAACCCGGAAAAGTGTGTCTTTGGCATCCCTGCTGGAAAACTGCTGGGCTTCATCGTTTCCAATAGAGGAATCAAAGCAAACCCAAACAAAATCCGAGCTTTGTCACAATTGGCTAAGCCACTAGACCTTAACAAGTTCAAAAACTTGCAGGTTGCGTGGCAGCTCTAAGCCGCTTTATCTCCAGATTAGGAGAAAAGGCACTGCCACTCTATCGCCTTCTACGGCGAACCGGCCACTTGGAGTGGACGGACGTGGCAAAAGCCAGACTAGAAGAAATAATAACCCTTCTTCCAGGCAATCCAATCCTGGCGGCACCAAATGCCGGCGAACTGATGTTATTATACATATCGGCAACACATCAGGTGGTGAGCGCCGTACTCGTCGTCGAACGAGAGCAGGACGAACATAAATTCCCGCTTCAGAAGCCAGTATACTATGTATCTACTATCCTTACTGAAGGAAATATGCCCTATAGGCAATAATAAAGTTATAATTTATTTCCTTATATCATGATAAATGTTTATTATTCATGCTACAATTGTATTAACCGGAAACATGATACATGTGTGAATACATACACAAAACAAAGTGTCACTATTATGCCTCTACTTGACTAGCTCATTGAATCAAAGATGGTTATGTTTCCTAACCATAGACAAAGAGTTGTCATTTGATTAACGGACCACATCATTAGGAGAATGATGTGATTGACCTGACCCATTGCATTAGCTTAGCACTTGATCGTTTAGTTTATTGTTGTTGCTTTCTTCATGACTTATACATGTTCCTGTGACTATGAGATTATGCAACTCCTGTCTACCGGAGGAACACTTTGTGTGCTACCAAACGTCACAACGTAACTGGGTGATTATAAAGGTGCTCTACAGGTGTCTCCAAAGGTACTTGTTTGGTTGGCGTATTTCAAGATTAGGATTTGTCACTCCGATTGTCAGAGAGGTATCTC
The DNA here is from genome assembly GCF_003073215.2 of Triticum urartu. NCBI lineage: Eukaryota > Viridiplantae > Streptophyta > Magnoliopsida > Poales > Poaceae > Triticum > Triticum urartu. The sequence continues at coordinate 418,959,645 of NC_053024.1, forward strand.
TGGGCCCACTCGGTAATACACATCACTCAAGCCTTGCAAGCATTGTAACAAATGAGTTAGTTGCGGGATGATGTATTACGGAAAGAGTAAAGAGACTTGCCGGTAATGAGATTAAACTAGGTATTGAGATACCGACGATCGAATCTCGGGCAAGTAACATATCGATGACAAAGGGAACAACGTATGTTGTTACGCGGTTTGACCGATAAAGATCTTCGTAGAATATGTAGGAGCCAATATGAGCACCCAGGTTCTACTATTGGTTATTGACCGGAGACGTGTCTCGGTCATGTCTACATAGTTCTCGAACTCGTAGGGTCCGCACGCTTAAAGTTCGATGACGGTTATATTATGAGTTTACGTGTTTTGATGTACCTAAGGTAGTTCAGAGTCCTGTATGTGATCAAGGACATGATGAGGAGTCTCTAAATGGTCGAGACATGAAGATTGATATATTAGACGACTATATTCTGACATCGGAATGGTTCCGGGGGTTATCGGATATATACCAGAGTACCGGGAGGTTACCGGAATCCCCTCGGGGGGTTATTGGGCCTCATGGTCCCAAAGTGGTGGAAGAGGAGAGGCACCAGGAGGTGGCGTGTGGCCCCCCTTGCCCCAATCCAAATTGGGAAAGGGAAGGGGGCGGCGGCCCCCCTTCTCCTTCCTTCTATCCACCTCCTCCTTCCCCCTTCTCCTAGATGGAATAGGAAAGGGGGCAAAACCTACTTGGAGTAGGATTGCCCCCCCTTGGGCGCGCCTCCTCCTTTTGGCCGGCCCCCTCCTCCTCCCCCTTTATATACGGAGGAGGGGGCACCCATAGACACAACAATTGGTCTCTTAGATCTTTTAGCCGTATGCGGTGCCCCCCTCCGCCATAATCCACCTCGGTCATATCGCAGCGTTGCTTAGGCGAAGCCCTGTGTTGGTAGAACATCATCATCGTCACCACGCCGTCGTGCTGACAGAACTCTCCCTCGAAGCTCGTCTAGATCGGAGTTCGAGGGATGTCATCGAGTTGAACGTGTGCAGAACTTGGAGGTACCGTGCGTTCGGTGCTTGATTGGTCGGATCGTGAAGACGTATGACTACATCAACCGCGTTATGCTAACGCTTCCGCTTTCGGTCTACGAGGGTATGTGGACACACTCTCCCCTCTCGTTGCTATGCATCACCATGATCTTGCATGTGCGTAGGAAATTTTTAGAAATTACTATGTTCCCCAATAGTGGCATCCGACCTAGGTTTTATACGTTGATGTTATATGCACAAGTAGAACACAAGTGAGTTGTGGGGGATACAAGTCGTCTGCTTACCAGCATGTCATACTTTGGTTCGGCGGTATTGTTGGATGAAGCGGCCCGGACCGACATTACGCGTACGCTTACGCGAGACTGGTTCTACCGACGTGCTTTGCACACAGGTGGCTGGCAGGTGTCAGTTTCTCCAACATTAGTTGAACCGAGTGTGGCTACGCCCGGTCCTTGAGAGGGTTAAAACATCACTAACTTGACGAACTATCATTGTGGTTTTGATGCGTAGGTAAGAACGGTTCTTGCTCAGCCCGTAGCAGCCACGTAAAACTTGCAACAACAAAGTAGAGAACGTCTAACTTGTTTTTGCAGGGCATGTCGTGATGTGATATGGTCAAGGCATGATGCTATATTTTATTGTATGAGATGATCATGTTTTGTCACTGAGTTATCGGCAACTGGCAGGAGCCATATGGTTGTCGCTTTATTGTATGCAATGCAATCACCCTGTAATGCTTTACTTTATCACTAAGCGGTAGCGATAGTCGTAGAAGCATAAGTTGGCGAGACGACAACGATACTACGATGGAGATCAAGGTGTCGCGCTGGTGACAATGGTGATCATGACAGTGCTTCGGAGATGAAGATCACAAGCACAAGATGATGATGGCCATATCATATCACTTATATTGATTGCATGTGATGTTTATCTTTTATGCATCTTATCTTTCTTTGATTGACGGTAGCATTATAAGATGATCTCTCACTAAATTATCAAGGTATAAGTGTTCTCCCTGAGTATGCACCATTGCGAAAGTTCTTCGTGCTGAGACACCACATAATGATCGGGTGTGATAGGCTCTACATTCAAATACAACGGGTGCAAAACAGTTGCACACGCAGAATACTCAGGTTAAACTTGACGAGCCTAGCATATGCAGATATGGCCTCGGAACACTGAGACCGAACGGAAGAGCATGAATCATATAGTAGATATGATCAACATAGTGATGTTCACCATTGAAACTACTCCATCTCACGTGATGATCGAACATGGTTTAGTTGATTTGGATCACGTGATCACTCAGAGGATTAGAGGGATGTCTATCTAAGTGGGAGTTCTTAAGTAATATGATTAATTGAACTTAAATTTATCATGAACTTAGTACCTGATAGTTTTTGCTTGTCTATGTTGTTTGTAGATAGATGGATCATGCTATTGTTCCGTTGAATTTTAATGTGTTCCTTGAGAAAGCGAAGTTGAAAGATGATGGTAGCAATTACACAGAGTGGGTCCGTAACTTGAGGATTATCCTCATTGCTGCACAGAAGAATTACGTCCTAGAAGCACCGCTGGGTGCCAGGCCTGCTGCAGATGCTGCTGACAACATTAAGAACATTTGGCAAAGTAAACCTGATGACTACTTGATAGTTTAGTGTGCCATGCTTTATGGATTAGAACTGGGACTTCAACGACGTTTTGAACGTCATGGAGCATATGAGATGTTCCAGGAGTTGAAGTTAATATTTCAAGCAAATGCCCGGATTGAGAGGTATGAAGTCTCCAATAAGTTCTATAGCTGCAAGATGGAGGAGAATAGTTCTGTCAGTGAACATATACTCAAAATGTCTGGGTATCATAATCACTTAACTCAACTGGGAGTTAATCTTCCTATTGATAGTGTCATTGACAGAGTTCTTCAATCACTGCCACCAAGCTACAAAGCTTCATGATGAACTATAATATGCAAGGGATGGATAAGACAATTCCCGAGCTCTTCGCAATGCTAAAGGCTGCGGAGGTAGAAATAAAAAAGGAGCATCAAGTGTTGATGGTCAACAAGATCACTAGTTTCAAGAAAAAGGGTAAAGGGAAGAAGAAGCGGAACTTCAAGTAGAACGGCAAACAAGTTGCTGCTCAAGAGAAGAAACCCAAGTCTGGTCCTAAGCCTGAAACTGAGTGCTTCTACTGCAAACAGACTGGTCACTGGAATCGGAACTGCCCCAAGGATGGCAAGGTGAACAAAGGTATATGTGATATACATGTTATTGATGTCTACCTTACTAATGCTCGCAGTAGCACCTGAGTATTTGATACTGGTTCTGTTGCTAATATTTGCAACTCAAAATAGGGACTACGGATTAAGCGAAGATTGGCTAAGGACGAGGTGACGATGCGCGTGGGAAATGGTTCCAAAGTCGATGTGATCGCAGTTGGCACGCTACCTCTACATATACCTTCAGGATTAGTTTTAGACCTGAATAATTGTTTTTGGTGCCAACATTAAGCATGAACATTATATGTGGATCTTGTTTGATGTGAGACGGTTATTTATCTAAATCAGAGAATAATGGTTGTTCTATTTATATGAGTAATATATTTTATGGCCATGCACCCTTGAAGAGTGGTCTATTCTTATTGAATCTCGATAGGAGTGATACACATATTCATAATATTGAAGCCAAAAGATGCAGAGTTGATAATGATAGTGCAACTTATTTGTGGCACTACCGTTTAGGTAATATTGTAAAGCGCATGAAGAAACTCCATACTGATGGACTTTTGGAACCACTTGATTATGAATCACTTGGTACTTGCGAACCGTGCCTCATGGGCAAGATGACTAAAACACCGTTCTCCGGAACTATGGAGCGAGCAACAGATTTGTTGGAAATCATACATACAGATGTAGGTGGTCCGATGAATGTTGAGGCTCACGGCGGGTATCGTTATTTTCTCACCTTCATAGATGATTTAAGCAGATATGGGTATATCTACTTAATGAAACATAAATCTGAAACATTTGAAAAGTTCAAAGAATTTCAGAGTGAAGTTGAAAATCGTCGTAACAAGAAAATAAAATTTCTACGATCTGATCGTGGAGGAGAATATTTGAGTTACGAGTTTGGTCTTCATCTGAAACAATGCAGAATAGTTTTGCAACTCACGCCACCCGGAACACCACAATGTAATGGTGTGTCTGAACGTCGTAATCGTACTTTACTAGATATGGTGCGATCTATGATGTCTCTTACTGATTTGCTGTTATCATTTTGGGGTTATGCTTTAGAGACGGCTGCATTCACGTTAAATAGGGCACCATCGAAATCCGTTGGGACGATGCCTTATGAACTTTGGTTTGGCAAGAAACCAAAGTTGTCGTTTCTTAAAGTTTGGGGCTGCGATGCTTATGTGAAAAACTTCAACCTGATAAGCTCGAACCCAAATCAGAGAAATGTGTCTGCATAGGATACCCAAAGGAAACTGTTGGGTACACCTTCTATCACAGATCTGAAGGCCAAACGTTTTTTGCTAAATTTGGATCCTTTCTAGAGAAGGAGTTTCTCTCGAAAGAAGTGAGTGGGAGGAAAGTAGAACTTGATGAGGTAACTATACCTGCTCCCTTATTGGAAAGTAGTTCATCACAGAAACCGGTTCCTGTGACACCTACACCAATTAGTGAGGAAGTTAATGATGATGATCATGAAACTTTAGATCAAGTTGTTACTGAACCTCGTAGGTCAACCAGAGTGAGATCCGCACCAGAATGGTACGGTAATCCTGTTCTGGAGGTTATGTTGCTAGACTATGACGAACCTACGAACTATGAAGAAGCGATGGTGAGCCCAGATTCCGCAAAATGGCTTGAGGCCATGAAATCTGAGATGGGATCCATGTATGAGAACAAAGTGTGGACTTTGGTTGACTTGCCCGTTGATCGGCAAGCCATTGAAAATAAATGGATCTTCAAGAAGAAGACTGACACTGACGGTAATGTTACTGTCTATAAAGCTCGACTTGTTGCAAAAGGTTTTCGACAAGTTCAAGGGATTGACTACGATGAGACATTCTCACCCGTAGAGATGCTTAAGTCTGTCTGAATCATGTTAGTAATTGCTGCATCTTATGATTATGAAATTTGGCAAATGGATGTCAAAACTGCATTCCTAAATGGATTTCTGGAAGAACAGTTGTATATGATGCAACCAGAAGATTTGTCGATCCAAAGGGAGCTAACAAAGTGTGCAAGCTCCAATGATCCATTTATGGACTGGTGCAAGCCTCTCGGAGTTGGAATAAATGTTTTGATAGTGTGATCAAAGCATATGGTTTTATACAGACTTTTGGAGAAGCCTGTATTTACAAGAAAGTGAGTGGGAGCTCTGTAGCATTTCTGATATTATATGTAGATGACATATTGTTGATTGCAAATGATATAGAATTTCTGGATAGCATAAAAGGACATTTGAATAAGAGTTTTTCAATGAAAGACCTCGGTGAAGCTGCTTATATATTGGGCATCAAGATCTATAGAGATAGATCGAGACGCTTAATTGGACTTTCACAAAGCACATGCCTTGACAAAGTTTTGAAGAAGTTCAAAATGGATCAAGCAAAGAAAGGGTTCTTGCCTATGTTACAAGGTGTGAAGTTGAGTAAGACTCAATGCCCGACCACTGTAGAAGATAGAGAGAAAATGAAAGATGTTCCCTATGCTTCAACCATAGGCTCTATCATGTATGCAATGTTTTGTACTAGACCTAATGTGTGCCTTGCTATTAGTTTAGCAGGGAGGTACCAAAGTAATCCAGGAGTGGATCACTGGACATCGGTCAAGAACATCCTGAAATACCTGAAAAGGATGAAGGATATGTTTCTCGTTTATGGAGGTGACAAAGAGCTCATCGTAAATGGTTACGTCGATGCAAGCTTTGACACTGATCCGGACGATTCTAAATCGCAAACCGGATACGTGTTTTTATTAAACGGTGGAGCTGTCAGTTGGTGCAGTTCTAAACAAAGCGTCGTAGCGGGATCTACATGTGAAGCGGAGTACATAGCTGCTTCGGAAGCAGCAAATGAAGGAGTCTGGATGAAGGAGTTCATATCCGATCTAGGTGTCATACCTAGTGCATCGGGTCCAATGAAAATCGTTTGTGACAATACTAGTGCAATTGCTTTAGCAAAGGAATCCAGATTTCACAAGAGAACCAAACACATCAAGAGATGCTTCAACTCCATCCGGGATCAAGTCTAGGTGGGAAACATAGAGATTTGTAAGATACACACAGATCTAAATGTTGCAGACCCGTTGACTAAGCCTCTTCCACGAGCAAAACATGATCAGCACCAAGGCTCCATGGGTGTTAGAGTCATTACTATGTAATCTAGATTATTGACTCTAGTGCAAGTGGGAGACTGAAGGAAATATTCCCTAGATGCAATAATAAAGTTATTATTTATTTCCTTATATCATGATAAATGTTTATTATTCATGCTAGAATTGTATTAACCGGAAACATGATACATGTGTGAATACATAGACAAAATAGAGTGTCACTAGTCTGCCTCTACTTGACTAGCGCATTGAATCAAAGATGGTTATGTTACCTAACCATAGACAAAGAGTTGTCATTTGATTAACGGGATCACATCATTAGGAGAATGATGTGATTGACCTGACCCATTCCGTTTGTCATTTCGATTGTCAGAGAGGTATCTCTGGGCCCACTCGGTAATACACATCACTCAAGCCTTGCAAGCATTGTAACTAATGAGTTAGTTGTGGGATGATGTATTACGGAACGAGTAAAGAGACTTGCCGGTAACGAGATTGAACTAGGTATTGAGATACCGACGATCGAATCTCGGGCAAGTAACATACTGATGACAAAGGGAACAACGTATGTTGTTATGCGGTTTGACCGATAAAGATCTTCGTAGAATATGTAGGAGCCAATATAAGCATCCAGGTTCCGCTATTGGTTATTGACAAGAGACGTGTCTCGGCCATGTCTACATAGTTCTTGAACCCATAGGGTCCGCACGCTTAAAGTTCGATGACGGTTATATTATGAGTTTATGTGTTTTGATGTACCGAAGGTAGTTCGGAGTCCCGGATGTGATCACAGACATGACGAGGAGTCTTGAAATGATCGAGACATGAATATTGATATATTGGATGACTATATTCGGACACCGGAATGGTTCCGGGGGTTATTGGATATATACCAGAGTACCGGGAGGTTACCGAAACCCCCCCGGGGGATATTGGGCCTCATGGGCCCAAAGTGGTCGAAGAGGAGAGGCAGCAGGAGGTGGCGCGTGGCCCCCCTTGCCCCAATCCGAATTGGGAAAGCGAAGGGGGCGGCGCCCCCCTTCTCCTTCCTTCTCTCCACCTCCTCCTTCCCCCTTCTCCTAGTTGGAATAGGAAAGGGGGGAAAAACCTACATGGAGTAGGATTGCCCCCCCTTGGGCGCGCCTCCACCTTTTCGCCGGCCCCTCCTCCTCCCCTCCCTTTATATAAAGAGGAGAGGGGCACCCCATAGACACAACAATTGATCTCTTAGATCTTTTAGCCGTATGCGGTGCCCCCCTCCACCATAATCCACCTCGGTCATATCATAGAGGTGCTTAGGAGAAGCCCTGCGTCGATAGAACATCATCATCGTCACCATGCCGTCGTGCTGACAAAACTCTCCCTCAAAGCTCGGCTGGATCAGAGTTTGAGGGACGTCATCGAGTTGAACATGTGCAGAACTCGGAGGTACCATGCGTTCGGTGCTTGATCGGTCGGATCGTGAAGACGTACGACTACATCAACCGTGTTGTGCTAATGCTTCCGCTTTCGGTCTACGAGGGTACGTGAACACACTCTCCCCTCTCGTTGCTATGCATCACCATGATCTTGCGTGTGCGTAGGAATTTTTTTGAAATTACTACATTCCCCAACAATTACACCATGCAAATCCCGGTACCCTCCTTATCAAAAAATAACATACGCGGTCTTCGTGGCATCCCGAAAGCTCCGTCACTACTTCCAAGAGTGTTCGATCATGGTGGCCTCTGAAGTGCCACTCAATGACATCATAAACAACCGCGGTGCTATGGGCCGAATTGCTAAATGGTCCATTAAGCTCCTGCCATTTGACATTACATATAAACCACGTCGAGCTATCAAATCCCAAGTATTGGCCGACTTCATCGCCGAATGGACAGAGGCCGAACTCCCTAAAGAGTATGGCACATACTCCAATTGGGTCATGTATTTTGACGGCTCCAAAATGCTGGCAAGGTTAGGAGTGGGTGTTGTTTTACATCCCCTACCGGAGACGTCATCTAGTATGTTCTCCAAATACTATACATAGACTGCAATAACGCAGCCGAATACGAGGCCTTATTGCACTGTCTCCGGATGGCTGTCTCCATGGGCATACAATGCCTAGAAGTGCACGGGGAATCAAACCTTGCAATATCTCAAATAAATGGAGATTTCGACACTAAAGATCTGAAGATGGCAGCGTATCGTAATGCAGTCATAAAAATGTCGGCCCGGTTCGAGGGGCTCGAGTTCCATCATGTGGCTCGAGAAAGTAATCAAGCGGCAGACTTTCTTGCTCGTATTGGTGCTAAGCACGACCCCGTCCCACCTAATATCTTCCTGGAAAGGCTCTTTAAGCCATTCGTGGTGTGGCAGGGGGAAAACGACAACACTAGTCCGGACCCTAACATAACCCCAGATCCCGGAAACACCGACGTAACACTGTTGGCGCATTGCATCATGGCAGTCATTGCCCCATGGACCGAGCCCTTCCTGGCCTACCATAATAGGAAGGAGCTTCCTGAGGACCAGAATGAGGCCTGCTGCATTGTTCGGCGCTCAAAGGCCTACAAGGTTCATGGTGGAGAGCTCTACAAGAAAAGCGCCACCGGAGTCCTTCAACGATGTATATCCAAGGAAGAGGGGCTGCAGCTGAGGGAGTCCTGGATTAGGGGGTCTCTGGACAGCCGGACTATATCCTTTGGCCGGACTGTTGGACTATGAAGACACAAGATTGAAGACTTTGTCCCGTGTCCGGATGGGACTCTACTTGGCGTGGAAGGCAAGCTAGGCAATACGGATATGTATATCTCCTCCTTTGTAACCAACCTTGTGTAACCCTAGCCCCCTCCGGTGTCTATATAAACCGGAGGGTTTTAGTCTGCAGGACAACATACAATCATACCATAGGCTAGCTTCTAGGGTTTAGCCTCTCCGATCTCGTGGTAGATCAACTCTTGTACTACTCATATTATCAAGAATAATCAAGCAGGACGTAGGGTTTTTCCTCCATCAAGAGGGCCCGAACCTGGGTAAAACATCGTGTCCCCTGCCTCCTATTACCATCCGCTTTAGATGCACAGTTCGGGACCCCCTACCCGAGATCCACCGGTTTTGACACCGACATTGGTGCTTTCACTGAGAGTTCCTCTGTGTCGTCATCAATAGGCTTGATGGCTCCTTCAATCATCGATAGCGATGCAGTCCAGGGTGAGACTTTTCTCCCCAGAAAGATCTTTGTATTCGGCGGCTTCGCACTGCAGGCCAACTCGCCTGGCCATCTGGAGCAGATCGTGAGTTACGCTCCTGGCCACCAGGTCAGGTTTGGAAGCTTAAACTACACGGACGATATCCGTGGAGACTTGATCTTCGACGGATTCGAGCCCCTGCCTTGTGCGCCACACGGTCACAATGAGCATGATTTAGCTCTACCATCAGACAGTGTTCAGGAGATCGCGCAAGCAACCGCTCCGACCCTCAATTCGGAACCAGTTGCGCTATCCACAGACAGGTGGATAGACCCTGACACGAGGCCGTATCCTCAGCGGCGATCGAGCCGAATATCGACCTTACCCTTGACAAGAGACGTGATGCCAAGCTGCCGGATCCTTCCCCGGTCACGGACTCCGAACAGCCTACGCCCGTGCCTATCGAATCCGACTGGGCGCCAATCATGGAGTTTACCTCAGCGGATATCTTTCAGCACTCGACCTTCGGTGATATACTGAACTCATTAAGGTCTCTCTCCTTGTCAGGAGAGTCCTGGCCGAACTATGTCCGGCAGGATTGGGATGCGGATGACGAAGAAATTCGCCGCCCACCCACCACCCACTTAGTAGCCACTATCGATGATTTGACCGACATGCTCGACTTAGACTCCAGAGACATCGACGGTATGGACGACGATGCAGGAGACGAACAGGAACCACTGCCCACAGGGAACTGGACGCCCACTTCATCATATGACGTATACATGGTGGACGCACCCAAAGAAAACGACGACGAGGAATGGGAGGACGCAATGAAGGGTTGTTCCCTCGAGAAGTAGTCAAAGCGGCGGCGTAAGCGCCGCTCCAAATCCTGCCTCGGCAGAAACAACGACCATATAGACCCAGCATTAGAGCAGGGCGAACCATCGCCCGACCACGGCAACACGGAGAATCAAACCGAACAACCCGACTCCGTCGAAGATAACAGTCCGGACGACATCACTCTGGACAGGCACCCGGAGCAACAGAATGCCCATCAAAGGCTTGTTGCCACTGCGAAGAGTTTGAAAAAGCAGAAGCAAAGGCTCAGGCTGCACAAGACACACTCATAATCAAATGGAGCGAAGTACTCAATACTGCAATGAAGTACGGCAGTAATCGCCACACCAAGAGCTACCCGAAGCGAAAGTTGCTACCTGAATTCGATGAGGAGGCCTTAGATCCCCCGCAATTAAAAAACAAAATGGCCATCCGGTCGGTTGGACGACCTCGTGACCAACATAGAGCGGCAAATGATGCCGCACATAAGCCAGTACGCGATCCACGCGAGGGCTCGCATCAAAAGGATGGTGCAACCAGATCCATATACGGGCCACGCAAGCGCGCTCCAGCATGCAATGCAACAGAACAAACATCCGAACACCACGGTACACCCAAATACAGGGGTGCCGCACACCCCCTATGTTTCACCGATGAGGTGCTGGACCATGAATTTCCAGAGGGATTCAAACCCGTAAACATAGAGGCGTATGACGAAACGACAGACCCTGGGGTCTGGATTGAGGACTACATCCTCCATATCCACATGGCTCAAGGAGACGATCTCCATGCCATGAAGTACTTACCCCTCAAGCTCAAAGGGCCAGCTCAGCACTGGCTTAAAAGCCCCCCCCCCCCCGAAAACTCCATTGGAAGCTGGGAAGAGCTCGAAGACGCCTTTCGGGCAAATTTTCAAGGGACCTATGTCCGACCACCGGATGCAGACGATTTAAGTCATATAACTCAACAGCCCGGAGAGTTAGCCCGAAAGCTTTGGAACAGGTTCCTCACTAAGAAGAACCAAATAGTCGACTGTCCAGACGCCGAAGCCTTAGCAGCTTTCAAGCACAGTGTTCGAGACGAATGGCTCGCCAGACACCTCGGCTAAGAAAAGCCTAGAACAATGGCAGCATTAACAACCCTCATGACCCGCTTTTGCGCGGGCGAGGACAGCTGGTTAGCCCGATGCAGCACCAGCGACCCAAGTACATCCGAAGTCATGGACGGAAGCGGGAAATCACGACGCAGCAAAAACAAGCGCCGGAATAAAGAAGACAGCCCAAAGAGCATGACGGTAAACGCCGGATTCGGAAGCTCTCGGCTAGGTCAGCAAAAGCCGCCCTCCAAAGGCAACAGAGATGAACTGTCCAGCCTAAACAAGATTCTGGACCAAATATGTCAGATCCATAGTACCCCTGATAAACCTGCAAATCATACCCATAGAGAATGTTCGGTCTTCAAGCAGTCTGACAAGCTCAACGCCGAACATATAGGGCAGGATACACCAAGCGAAGACGAGGACGAGCCTCGCAAGCAAAGCACTGGGGAACAGAAGAAATTCTCACCAGAAGTCAAAACAGTCAACGTGTTACATGTGATAAAGGGGAGAAACAAAGTGGCACGCCTAGAGCCACATGCCCCAGGGCCTATCACCGAGGAGCTCTGCCACTGGTCGTCCCAACCGATCACTTTTGACCATCGGGATTACTCGGCAAGTATCCGGCGGGCAGGATCGGCTGCCTTGGTATTAGACCCAATAATTGACGGATACCACTTCACACGAGTCCTGATGGACGGCGGCAGCAGTTTAAACCTGATATATCAGGACACAGTCCGCAACATGGGGGTAAACCCAGCAAAAAATAGCCATAGCAATACTACCTTTAAAGGAGTAATGCCAGGCCCAGAAGCCCATTGCACGGGCTCCCTGCTACTAGAGGTAATATTCGGCTTTCCCGATAACTTCCCCAACGAAAAGTTAACCTTCCACATCGCTCCGTTCCAAAGTGGCTATCAAGCACTACTCGGACGCGAAGCTTTCGCTCGCTTTAACGCAATACAACATTACGCTTCTCTCATGCTTAAGATGCCCGGTCCACGCGGCATCATTACAGTAAATGGAAATATTGAGTGTTCCTTGTGCACGGAAGAGCGTGCGGCTGCCCTGGCAGCCGCACACTAAACGGCCTCACCAACTAAAGCTTTTGACAGGTCATTAAGACCACGGACGCGATTAGACGAGTCCGGCGCAGCTATATGTAATTGATACAGGTTTGATGGCCATACCCTATTAAAAATACAAGGGGCTCAACGCGCGCAAACAAGTGGCAATTAGGCTCAATTTTACTCATCTTGAATTATACATGGTTTCTTTAGTATAACCTACCTTTTTGCATGACAACTTTTCAACTAAGTTCCTCTCTTTTATAGATGACCATCATGCTACACCCGTCCAGGATACGGCACAACGGAGACACAGGCGCAGACGTGCAGCAGGGACCCGCTCCAAGGATTCTTTTTAGATTAAGACCCTGCGTAAACCTTTTTTTACTGTCTCTTGTTGATAAACATCCCTCGGATTCTCAGTACAATTGAGAAGGATGCTGACTTCTTGGCATGTGGCCACGTCAGAATAATGCACATACCTGGACACCAGGGGTTTATTACAAAGGGCACTGTTTAGGCCCGGTTTACACCGTAAAGACCGAATACCTTAGGGAGTATTCGGCGTCACGAGTTTGGCCTTATATGCATCAGCTCCGAATCATGTCTTTGGTCAAATGTTGGGTTTGCCCGACTCCTGTGTTTTGCTGCCTTATGTTCCGCTCAATCGACTAAGGCAGCACCAGGAGAACTACTGCGATTGTGCCCTGGTTCATCCGGACGAGCACCTCAGTAGAGAAAGCCGAAAACTGACTGTCATGATATAGCATGAGACTGGTCAACCACTCGATGACCTATCGGAATCTTCGGTATTCCTCCGCCTTAACGAAGGGCCGTTTCTCAGCCAAGCATGTACGCACCCCGAATTCGGATGAGTGCGGAGCCGCCAGGGGCTATATAGTAGCCCCACTGTCAAACTCCTCTAGCTAAGTGAAAGTGTTAAAGCATTATAGTCCGGTTGCCTAGTTCACTGCGCTTTCACGTCCTTAATGGACCAAGACGTTGGATCAAGTGTAAACATGCGTCTTCCGCGAACACCCCCGCATTATATGCGTGGGGACTGAAGCCGACGACTGCAATCTTTCAGGTTATACACATATATACATACACGGCCGCACAGGAGGCATCAAAATACTTTCGGGCAAAAGTATAAATATAGCCTTGATAAACTTAATAAAACATTGTTTTTACAATGGGAATACATGTCAGTCAAACATAATATTCTTCGAGCACTGGGCCTCTATCGAACGAGCGCCTTCAAGAACTTCTTCAAAATAGTGCTCGGCAGCCACTCGGCCTATGGCCGAAACCTGCGCTGCAACAGTGGTGGCATCCATCTCCGCCCAGTATGTTTTGACACGGGCAAGGGCCATCCGCGAGCCTTCTATGCACACCGACCTCTTCATCGCATTAATGCGCGGCACCGCACCAAGGAACTGCTGCACCAAACTGAAATAGTTGTTCGCTTTGGCCTTTCCGGCCACATAAGATCCACAACAGACCTCATGGCGAGTCCGGATAATCTATTCAGCTCAGCCCATTCGGCAAGCCGATCAGTCAACAGAAGTGGATGCTCTGGAACATTAAATTGTGACCAAAATAGCTTGTCCACTTCACGATCTATTTGATCTCGGAAGTATTCGGCGGCATCGACAGCACTCGCCGCCAAGTCCAGATATGCGTCCGCCGAACTCCACAGCCGGTCTAGAGGGGCATACCGAGGATCTCTAAACATCCTCCGCAGTATAAAAGGTTTCCCAGCCGCGATATCCCCGGCTTGACGCAGCTCCTCCTTCTTCGCTCTCATCACAGAGCGGGTGTCTTTGGTCGCCATCGTGGCCTTCTCCAGGCCCGTCGCCTTCTCCCGGTTTTCTTCTTCAAGAAGCTGGTAATGGTTGGCAGTATCTTTCAACTTTATAGCCATCTTGGCCATTTTTTATTTGCTCTCACTATGCGCGGCCTGTTCGGCCCTTAACCCGCATTACTACTCCTTGGTTGCTCCTTGGCTCAGGCAAGCTCCGCCCGAAGGGTATCCACGGTGGCAGCTCCATCTGTAGTCACAACATATTAAAGATACTGGCATCATGCTGCTCTCATTATGTGACATTCACCAGAAAAATCACCTACCATGCGCCTCGTCAAGCCGCTTGTTAACAAGCACGATGTCGGCATCTGCCGCATCCAGTTGCCGCCTTAGTTCGGCAAACCCATCAGTCCGGCTAGCAACCGGAGCTTCAACCACCTGCGCATATAGGCGGTCTGGTTATTACCTGGGACTAGGATCCTCTGTTTTCCTGAGTTCTCGATGACAACCCGAGTCTCAGGGGCTACTATCTACATAGGGCACACCTAAATATGTGCGGTACTGTCAAAAATGTACATCATTTCACGTACCTCAAAACCCGTCAGTAGACTCATAAAGGCTTCACTCAACCCGCTTTCGGCGGATGAAATCCTTTCAATCACCGTACCCATCCACGTACGGTGCTCTTCTGAGATAGTCGCTCTCTCTAGCAGATCCCTCAGTATGTCCGACCGCATACCAGATGGTGCCATACTCTTTTGATTGCTCTCTTCAAAAGCTGGATACTGGGGACTTCGGGTGGCCATAGGATTACCTTCTGGCCTTGCCAGATCAGGAGAAACCCTCCGCGACGACACTTCAAGGTCGCCTGCGTCTTGGTCTGGGGAGTCTGGGGGAGGCGTTTCGCTCTCCATCATCTCCGGAAGAAGTTCCCCTGAAGATGAGCTCTGCTGAGAAGGGCTAAGATCTGAGCTGCAAGATAAATGCTTCGGTTATTTTCCTCAGAAGTAAGGTAGGATATCTTCACTATTAAGTAATTTTTGATTACTTATAGCTCGTTAGAGGGCTGATCCTCGCACGAAGATTGTGCGGCAAGAACACCCTCCAAGGCAGGACCCTCTGGTGGAGATTTCTTCTCCCGTTTGGAAACCTTGGTTTCCGGATCTTCAGAGGTAGTTCTCTTCCTTCCGCGGGGAGAGACAATGCCAGATTCTTCCCCTTGGTTATCCTCCCTCGCGGAGGCACTCATTCCCTCGGTTCGAATAGGTAGTGATGGAGGTCCGCTTTCGCCCTCTTGATTCCCCCCTTCATCTTCTTTTGAGGGCACCAAACAAGGTGCTGGCTCGAGCATCTTTTCCAGCACCGGATTTTCCAAGCCTTCAGGAAGGGGGGCCGAACACCGGATCATCTTCACCTTTGTTATCCAGTCTTGGTCAAAGAGCGATTCTTCAGAATGATGTCATGATAAATAAAAGGACGGTGTGTTCGGCCATGGGATTACTTACTTGGGCAGCGGTGCGGTTGCTGCTCAGGCCCACGTCCTTGGTAGTGTCCGGACACTCCATTTGGGGTCCGAAGAACGATTTTTACATCTCCTCGTGCGTCAGGCCGAGGAAATTCTGAATAGTGCGCGGTCCTTCCGGATTGAATTCCCACATGCGGAGGAACCGGCATTTACAAGGCTGGACTCGACGAACCAGCATAACCTGCATTACCATAACCAGACTGAAATCTCCCTCGAAGAGATCTCGGATGCGGCTCTGCAGTATGGGCACGTCCTTGGCCGGACCCCAGCTCAGCCCCCTGCTGGTCCATGACATCAGTTGTGGTGGAGGGCCCGAGCGAAAGGTGGGGGCAGCTACCCACTTGGCACTTCGGGGAGCTGTGACATAAAATCACTCCCGTTGCCACAATCCGGACACCTCTGGAAAGGAACCCTTCGGCCATGGAGCGTCAACAATTTTGCTTATTAGAGCACCTCCGCATGCTGCGTACTGCCCCTCGACCATCTTCGGCTTCACATCAGAGGTCTTGAGCCACAGGCCAAAGTGAGGGGTAATGCGGAGGAAGGCCTCACAAACGACAATAAATGACAAGATGTGAAGAAGGGAATCCGGGGCCAGATCATGAAAATCCAGCCAGTAATAGAACATAAGACCCCTAACAAAGGGATCCAGAGCGAGGGCTAGTCCTCGAAGGAAGTGGGAGACGAACACAAAGCTCTCGTTGGGTTTGGGAGTAGGGACGACCTGCCCTCGGGCAGGCAGCCTATGCAAAATTTCAGCGGTCAGATATCTGGCCTCCCTTAACTTCTTGATATCCTCCTCCGTGATGGAGGAAGGCATCCACTGGCCTTGAAGGCTGGATCCGGACATGATTGAGGGTCCGAAGCACCTGACCTGGGCTTTGGGTGTTAGAACTCAAGGCAGGGGAAGGATTCGATTGAGCACGGGAGGGAAAAAAGTAAAATTCTTGTCCCTTATCAAGAGGGTGAATATCAATCGTCCTCCTCATGGCCGTTTGGGACTTGCCTAAAATCTAGGAGTCCTAGGCACGGTTGGGTTACCCACGTCCGTATTAATGAGAATCCCGTAATAAGGGGAGCACGATCTCTGCTTTGACAAGACGTGTCAAGAAACCACCTCACGGTATGTGCGGGGCTGGTTAAAGAAAAACGGTTCAAATAATTACCGGTCCATGGCGTGAGGTCATGCTGCCAAAACGTGTCAGCAGATTAGATTTGTGGAAATATTATTCTCTCTACGGTGGTATGTGGAACTTATTTTGCAGGGTCGGACACTATCCTTGTATTCAAACTCTTCCATGGTGTATTCGGAGGAGGAACCCACCTTGCAATGCCGAAGACAACACTGCGCGCTGGACTCATCGTCATTGAAGCCTGGTTCAGGGGCTACTGAGGGAGTCCTGGATTAGGGGGTCTCCGGACAGCCGGACTATATCCTTTGGCCGGACTGTTCGACTATGAAGACACAAGATTGAAGACTTCGTCCCATGTCCGGATAGGACTCTACTTGGCGTGGAAGGCAAGCTAGGCAATACGGATATGTATATCTCCTCCTTTGTAACCGACCTTGTGTAACCATAGCCCCCTCCAGTGTTTATATAAACCGGAGGGTTTTAGTCCGTAGGACAACATACAATCATACCATAGGCTAGCTTCTAGGGTTTAGCCTCTCCGATCTCGTGGTAGATTAACTCTTGAACTACTCATATTATCAAGAATAATCAAGCAGGACGTAGGGTTTTTCCTCCATCAAGAGGGCCCGAACCTGGGTAAAACATCATGTCCCCTGCCTCCTGTTACCATCCGCCTTAGACACACAGTTTGGGACCCCCTACCCAAGATCCGCCAGTTTTGACACCGACAATAGCTCTTGGCTGAAATTCATGCCGGACTCGGTGGTGACCACACCGCAGCTCGGGCCCTTGTTAGCAAGGCCTTCCGTACAGGGTTTTATTGGCCGACGGCCCGAGCAGATGCACATGACCTTGTCCAACGTTGTGTCGGATGCCAACTCTTTGCCAATCAAAGCCATATGCCCCCCACCGCCTAACAAATAATCCCCATCACTTGGCATTTTGTGGTCTAGGGACTCGACATGGTTGGACCCCTTAAAGGGGGAAGCCATAAGAAAAAATATCTGCTAGTTATGGTGGACAAATTCACTAAATGGATAGAGGCTAAACCGGTCAAAACGGCTCCAACTGACCCACATATCTGATGGATAGAGGCTAAATGGATAGAGTCCGGCACGGTGATAGACTTCATATCTGATGTTGTGCACCGTTATGGTGTCCCACATAGCATCATCATTGACAACGGCTCCAACTTCACAGCCGACGAGGTAAAAACCTCATGCACTAATCTGGGTATTAAACTAGATTGCGACTCCATCTACCACCCACAAACCAACGGTCAAGTCGAACGCGCCAACAGTCTTATTATGAGCAGCATCAAGCCCAGACTAGTGCGGTCTTTGAAAGAATCATACAAACACTGGGTTGAGGAGCTCGACTCCATACTCTGGGGGCTGCGGACCACGCCCAACCGTGCTACCAGATACACACCTTTCTTCATGGTGTATGGTGCAGAGGCCGTATTGCCCTGCGATATTATTCACGACTCACCTAGAGTGCGTATGTATGAAGAGAGAGAAGCCGAGCTCGATCGGCAGGATGGCCTAGATGCCCTTGACGAGGAACGCGATGTCACAAAAGCCCGTTCAGCAGTTTACCAACTGTAGGCTCGAAGATATCAAAGCATAGAAGTACGGGCCAAGACTTACAATGTTGGCAAACTCGTTCTACGCCTCCCGGAGAAGAAAAGGACAAACTCAAGCCCAAATGGGAGGGTCCCTTTATAATTGACGAAGTTCTCACCGGAGGAGCATACCGTCTTCGCGATGCATCAGACAATCGCCCCAAACCGAACCCCTGGAACGCGGCCAGACTCCGGAGATTCTACGCCTAGCGCTAAACCCCTTGTTCGTCTCCTCCTCCCCTGTTGTTTCCATTATTTTTTCTCTCTTTTCCGATTACTTTCCTCTTTCTTGCTTTAAAGATTTGGTACGGCTAGACCTCACACCATTGGCACATACATCTTCAAATATGTACGCCACTTATACCTGGGGGCTTCTCGGATAGAATTCTTGTCATTCCTTGAGCATCAAGCTTCTCACATATGAGTTTTTTCGTATGTAGCTTTTCTTCGCCATTATATGCATCGATATGACTTAAGTTTTGGCCAAGCTGGGTTGCCTGGCTCCTATGATTATGCCCTACGCCCCGTTAGTTCGGCTAGGGCAGAAAGGGAGCACCTCTACGATTGTTACTGCCGAGTCATCCGAATGTTTACCTCAGGCTGGGTGAAGACGAAATCTAGCGTTATTAAGGGAATATTCGGTCGGTGAATTAAAGATGTTTTTAAACTCACCCCATTGTGCACCCCCAGAAGTTATACAAACTGTGGTGCTCACACCACAATTCGGACATGCGCATTAAACGCATGCACACCCAGGGAAAGGAACCCTTAACGGAACTATTCTCTGTGGAAGATGTTTCTTACAATATCAATGTAATATAACATAGCTAGCCGGATACAACTTGTGTGTTCAAGCAACTATGACCCCTACGCCTAGTTTTCCACGCATACCCCAGCCTATTCGGCTGCAACGATATTCGGAAACACTCCGCACCTTCGGGACCGGAGGTTGAAGTGAGAAGGTCTGCCATGACAAATCTTTACCTAATAATAAAGCAAATTGGGTTTCTTTCGTCCGTCATGGCATTTTTCAAAAAAGTCCCTCTATGTTAGAGAATTCAACCCGCAGTCCTGTTTTAAGTAAAATGAATCGTTATTTTCATATTTTACACAACAGTCCCAGTCTTTTCTTGAAATCAAACAGCCGTCCGGATTTAAGTAACACCCGAATCATTATTTTACATTTTTTGAAACCCCCCCTGATGTTTTAGGTAATTCATCCGCGGATCATATTTAAGTCAAACTAATGCTTTTTAAAATCATCCATATTTTTTAAACCGTAACTCCAATTTGAGCATGTTATATATGAAATTTGATTAGAAAAATATGTAGAATATGAATATGAGATTATTTTTACCTGTTAAGTATTTTTAAATATTATTTTGGAATATATTTCAGTGAAACCAAATGATTTTTTAAATTATCTGTATCTTTTAAACCGTAACTTCGATTTTAACAGATTATATATGAAATTTTATTAGAAAAATGTGTGGAATCTAAATATGATGTTAATTTTACCTATTAAATATTTTTAAAATATTGTTATGGAAGCAAACTTATAAGTTATAGCGCAAGTTTCGTTTTTTCATACCGGCGGTGATCCGGATTGCAAATAAACACCCCACTATAACCATATACGGAAAAGAAAACATCGATAACTACACATGCATACCTCTGAAAAATATCGCAGGGGAAAACAACAGATTTCTCATCGCGAGAGTGAGAGAAAGCGAGTGAGAGAGAGAGAGAAAGAGAGGGAGAGAGAGAGGGAGAGAGAGAGGGAGAGGGAGAGAGAGACGTCTTAGGATTAACCATATTCAACACACATTTTTGTTGTTTTGTGTGAACACCGAGGCCATCACCGGCGAGGGTGAGAAGGATGATAAGCGGCAACACAAATATGATGCCTTGCAAAAATAAAGGAGATGAACCTATAGTGGTCTTGAGTGATGGTTGTTGAGTTAAGAGCGTGTGTTATGTTTTCTCTCCCGTTGCAATGCACGTGCTCGTTTTCTAGTGATATACAATTCGGCTAGATGAGGAAAGTACACAGTCACTTGGACTCGAACATCTCCTCTTCTATACCTTCCAACAGGCAATCTAACTTACAATCCCGTTGGGAATATTTGGCGGCCACCTCTACTTGGTCATACACTAAACTAACGGGAATTTCTTCCCCATTCGACCCTAGCAGTCCGACACGAGCCATGTGATTAGGATCCAGCTTGGTATATCGCGTATTCACCATGGCCCAGGCCTCTCGCGCACCCTCTCGGCATGCTGATATCTTCCACAGCCGGATACGCCGGTGTGCCCCCCTTGAATAGCTCTACCAGCTCCTCCATGCCTCCAGGAGGGGGGTCGGATGGCCATAAGGCCTTGGCTACACTCCGCATCACCTGCCGAGCTTGCTCGTGCAACTACGACAGCCCTTGCAGAAGATCACTCGATGATCCGGACACCTCCTCCTCGGGACGGTTCGTCAAAACACTTGCAATTACAGCTATATCAGCTACAGTTACCTCCAAAACTGTTATAAAACAAAAGTGGACACATACTGAATATGCCGCCTCGCAGCTTCTTGTTATCCTTCACGGAGTCAGCTAGCTGAGCTCGCACATCTTTCAGTTCTTCGCCCAATTTGGCGTTCGAGTCCTGGAGTTTCTTTTTCTCTTGAACGACTTTTGTCAATACACGCTCACCCGCTGCTAGTAGCTTTTTGGCTCCACGTTCTTCGCTTCGAGCGGCGTCCATTTGCTCTCGTACTTGGTCTAACGGCCGAACACAAAGATTAGTAGCCAGATTCGCACTATCGGTGTATCATCATGAATTTTTGATACAAGAAAAAATTACCGGGAGATGCCTTGTATTTCTCCAGTTCGGCCTTGGCAGCAAGCACCTGGTGCTGACACTTTTCCTGCTCCTAAGCTAGCTGGGTGTTCTTCTCCGTAAGCACCTGGTCATACATTGATCCTTAAATCAGTTATTTCAACTCCTTTAAGTCTCGGGGGCTACTGGCATATGGTTATCATAGTCAAACAAAACAAATTTACCTGCACATCTTTCAAATGTTGCTTTGTGGCCCTGTTAATCCCATCTCGAGCAGCTCAAATACATGCATCGGCCGAGTTGAAGGCGTTAAATGACTCTTCTGAAAAGCCAGGGTCTTGTAAAATGGTCCGGCACCGCCGGTGATTCATCGCACTCTCCACTTTCGAGTTGGTGACGGATACATCATCCGAGTCCTCGGCTGGAGGACAGTCTGGCTTCGCCTCCGCATCAGCACCCGTCTTCATGGCAGGATTTGAATCCTGGCTACGGGACGTACGACTACTCGAACCTCCGGATACGGTCTGGCGCATCTTTCTCCTGACACATGGATAATAGGAAGGTCACGGTTGGACGTGACTGCTCAGGTGCAGGTTGGCGAATTCATACCTCTTCGATGAAGGCACAGTCGTATCCTCGTTTGCTTTCCTCTTGGAAGGCTCGCCCGGAGTGGGGGGACGCTCTCTTTGGAGGTACCCTTGGAGTATGACGGCGCGCCGAACCCTTCCCCTTTTGAGCACAAGATAGTGCGGTGGGTAAGAAGGAAGGAGAGATCTCTTTTGAATAAGGTGTGTTCAGATCACTTACGTGTGTAGCTGGGAGAAGACCGGGGTAGTCGGCGATGATGGCCACTTCTGTGCCATCATAGCTCGTCTGGTAAAACACCCCCTCCGCAAGCACCACAAATATATCTGGATCCTCTTCGAACCCGGGATCGAGCTCCCGGTTGTGGTCCTCTGGCTGTAGGGCGGGACTATAAAATTCCTCAGTGACCTTTCGCCATTGCTGTCATAAGCAAACAAGCTAGAAGTTTATCAAAGGCAATTCGGAGATGGAAGGAGTAAAAACGGAGTGGTCGGGCCTTACCCAGCTGGGAGGGTTATACATAGAGTACCCGTCTCTAAATTTGATGCAGAGAAATTCCTTTTCCTCCCCTTTGAACAGTTCGGCTAATATCTTAGCCAAAGCGACAGGGGTATCCGGACCTTTCCGGCCGCAGCGAGAGGCGTCGTGCTCCCCATTGTAGTGCCACACTGGAAGCCCTCTATATTGGAGCGGTTGAACCCCTCGCGCTATGGAGATCGCCATAACCTCAATTACTGTGAGTCCGGACTGAGTGAGCTCTTTTATCCTGCTCATCAGCTGACGAACCTCCGCGCCATCTTCCTCTTCAAGACTTCGGGGATGCCAACTGTGGCGTTTCTTCAGCGGGACGCGCGTAAATTCGGGAAGACCCTTTCGAACTGGGTCGGGAAGCGCAACGTCCTGTATATAAAACCATTCGGAGGGCCATTCATCAGGTGCCTTCCTTGTTGTGCCGGATGGATATCCGGTATCGGCGACGCGCCATACTTCGGCTCTGCCCACTTCAAATATTAACCCTTCGTGATTGCGCGGGACGAGACAGAACAGCTTCCTCCACAACTCGAAATGAGCCTCGACACCCAGGAAGAGTTCGCATAAAGCGATGTAACCCGCAATGTGCAGAATAGAGGCCGGAGTGAAGTTGTGCAGCTAGAGGCCGTAGTACTCCAGAAGCCCTCGAAGGAATGGATGGATAGGAAATCCAACACCTCTTAGCAGGTAGGGAATAAAACACACTTGCTATCCCCCGGACAGATTGGGGAAGTCCTCTGCCTGAGTCCCCTCATTGAAGGAAGCTAGCCCCATTCGAACAGGGATGAGATCTGCATGGGGAGGAATCCCTGCATTTACAACTTTGTCAATCGGCTATGAGACACGGAACACCTCTCCCACTCGCCTTTCTCTGGGCGGGACTAGCCGAGGAACTGGGAACACTAGCCATGCTGGAACAGTTTCTCCTGAGTAGTCTCGGGGAATTTCTTCTGCGTAGCGCTGAATGGATCTGGAATCCAATCTCTTTAAATAGGCGCTCTTCCTTGCATGGATGGGGTGTTATTCGCAAAATACCCTGATTTTCCACATTCACTCGACACGTGGAGAACGAATATTATTTAGTGCGCAGAAGCCAAGGAGGCGACATTGGATTAATGGCCGGATACATTACCTGGAGATCATTGAAGGGGGAACCCGCCTTGCAATGCCGAGCACCTCCCTATTGAAGAATGGTTCAGGGGCTACTAAGGGAGTCCTGGACTAAGGGGTCCTCGGGCGTCCGGCCTGTTATCCATGGGCCGGACTAATGGGCTGTGAAGACATGAAGGCTGAAGACTGCACCATGTCCGGATTGGACTCTACTTGGCGTGGAAGGCAAGCTTGGCGACCGAAGATTCCTTCTTATGTAATCGACTCCATGTAAACCCTAGATCCCCTCGGTGTCTATATAAACCGAAGGGGATAGTTCGGAAAGGACACCACATATACTCATTACCATATTCACATAGGCTAGACTTCTAGGGTTTAGCCATTACGATCTCATGGTAGATCAACTCTTGTAATACTCATATTCATCAAGATCAATCAAGCAGCAAGTAGGGTATTACCTCCATAGAGAGGGCCCGAACCTGGGTAAACATCATGTCCCCCGTCTCCTATTACCATCGATCCTAGACGCACAGTTCGGGACCCCCTACCCGAGATCCGCCGGTTTTGACACCGACTGGAGACGCTAGAGGCTGAGGCCTTCCAGGAGCTTCCAGGGAGCCTCACCAACCATACTGGCAACAACAGCTACAGGGTACCACTAATCTCTCATCAGCAAGCTTATGCTAATAATGGGTCGCGGGAGGATCAGGTCACAGCGGCGGACGGCGGCTGAGGGAGTCCTTGATTAGGGGGTATCCGGACAGCCGGATTATATCCTTTGGCCGGACTGTTGGACTATGAAGATACAAGATTGAAGACTTCGTCTCGTGTCCGGATGGGACTCTACTTGGCGTGGAAGGCAAGATTGGAAACTCCTCGGCCCCTGGGTCTCAGATTGGGTAGGGATTCGGACTCAAATCCACCCACCCACCCAGACATAAACGATCTTTCCCACATCAGGCAAGAGCCCCATGAAACAATACATCATTGTTGGGCCAGATTCCTCCTTGTGATGAACAAGGTTAAGGACTGTCGCGAGGAAGATGCAGTCTCACTTTTCTGCAATAATTGCACGGACAAGGGAATCCTTAACGCCTTAAGTCACCGTGACATATCACGCTTCGCTGACTTGACGTCAATAGTATGAAAGTACTGTGTGATGGAAAGCGCCTAGAAAACCGAAACGAAATTTTGGGATAATCCGGCTCCGAATATACACCCAGTCCGAAGTAAAAGGGTGCACTATCATAAGACGCCCGAGCTAGTTGCAAAGAAACAAAAACCCTCTACAGGGCATGGAACCGTACTGGAGGGATGGCTTAACGGACCCTGCAAAATTCACAGTACAACGGATACAATACCAACACACAGCCTTAGATCATGTTGGATACTCCGGCAGGTGGCCAAAAGTGGTGAGGATCTTCTTATCCCAAATGCCACAGAGCACCATCCCGTGGATAATAAAACGGTGTTAACAGTCTTTGGGACCTTTGCGTCAAATAATAGGTGCAAGAGAACACTCCGCAGCATGGCCGAAATCTGCCACGTAGCAGCAATAAATCCATGGAGTGACACGGCTATTACCTTCAATGCCAGTGACGAACCTAAATTCCGAACAGCCCGAGCACCAGCTACACTGGTCCTCAGTCCAATTGTGGACGGCTTTCGACTCACCAAAGTACTCATGGACGGCGGCAGTGGATTAAACCTCATCTATGAGGAAACTCTTCAAAAAATGGAAATAGACTGGAACCGCATTAAGCAAAGTAGCACAACCTTCAGGGGAATCATACCCAGTCGGGAGACACGATGCGTTGGGAAAATCTCACTAGATGTGGTATTCAGTACGCCAGAGAATTACAGGTCTGAAGAAATTACATTTCAAGTGGCCCCATTCAGCAGTGGATACCACGCCCTTTTAGGACGTGAGGCGTTCACGATCTTCCAAGCCATACCCCATTACGGGTACATGAAGGTCAAAATGCCCGGGCCCAATGGAATCATCACCCTCGCTAGTGATCCGGACACTGCACTCCGAGCCAAAAACAAAACAGCCGCACTGGCCCTCGAGGCATTATCCGAAGCCCTCTCGGCCGAGGAGCTAACCACGCTACGCTCCAAAGTGGACAGGGACGACGTGATACTCGATAAGAGATCCAAGTCCACCTCTTTTAAACCAGCGGATGAAATAGTCAAATTCCAAGTCCACCCAATGGACCCTACAAAAACAGCCTCCATCGAGGCACAGTTAAAACCCGCCGTGGATGCCGCACTACGAGAGTTCCTGCGCGAGAATTGGGACATATTCACCTGGCACCCCTCAGACATGCCAGGAATCACACGCAGGCTGGCCGAGCATAGCCTCAATATCATAAAGGGATTCAAGCCGGTCAAGCAAGCTCTTCGACGTTTCTCCGAACCTAAGAGACAGGCCATGGGAGAGGAACTAGCCAAGTTATTGGAGGCCGGATTCATCAGAGAAATAAAACACCCAGACTGGCTAGCAAACCTGGTGATGGTACCAAAGAAGGATAAATCCTGGCACCTTTGTGTCGATTTCAAGGAGCTCAATAAAGCTTGCCCAAAGGATCCCTTCCCCCTCCCCCGCATCGACCAAATTATCGATTCTACCGCAGGATATGAGTCATTGTGTTTCCTCGACGCATACTCCGGTTACCACCAAATCAAGATGGCGGAGTCCCACTAAGCCGCAACGGCATTCATCACACCATACGGTCCCTTCCGTTTCAAAACAATGCCTTTTCGGTTCAAAAACGCCGGCGCAACATATCAGCGCATGATTCAGACATGTCTGGAGAAACAAATCGGCAAAACAGTAGAGGCATACGTAGATGACGTGATCGTCAAAACCAAACACGTCGACTCTTTGATAGACGACTTGAGGCTCACATTTGACAACCTCCGAACATACGACATTAAGCTCAATCCGAAAAATGCGTTTTTGGCGTACCAGCCAGAAAGCTCCTGGGTTTCATTGTCTCCAGTAGAGGAATTGAAGCTAACACGGCCAAAATCCAAGCTTTGTCACAGTTGGCTACCCCAACAGACCTCAAACAAATCCAGAAGTTAACAGGATGCGTGGAGGCTCTAAGCCACTTTATCTCCCGCTTAGGAGAAAAGGCTTTACCCCTTTATCGCCTCCTCCAGCGCACCGGACACTTTGAGTGGACGGACGCTGCCATAGCCGGATTGGAAGAAATAAAGGCCATTTTGGCAACCAACCCAATCCTGGTCACGCCAAACATCGGCGAACCAATGCTGTTGTACATTGCGGCAACCCATCAAGTTGTAAGCGCAATGCTCGTCGTCGAACGAGAAGCTGACGGACATAAATTCCCTCTTCAAAAGCCGGTACACTATGTATCCACTGTCCTCACTCCATGCAAATCACGGTACCCACATTATCAAAAGATAGCCTACGCGGTATTCATGGCATCCCGGAAGCTGCGACACTACTTTCAAGAGTGTTCGATTACAGTAGCCTCGGAAGTGCCACTTAATGATATTATAAACAACCGCGATGCTACGGCCGGATTGCCAAATGGCCTATTGAGCTCCTCCCGTTCGACATAACATACAAACCTTGACGAGCCATTAAGTTGCAAGTAGTGGCCGACTTTGTCACCGAATGGACGGAGGACGAACTCCCTAAAGAGTACGGCGCATACTCCAATTGGACCATGCACTTCAATGGTTCTAAAATGCTAGCTGGTCTAGGGGCTGGCGTCGTCCTGACGTCCCCAACCGGAGATACCATTTAGTAAGTACTGCAAATATTGTACACAGACTCCAACAACGCAGCCGAATACGAAGCCCTGTTGCATGGTCTTCGGATGGCAGTCTCCATGGGCATTCAACGCCTGGAGGTGCGTGGGGATTCAAACCTTGCAATATCCCAAATAAATGGAGACTTTGACGCCAAGGATCCGAAAAGGGCGGCCTACCGAAACGCTATCCTAGAAATGTCACCTCGGTTCGAGGGGCTCGAATTTCACCATGTGGCTCAGGAAAACAATCAAGTGGCAGATATCCTCGCCCGCATCGGCGCAAAACGCGATGCGGTCCCCCCAACATCTTTCTGGAAAGGCTGTTCAAGCCACCCGTAGTATGGGAAGGGGACACTGGTAACCATAGTCCGGACCTGGACAAAATGCCCAATACCGAATACTCTGACACAATCGGAGGCCCCGCCACCAAAATCACACCTTCAGCCCACGTAATAATGGCCATTATAGCCCCATGGACAGAACCATTCCTGGCCTACATAACTAGGCAGGAACTTCCGGAGGACCAAAATGAGGCATGCTGCATAGTGCGGCGATCTAAGGCCTACAGGGTCCACGAGGGAGAATTGCATAAAAAAGCACTACCGGAGTCCTTCAAAGATGCATCTCCGAAGAGGAAGGGCGAAACCTTTTAGCAGAAATCCACGATGCCGCAGCCCGGGCTCTTGTAAGCAAGGCCTTCCGTACAGGATTCTATTGGCCAACGGCCTGGGCAGATGCACATGACTTGGTCCAACATTGCGCCAGGTGCCAGCTCTTTGCAAATCAATGCCACATGCCACCGATCGCCCTTCAAACAATCCCTATTACGTGGCCCTTCATGGTCTGGGGGCTTGACATGGTTGGACCCCTTAAAGGAGGAACCCACAAGAAAAAATACTTACTGGTCATGGTGGATAAATTCACCAAAAGGATAGAGGCCAAGCTTGTTAAAACAGCCGAATCCGGACCAGTGATAGACTTCATATCTGGGGTCGTACACCGTTATGGCGTCCCCCCATAGCATCATCACTGACAACAGCACAAACTTCACAGCCGATGAGGTAAAACTCTGGTGCAGCAAAATGGGCATCAAGCTCGATTATGCTTCAGTCTATCACCCACAAACCAACGACCATGTCGAGCGAGCAAACGGTCTTATAATGAGCGGCAATAAACCCAGATTAGTGCGTTCCTTAACGGAGTCTAACACGCACTGGGTAGAGGATCTCGACTCCGTACTCTGGGGGCTGCGGACCACGCCGAATCGTAGTACCGGATAGACACCCTTCTTTATGGTGTACGGCACAGAGCCAGTCTTGCCCTGTGACATAATTCATGACTCACCTCGAGTGCGCATGTAAAGAAAAAAGAGAAGCCGAGCTCGATCGGCAGGATAGTCCGGACACCCTAGAGGAGGAGCGTGACGTAGCCAAAGCCCGTTCCACATTTTATCAGCAACAGGCTCGCAGATACCAAAGCACAGAAGTACGGGCCAAAACTTATAACATTGGCGAACTAGTTCTACGCCTGCCGGATAAGAAAAAGAACAAGCTCGAGCCCAAATGGGAAGGTCCCTTCATTATTGACCAAGTTCTGACTGGTGGAGCGTACCGACTGCGGGATGCATCGACTAGTCGACTCGAGCCGAACCCATGGAACGCGGCCAGGCTCCGAAGATTCTATGCCTAGCGCCGGACCCTATGTTCATCCCCTCCCTTTGTCCATTTTTGCATGTACATTATCTGTCTTGTTTTTCTTTCTTCCTTTCTGTTATTATTTCTCTAGGCCCTTATGGGCCAACTTGTGCCTCACTTGCACATTATAGATGCGCTAGCCACACTCATAATACCTGGGGGCTTCTTTCACAGAAGCTTAATTATTTATCTGGGCCTCAGGCCCCGAACATGTGTCATGCTTCCGCATGTACCTTTTTTTTCCATTATATGCATCGATATGACTTAAGTTTTGGCCAAGATGGGTTGCCTGGCTCTTGTATTTATCCCCTACATTCCCGTTAATTCGGCTAGGGCATAAGGGGAGAACCTCTGAGATTGTTACTGCCGGGTCAGTCGGACGTGTACCTCAGACTGGGTGAAGCCGAAAGCTAGCGTTCTTAAGGGAATATTCGGTCAGTGAACAAAAGATGATTTTTATTTATTGTCCATATCTGCCCCCAGATGTTTTTCCTGCGTTTCCTATCCCAGTCCGGACATGCACTTTAGGGCATGCTTACCCAGGGAAAGGAACCCTTAACGGAACTATTCTCCCTGGAAGATGTTTCTTACTACCCATGTAATATAACATAACTAGTTGGGCACTTGTCTGTTCAAGCACTTATGACCCCTACGCCTGGTCTCCATGCATGCCCCGGTTCTTATATAACTGCGCGGGTATTCGGATACACTCCGGACTATTGGGTCCCGAGGTTGAAGTGAAAAGGTCCGCCAAGACAAATGATCTACAATCCGGCTAGAAGGCATTATACATGTCACTTTCATTACATTGTCATACAGACTGACTAAATTCCTCTTCTATACCATCCAACAGGAGGTCTAGCTTACAATCCTGTTGGGAATACTTTGCGGCTAATTCTACTTGCCCATAAACTAAGCTAACGGGGATCTCTTTTCCGTCGGGCCCCACAGGTCTGACCTCGGCCATGTGATTTGGGTCTGCCTTGGTATACCGTGTCTTCACCATGGCCCAGACTTCTCTGGCACCCTGTCGGAAGGCTGATGTCTTCCATAATCAAAAGCGCCGCCGTGCTCCCTTGAGCATTTCCGCAAGCTCTGGAACGCACTCTTGCAGGGAGACGGACGACCACAAGGCATGGGCAACACCCTGCATCACCTGCCAAACTTGTTCATGCAGATGTGATAGCTCGGATAGAAGATCACCCACAGACCCGGGCATTTCCTCCGCGGGACGACCCATCAGCATACCTATAGACATAAACGTTGTTAGTCGGCTTCTTTGCCGAACTCCTTTAAAAGGATTCATTCAAGCACTTACCGAAAATGCCGCGCCGAAGCCGCTTATTCTCCTTCTTGGAGTTTGCAAGATGGCCCCGAACGTCTTTTAGTTCCACGCTCAGCTTAATATTGGCATCTTGGAGATTGTTTTTCTCCCGCCTAACCTCAGTCAGCACGCGTTTGCCAGCCTCTAGCTGTCGCATAACATGCTGGTCCTCCGGATTTTCTCCGGATTCATCCGCAACATCTGTTGTTAGATCTGCAGACGTGCCGCACATTATATGGTAACCATCATTCTTTAAAGTAAATGTTACCAGCAGGTGACTTTTTTGGTTCCTGCAATGCGGCCACAGTAGCCCGCAGTTGGGTCTTGCATCCCTCTAGCTCCTGTGACAGCCTAGTATTCTTCTCTGTAAGAACCTGCACAATAAAGGTGATCCTTAAATCAGTTCTGCTAACTGTTTCAAGTCTTAGGGGCTACTGATACATATAAATCGTTAGATTTACTTGCCCGTACATCCTTTACATACTGATCCGTAGCTCTGGCTAGACCATCTTGAGCAGCTCGGAGGTACGCCTCTCCAGAATTGAAGGAATCAAATGCCTCTGGTGAGAAACAAGCGTCATGGAGTACGGCTCGGCGGCGCCTATGATTCATGGCGCTTTCCACCTCTGAGTTTGTAGCGGATAATCTATCTGCATCCTCTGTAGGGGGATTATCCGGCGCCCGCCCCATATCGGCTTCCGCCTCTATGTTCGGTCCTGGCGCCCGGCTGGTGGAAGCGTGATTAGTAACATCGCCGGACATATTCCGGCGAGCGTTTATTCTGTTAAAGAAACACGGGCGTCATTATATTTCGAGAAAGACAACAACCATGGAGCGGGGTTTGTTATACCTTTGTGTCGGTGTCTCCGTCCCGACCGCCTTCCTTTTTGGCCTAGCCGGCCTCGGTGCCTCTTGTTGGCGCGTTGCTGCGGGTTCAGCAGGGCGTCCCGAATGCCTTCCCTGTAAAAATGCCATGTGTATATGGTGGGTGAAGTGTCTAAAAGGGGATCCTACTTTTGGAGTTGGGATTTTTGTTTTTTCTTACGTGCGATGCAGGGAGCAGTCTGGGATAGTCGGCCGTAATGGCCACCATGACATCATCGCAGCTTAATTGATAGAACTGCCGGTCTATCAACTCCACGAATATAACCGAATCTTCTTCAAGTCTGGAGTCGAGGGCCCGGTCAGGGTCCTCTGGTTGTGGAGAAGGGCTGCTGACCTCCTTAATGGCTCTTCGCAGTTCTTGCCGCAAAGTGGCAAGGTGAATACTTACGACAAAGAATGCGGGAAAAATGGGAGCAGGGAGATATAGCTTACCCAGGTTGGAGGATTGTACATGGAGAATCCATCCCGTGGCTTGATGCGGGTGAACTCCTCTTCCTCATCCTTGAACAATTCAGACAGAATTTTCGCTAAAGCGGCAGCATTGTCCGGACCCTTACGCCCGCAGCGGGTGGCGTCATCCGCCCCGTTATAACACCACAAGGGGTGCCCACGATATTGAAGTGGTTGCACTCCCTGCATTATGCAAATCAACATAACTTCGATTACTGTCAATCCTGATCGAGCCAGTGCTTTAATTCGGTTCATCAGATAGAGGACTTCTCCATTATCTTCCACCTGGGGGCTCCGTGAGCGCCAACTTTGGCGTTTCTTTAGAGGAGCATTGTTGAACTCAGGAAGACCCTGCCGAACAGGGTCCGGAAGGGGAACGTCCTCCATATAAAACCATTCTGAAGGCCAGTCTTCGGGTGACTTCTTCGGAGTACCGGACAGGCATCCAGAATCGGCGATGCGCCATATTTTGGCTCCACCCACTTGATAAAGTGACCCCCTCTGTGTGCGAGGGACGAGGCAAAATAGCCTTTTCCACAGCTCGAAGTGAGCCTCGCAGCCCAGGAACAACTCGCAGAGAGCCACATAGCCGACGATATGTAGGATGGAGGCGGGGTGAAATTGTGTAATTGGAGGCCGTAGAACTCCAGGAGCCCGCGGAGGAACGGATGTATTGGAAATTCGAGTCCCCTTAATAGA
Organism: Triticum urartu; assembly: GCF_003073215.2. Lineage (NCBI taxonomy): Eukaryota > Viridiplantae > Streptophyta > Magnoliopsida > Poales > Poaceae > Triticum > Triticum urartu. The sequence goes on from NC_053024.1 coordinate 418,992,172, forward strand.
TAGGGAACAAGGCAGACCCGTTCCCCCATAGAGGGACAGGAAAGCTCTCCGCTTGCTCCCCGCCATTATAGGTGGCAAGCCCGGCTCGAACGGGCACCATGTACGCCGGAGGGAGAAATCCCTTAGTCTGTAGTTCAACTATACGGCTGTGTGGGACTAAACACTTCTCCCAATCACCGGGCTTAGGGCTTCGGGGGCGGGAGGAGGAGCTGCGGAGGTCAGCCATGCTGGAATGGATCTTTCCGAAACGCGCTCTGATGGACTCTCACTGGGGGAGGATGGTATGGATCGGATCTAAGGATCCCCATCCCTTTAATGGACAATTTATTTATCTAGCTAGGGGGGCGAATGTAAAAACGCCCTGGCGCCTCGTATTCATTCGACGCGTGGGAGAAAGCCCTTATTGGGCACAGAAGTCAAGAGGTCCAAAACATTTATGGGACCGGACATTGCTTTACAAACGTTCGAAAGATGGAGAAGAACCCGCCTTGCAATGCCGAAGACAATACTGCGTGCCAGACTCATCATCATTGAAGCCTGGTTCGGGGGCTACTGAGGGAGTCCTGGATTAGGGGGTATCCGGATAGCCGGATTATATCCTTTGGCCGGACTATTGGAGTATGAAGATACAAGATTGAAGACTTCGTCTCGTGTCCGGATGGGACTCTACTTGGCGTGGAAGGCAAGCTAGGCAATACGGATGTGTATATCTCCTCCTTTGTAAACGACCTTGTGTAACCCTAGCCCCCTCTGGTGTCTATATAAACCGGAGGGTTTTAGTCCGTAGGACAACATACAATCATACTATAGGCTAGCTTCTAGGGTTTAGCCTCTTCGATCTCATGGTACATCAACTCTTGTAATACTCATATCATCAAGAATAAATCAAGCAGGACGTAGGGTTTTCCCTCCATCAAGAGGGCCCGAACCTGGGTAAAACATCGTGTCCCCTGCCTCCTGTTACCATCTGCCTTAGACGCACAGTTCAGGACCCCCTACCCGAGATCCGCCGATTTTGACACTGACAGCGGCCCCGGCTCGACAGCCTCCCTTCCACCAGGAGGAGCGCACTGGGGGCTGAAGGGAAGGAGCCGGGTGCAAGGCCCTTCCCCGCATCGCGCGGAGCAGGGCGTCCCCCGGAGGTAGGCCCTTTGCTGGGGAGGTGCTGGTGAGCCTTCCCCCGGCAGAGGACCCGTAGTCGCCGAGGCCGCCGCCGGTGTCCCCATTGCCCCTTGGCTTTGTCCTGGTCTCCGGACGCACCAACGGTGGTCGAGGGTGGCGCAAGGCGGGGCCCTCATCCGGTGATATGACATAAGGCTCACGCCTGTGAAGATCTCTGCTCGTGACACTCTCACGTAATAATGATTGGGGATGTACACGCCCCGGAGTCTCAGGAGTGCCACCCTTGGGCCTCGGGAGCTCCCTCCCACGTTCTAGTGGCAACACTTAGCTCCGCGCTGGTGAAAAGACAAGAAGACTAGACTAGGCGCCGGACGCGGCCATTTTCTTTTAATCTCTTTTCTGTAGCCCTGTTTTCTGGCTTTGAATTTAAGTTTGAAGCTGAATTTTCATCGGTGTGTGCAAGGGGTGTCTTTTATCGTTCGTGCGATTTCTTGTGTTCTGGTTCCTTGCCTTGATTCAGGGTTCGCACCTGCTGCCTACCCCCTCGCGAGCTCCTCGTGAGCGGGGGCTGGGCACGGCGCACGCGCGCTGCACGCACGTCCTTCCATGGCTGGCACTTGCTTCTCGCGAGGCCCTCTCGGACGGATTGACAGGTCCCTTAGAATCTCACGACCTCACGAGCCGGTCTGGAACTGGCCCCGACTAAGGTAAACTGCAGTAGTAAGCTCGCGGCAGGACTCGCGGGCTCATAAAAACACATCTCCGGCTTGGCCTAAGGAATAGAAGCAATAGTCTATTTACATGAGAGCGCAGTGTCCTCGTTTCCTCTTTGGTGCTAAAGAGGCAAGCGCAGGCGAGGAGTCCCGAGGCATCAGTCAAAGGTTTCCATACCGGTGCAACAAGACCGAGACCAGCAGGATGGCAGGACGGAGGTCACCGTGGAGCCCAAGACGACGTCACCACCAGAGCCTTTGGCAGGCGAAGACCACCTTTAGTCAGGATAACATGTACTAGTTGTCTCCCTTCGGATTTGGCCATTGTGGGATCCCTTCCCGCTCAATATTTGGGAAGAGGACTAGGGCCTCTATAAATAGGACTAGCCACCACCATAAAGGGGGGATCCAGATCATCCTCAACCACACAAGTTCACCAAGGACAAGAACACCTCTCCTCATGAGGTTGTTCTTCCCTTGTAACTTCTCATCCTCAGCCCAAGAGGCAATCTGTCGTATGTGGGGCTCCGGCAAACCCTTAAGGTTCGAACATTGGGGTACGCGCGAAGTCTTCCCCTCCTACCAATCTACACTCTAGCTCACTAAGATCTTGCGGACGAACTCGATGAACTCACAACACAGAAAGACATGGGGTTTATACTGGTTCGGGCCACCGTTGAGGTGTAATACCCTACTCCAGTGTGGTGGTGGATTGCCTCTTGGCCTGATGATGAACAATACAAGGGGAGAACAACCTCTTGAGGTTGAGGTGTTCTTGCGCGTGTGAGCTTGTGGTGTGTCTCTCGATCTCTGATGATCTCCTCTAGCTCAGATGAGGTTCCCCCCATCCACTGTGGTGGCTAGTCCTATTTATAGAGGCCCTGGACCTCTTCCCAAATATCGAGCGGGAAGGGAGCCAACAATGGCGGGCTAATTTGAAGGGGGGCAGCTAGTACAAGCTATCCTGACAAAAGTAGTCTTCGCCTGCACAAAGCTCTGGTGGTGACGCAGCTTTGGGCTCCACGATGACCTCCGTCTTGCTGTCCGTGCTCTTGGTCTTGTTGCATCGGAAAGGAAACCTTTGCCTGATGCATCGGTACTCTGAGGCTGCGCTTGCCCCCTTTGCACCAAAGAGGAAACAAGGACGCTGCGCGCGCTGGCGCCCGCCTAGTCGCCGCCTGGTGCCGATCGTCATGGCTAACGTCATGAGGGCCTCGTGAGGTTTACCTTTCCTTGATATCTCCGCTCCTTGTGAGCCTGCCTAGCTAGACCACTCCAGAGGAGGTCTTCGTCGTTCGCCTCGCGAGGCTTGGCCCCTCGCGAGGTCTTGGATGCTTTGTTGGTGAAGACGGGCCGTACAGCCTGATGGCTCAGCCACGCCGCGGGCCGTAGGCAGGCAAGTCTGGGGGCCCCCATTCCTAGCACGCCGACATAATCCACCACACCACACTGGAGTAGGGTATTACACCACATTGGTGGCCGGAACCAGTATAAACTCTTGTGTCTCTTGTTCTTTGGGTTCGTCGAGCTAGGCCGTGAGATCATGATGTGCACGAGCTAGAGAGGGGGGAGAAATCTTCGTGCGCACCCAGTGTTCGAACCTCAAGGGTTTTGCCGGAACCCAAAACCCGACAGTAGGGGCCCCCATGTCCATGGTCGTACGCAAGGAAGTTCCTCATTTTTTGTTATATATACGCCATTGTCTGCGTATGGAAAAAGACAATGCTTCCTCCTAGTGGTTTCCTGAAATCGAGGACCCACAACATCGTCAGCGTATATAGCCAATAGACAAGAGAACAGCACAAGATCGGCTGACTACTGGGACGTAGTTGCTCGAGCAGTATTTTTTTTGTTATTGTTGAGACGAAGTAGGGTTTCAACTAAGCTGTGGCCCGTCTAGCCCAGGCTTATATTTTTTGTTCACCACATGACCAGCCCAGCTATTTTTACTTTGTGAAAATGAGCCCAGTTTATTTTTTCTGAAGAATACCCAATCCAGGCCTACTTATTTTTCTACGCCCAGATGGGCTGCAACTCTTTCAAGACGCCTGCAAATCTTGAAAGTAATATGAAATGGGTTGTAAATATAAAAACAGATTACAAATTGGCAATTAATTTATAATTTCTAAAAAAACTCACATTTTCAGATTCCAATTTCACTAGGCTTTAACCTAATTTAAATATATCTTCAAAGTACTTTAAATCTGGCTCAACATTTCAGTATTAAAAATAGTTTGGAACCCACAAAAATATGCGAAATTTCGTTTAAATTTTTAACCCTGGCCATGGCCAACAAAAATGGAGTGCAATAAATTGCATAAGAAGTTGCAATGAGAAATATATAAATTATTAAAAAATAGGGAATGGTCTGACTTGTGGGCCTATTAATTTGACGCGTATGCAAGATTTTTTACTTATTATATACGTCAACAAACGATTCTAGCAGATGTAATCGTTGGATGTCAATCCAACGGCCGTCATGTTTCTTCAATCTCTGATCTTCTTGCTCCAGTTGCCAAATCCAGCGCTGGCGGGACCGCTTGCTCTCGCCTCCCGTGGCCGGCTGTGCTGCCGCGCAGGCCTCACCAGCCCCTACTACTCCCACCGCTAGTCAGGCCATCGCTCTACTCACCCACATCCCTCAACTGTTGTGGCTTCGCCGCCTCCGGGTCATTCCCTTCCTGGGTCTCGCCATCGTCCATCGCACTAGTGTTCTCGGCATGGCATGGTCAACATTGTCAACAAATGACAACATCAGAAGATGGATGTACATGGAGAGGCTGACAGTTGGGACCCACATGGTCCATGGTAGCATGCAAGCAAGTACCTCCTCATTACGCAAAAAATAATGAATACTCCCACTGACCGCTCGGACCCACCAGCTATATCTTCGCATGCAAGGAAGTGCCTTCTTATTACGCACAAAACATGAATACTCCCCCTGCTAGCTGGGACCCACCATAGTGGGAGGCTGACTTGTGGGTCTACTAAGTTGACGCGGACGGAGGGCTTTGTCAACTTAGTCAACAAACGATTCTATCACTAGTGACCGTTGGATTGTTAACATCCAACGGTCGTCCTGCTTCTTCAACCTCTGATTTTCTTGCTCCAACCATCCAAACCACCGCGTGCTCTTGCCACCCGTGGCCGGCTGTGCTTCCACGGAGGCCTCACCGCCCTACTACTCCCACCCCTGGCCAGGCCCTGCGGCGATGGCAGCCTCACACCGCAGCTGAACCAGTGAACCCTCATACTCCTCTCCGCGTGGGCATGCACTACCGCGCCTTGCCCGGCTCCGTGTTGTCCCCTTCCTAGGCCTCACCATCGTCCACCTCCTTGGTGTTCTCAGCGCGACATGGTCAATGTGGTCAAGGAACGACTTCCATCGGAAGAGTACTGTACGTGGAGAGGCTGACAGCTGGGTCCACGGCCGCAGCAAGGAAGTGCCTCCTCATTATGCGGAAAATATTGATTCCTCCACCTGACAGCAGGGACCCACCGGACAGGCCGCCATATTTCACAAAAAAAAGTTTCCCCTGACTGCTGGGACCCACCAGCTACATCTTCGCATGCAAGGAAGTGCCTCCTTATCCTCCCTGATAGTCAGGACCCACCTGGTCGAAACATACATAGCGTTGTCATTCTAGTCACGAACGTGTACGTACATACTGGTCGATCGGTCTGTCTGTAGGCTGCAGCAATGAACCATGGCCGAGTAAGGAAGGGCACGTGTCGTAGTAGAGGCGCGGACATAGCATGTACATGTACGTATAGCCAGGGTGCAAGAAAGTAAATACGGCCACGTACATACATACGGGCGGGGTCTCGAACGCCTACTCGCGCATACTTAGGGCCAGGGCTCGTGTACATGGCTGGGTCGGAACAGAGAAACCGCGTCGTGTTCATTGGGAGCCAACCGGCTTGGATGGAACAACCGATCGAAACGAGGCCTGGTGTACTGCAGAACGGAGGAAACCGCCTTGTGTTCGATCGGCTGCGGTCGAAACGGGGTCCTGTTGATCGGGATGGGTGTGGCGTACCGCAAAACAGAGGAAACACACTTGTGTTCGAGTGCCTACGATCGAAACAGGGTCCTGTTGATCGGGAGGGGTGTGGTGTACCGCAAAACGGAGGAAACGGACTTGTGTTGGAGCTCTACGGTCGAAACAGGGGTCCTGTTCATCGGCAGGGGTGTGGCATACCGCAAAACGGGACACCACGGGATACTGTTCATCTCCACCATTGAATGCATCCATGTGCTACTGTTCATCCACCGTCCACCTCCTCCACCTGCGACTATTCATCCATGACGTCTCCCTTCCTACCCCCACCAGCCACTGTTCATCCACGGGCTCCTGTTCATCCAGCCTCCACCGCTCCTCCATCGACTACTATTCAACCAGCCCTCTCCATGGGGTCCTGTTCAACCACGCCTCCACTCCACGGGGTCCTTTTCATCCACCCCAACCGGCTCGTTCAGGGTCTTGTTCATCCAGCGGCAACGGCCTCTACTACCATGGGGTCCTGTTCATCCACCCCCCAACAACGCTCACTGTTCATCAAGAGGCAGCATCGATCGACTTCAGTTAGCAGCAGTAGCAAAGGAATCACTCGGGTTCTGTTTACAGCGAGGGATCGATCGGGGTTCAGTAACATAGCTAGTGCAATCGCTCGGGTTCAGTTAGAGCCCAATGCCTCGCTCGGGTTCAGTTAGGGCGCAACATCTCGCACACACGCGCGTGGGTGTACGAGAGAAACGCGCAAACCTCCGTGCATCGCTCGGCCCCGACCACCCACCGTAATAGGGAACTCCCCGATATTTTCCTCGCCCTCGCTTCTACCATGGTTTTTTCCGTCATGGACGGCCCAAAGAATGTCATGCAGTTGGGTCTCTGGCTCGCCCAGGATGAAAAGCCTATTTTCTGTCATGGTTTTTTGTCATAGAAGTAGGAGCCCACCACATCTATGATGATACCGGGTTTTGTCACAATTATCGTCATAGAAGTGTCATAAGCATGACAGAAAAAATTCATTCAGCCCAAAATGTCATGGATGTCTCTTTTTCTTGTAGTGATTGGACGGTGGTTCGAAGTCATGACCGCGGGCATAGCAGACAAGGTGGCCTTGTATTGGTATGTTGAGCCGTCTGTTTTAACACACATGAGTTGGTGTGGTGATTATACACACACGCATGCATGCACATGAACTGCATGCATGCAACACTCACACAAACACACGCACGCATGCAACACTCACACATACACACATAGCCACGCACGCACGCAACACTCACACGCACACACGCACGCATGCATGCACACATCACACGACCAACACACACTCTCACGCTCAAGTGCTCAACCTACACATGCATGCGCACACATCAGGCCCTGACAGACACATACACAACCAGGTGATTCCCGTGCACGGGTTGGAGTCTTATCGCGCCTGCGTAAATTTGTGTTTATCTGACCTTTTTCCTATGTGAACTGATAGGTAGGACCCACAAGGAATGTGATCAATTTAACTAGTCAACATAGTGCCACGCAGACTATTTGGCCGGTCAACAGAGTGCAATCCGATGCTGAACGGTGAGCAAGTGACCATATAATCACCGCAAAACGTATATAGTGACCATAATGAGCTTATTCTGAAGTTTGATGACCGTATTACGCTTTTCGCTTGAAATACACTGACCGGCCGTGTATTTATCTGTTCTCTCGCTCTCTCTGTGGAGCTGAGTAGGCTAATGTGCCAGTGCCTAAATTGGCGCACGCCACCCCATTTGTTGTACTGGTTTCGTAAGAGCGAACAAGCATTCGCGTCTACTGTACAAATTGTAGATATGAGTTACAAATGCTATGAAGACGAACAAATATTTGAATCCACTTCATGCCCAATTTCTCTCTGCAGGCCCTCCAAAAGCACATCTCTATACGTTCTCGCATGTTACATCTAACAACTATGCAATACAGCACTACTACTATACTCTAACACAATAAATCATATGTGTTTTTAGTTTTACTAGATCTTATATTGTTACTTAATTATTCAGTTTGGATACATGAAAATTGCCTTTGAAATGTATGGCTAGTATCATCTACTGCACGGAAAAAATCCCGCCCTTGCCTGTTTAATCGGGTTTCTATCGATGGATCACGCGAAACAGCAAAACTATAGTAGTACTATAGTACAAGTAACAGTTCACTGGGCCGCCGTGTCATATACTCCTCCATCGTAAGAGTGGAGTGCTCGCCTTCATAAATGTTCTAGTCCCTTCGCTGACATGTGGGACATTAAGCAACTGGGTCCACATGCCATACCTAAATAACAGTGCGGAGCAGCAGGGGTGAAGTACCTCAATCATAGCGTCGGCGTAGTAATGAGCAATGAGGCGTCAAATCACAAAGTTGCACCTTTCCCGCAGTTAAGTTGGAGGGACGAAGTAATAATGCTAAAAAATGAAGTTGGAGGGACGAAGCAACCATCATTTCACTCGTTGCTGAATTTGCTTCTCCCTCATCTTCTTCAAGTTAACCATGTGTTGTTTCTGCCGTTGTTCTGCCTCATGTGGGACGCGGATCGCCTTGGTAAAGCACTGACACGTGGGACTGCATGTTAGCAAACTGCCAGGACAATGTCCTCTAAAAATAAGAAACCTCCCCCATCATCCGCGCGGCAAAATCACCTCCTTTTACTAATCTTAATACTGTAATTTTTTAGATCAATATAGTCGAGATTTGTATAGATAGCACACAGGAGCAAAACCAAGTGGTACGGTAAAGGGCATCCACAATGTGTAGCCAAATGTGAAAATAGCTTTTGGCATCGAGGAGAACCATTGTGGACGGTGCTACCAAAGCCAAAAAGATGGAACTAAAGCTCCCTAATTGATTGATTGAAGGAATAGAAAAATGCAACCTCTCACCTCTTTCTCATGTGCTTGGATGCATGTACAATATAGAGCATAGAGTATACTCCCCTGTCCCTTCTATCACAAATCACAAAGCAGTGAGGTGTCAAATCATAAAGAACGGACAAAGCAACCATCATTTCACTCTTCGCTAACTCCGCTTCTCCATCGTCTTCTTTGAGAAACCACCTTACCGCACTAAGCCGGATGGACAAAGCTATTGTGTAGTACTAGTACATTTATGCGTCCTTTGGTTCAACGGACTTCCTGGGTGCAAATAAGGCGGTTGTCTCAGCTTGCATGCGGCATATGTGAATGACTTACCGTGGTCTCCCTCAATGTTGTTCTCTGTCGAACGCACTTCGCCAAACCACAACATTCGAGATGTCATCGACGTCACCGCAATGGGAAAGGAAGTCAAATAGTTACTACCTCCATTTTTTGTACACAAGGACAGTCTCAAAATTACAATTTGCAGAAGGGCACTAACACTAATCGAGGCAAAATTGATGGGGTTTCCCTCGTACTAGCAACCAAGGACATTAATATACCCTTGCATGCATGCAGAAGTGAGAAGGTTGGTTTGCATGGTGCTGCATTAATCAAGCGATGAGGAGTGAGATGGTTAGCTCTTTGGGCATTGGAGAAAAAAATTACGCATTAATTGACACATCAAAAACGGATTTGTATCAATCAATCCCTTTCGGGGTTCAAGAACGACACCTATGGGATCACAGGGAATCCCTACTACGGTTGCCGGGCGCGGGGCTGTAAAAAGAGCGGGTTTAGAAGATCAACGCGGGGGAATTTTATCCAGGTTCGGGTCGCAAGCGATGTGTAATACCCTAGTCTTGCTTTGGTGTATATTTGGTGTTCTTGAGATCTTGAACTAGCTGCAGAGCATGCCTAGCCTAGAAAGTCCGAATCCTTCCTCATTATGCCTCGGGCCTGCTTTTATATGTCAAAGGGGCTACCACTACAAAAAAATACACTTCCGTGATGATACGTGTTTGTCACAGTAGGTCACGTTTTCTGTCATGCATGTACATCCATGACAAATTTATGACAGAATCAAGATAGTCATACCTGTGCTGTCGTAGAAGTGTTCCATGACATTACCAAAATTATCATCACGGAAGTGTCCACTTCCATGACGATAAATCGCGCGTCACAAAAGTGCTTTCGTCAAGGGTGACCGACACGTGGCATCCACCGTAACGGAACGCCATTAAGCTATCGTGTCCGATTTTGGATCCGATAACCCGTTAACAGCCCTGACCAATGGGGATTTTCCACGTGTAAAATCATCATTGGCTGGAGGAAACACGTGTCGGCTCACCGTTGGGACATATGTAATCCACTCATTGGACCCAAGGCACCTATGATACGTCGATACGTGGCACGACCCAAGAGAGGCCCATTCCTATGAAAAGGCCGACCCGTTTGACTTGGTCAAAAGGTCGCATATAGCCCATTTATAGCCCGCTAACCCAGGGCCCGTTACGACCTCTCCGAATTAGGCCTAGTACCGCCATCTGGGCCGTCCAATATGATTCCTTTCGGCCCATATGAGGCCCTTTGTAACTCTTGGCCCATTAACAGCCCGTGGTGAAATTGGCCCATAATGAACAGTGTATCACTTCATACCCATTAACGGCCCATTATTCCACTGGGCCGTTTCCAGCCCAGGTTATCTTTCGGCCTTCTCAGGGCCCATTCATTCTTGGGCTTATTTCCAGCATTCGGTTACTTATGGCCTGTTACTATCATTTTCTGCTTGTGGGCCAAATTCAGCCCATGGTTACAGTCGGCCCGTTTGTGGCCTGTTAATACATTGGGCTGTTTTCATGTCAAAAAACCCCGTTGGGCTATTTTCATAGAGTTATCAAATACGGCCTATTAACAACCCGTTATGGTCCACGAATAGTACGGCCCATGATTGACGAAATGATGGTACGCCTCGTAGAAGGCCCATGGATCCTACGGCTCGTAGAAGGCCCATGGATCATACGGCCCGTAGAAGGCCCATGGATCCTACGGCCCGTATAGAAGGCCAATGGATCCTACGGCCCGTAGAAGGCCCATGGATCATATGGCCCGCTGGAGGCCCATGGTTACAACAGTCCGTGTGTTGCCATGATTATTTTGGCCTAGTTTCCAAAAATAGGTTATTCTGGCCACTAGAAAAACACAGAAAAAGAACTGCAGTGACTACAAGCAAACAACTAAACAAGACAATAAGGAAATAAATAAGCAAGCAATTAACGCTATCCTATTACCGCTATTACACATATTACATCCATTGGGCATCAAAGTTTGCCACCAGTGCAAATATAGGGAACAAAGTAGCATATTACATACACTGGCCATCAAAATTGGCCACCAGTGCAAAAAAACGCGGCAGCAAAAGAAGAGCATAACTGAAACAACTTCAGAAGAGCTCAAGAAACATTATCCTGGGTATCCACCATGCTGGAAATAAGCTTAGCAAGCTTATTAGCTTTGTCTTGTTTGGTGCTAAAATCCTCCAACGCTTGCTGTTGCACCAGAAAGTATGTATATGAATGCTACAGGGACTTCCGTAGTCCTTACGCTTCTTGTCATAGCACAGCTGATCGATGTCTTTCAGCTTGTAGTTGAGACTCAAGAAACCGAACTTATTCAGACAGTGAGTTTGAATAGCTCGTGCAAGCGGTAGTGGCCAGTAACTCGAACACTAAACCAAGACAGGACTTTGGGGTTGTCTCACTGTCTTTGAGATATTCTTCCTTAGTTGTTTTATCAACTTTGTTGGAGACCAACAAGGATGTGTCACTATCCCGAACCTTATCTGCCTTACTTCCTTTACCATTTCTTAATAAGGCACTCTTCCCAAATATTCTGTCAGCATTCTAAAAGAAGAAACAAGCAGACATATAACAGGTTTAGCATGTACTAGTATATGAAACTCATTTTGGTGAACCAGTTCATTAGTAAGGTGGACAGTATTAAACTACCAAGTCTTCTATTGCCAAGTAGTAGTACATAATAAAAGCATCAAACAAACATATATCTATGTCCTATGGTCACTACATTGTCTTGCCAAATCAAAATAGAGACACGGTTCAAATCATATCAGTTCAAGACAAAGCAGCAGCGAAAGAATACAAAGCATGGGAAACTACACGGCACAACAACATTTCAGATGGGTACCACGGGTCTACATGTACAACAACACTATTGGCTCTGTTGTGATGCTAGGAGTGTGCATGATATGAGAAGTCAACTGTATACACAATTGAAGTTGAAATCAATAGAGCTATTGATAAGAGTAAACCTGTTAAAGAAACATGCGTGAACATACCTGTTGTGCCATTGGAGTTTTGATTGGATCCTTTAATTTAAAAATAAGTTTATATGAGTAAATATAGTGATACAAGAGCAAAGTAGTATGCACGATAGCAATGATAGTTAAAAAAGGCGCGCCTAAGCAAGCACTTAAGCACGCCTAGGCTCTAGGCGTTGGCAAAACGCATTGTGCATAACTACGCTTAATCTATGCATAACTGCGCATAAGCATGCGCTTTGGTCAGGAGAGCACAAGGCGGTGGCAAAATGCACAATTAACACCTAGCGCTTTTTTGAACTATGATAGCAATGGAATCTTAAATTAGAACAGTTGTTCTTCAGGTTTAGGCACTTGTTCTACATGAACAGAGTACAGTAAGACGCAAGAATATAGTACTTAAAAATAGAAAATGAGCTCATAGACCTTACCATATTATTGCTTCAGGACCAGTACAGAACAAGGCATTCCCAGTCATCGTCCAGTAAATGTGTCTCAGGAGAACGTAAGGGAATTTGATGAGTTTCTTTGCCGGTGAAGTACGTTTTCTTCAGGTAATTCCGATACTGCCACCAAGCATTCTTGAAGATAGCAGAGGTATTAGCACAGGTTACCTCATCCTGAGTTTCCAAATCGGTCCTTCTCTATAGAGAAAAATGGGAAAAATTGTTGTATTATAACCATCATGGAGGTAGGATGTATGGGACAAAACAAAGTAATTTCCATGAATAACATTACTTACACATAACTCCTGGACAAATACCTGCAACTGGCATTTTCCTTCATCTTCAGTATAATATTTCCAAGATGGGAAGATACGCACATACGATTTAACAACATCAAGTGTGATAGATGCTAAAGTACGACTAGCTGGTTGTGCTTCCTCCACAGGAATAGGCGTACTAACAGGTGGAGTTGGGGTTCGCCGTGGTAGTACAGGCCGTTTGGGCACTGGAGCTGCCTTACTAACTGATCTTGTTTGGGAGCTCTGTGGTGGAGATGGTGCTGTGTCAACAGGAACTGGGTTACTATCTGGTGGGGTTGGGGTTATATTGGGTGAAGCTGGTTCTCTATCCATTGCAGTAGGGGTACAATCTGCGAGAGTTTGGGTTATGTGTGGTAGGGCTGGTTCTCATGCATGTACAACCGGGGTGCTATCTCCACCAAGAGGTAGCACTGCTTTATTTGAAGACCGTGTATTTAGTCCGCTAGATACTGGCATCACCCGCTCCAATTCAAATGGCTGATAACAGGAAACATAGTTGAATGCACAGACATTGTATGAGAGACAGATGCAATAGATAGTGTAGGAAAAAGAGGGCATGAAATAGTTTACATGTATATTGTTTAACTAAAACAGATAGCATGACATAATTTCACATATGCGATGTCTATCTAAACTGGATAGCATAGCATAACATAGTTCAGAGATATAATGAATAACTAAACAGGATCGCATGACATAATTCACCTACATGTTATCTAAGTAATCAGGATCGCATCATTTAATTCACATATGTGATTTATATTCTAAACAGAGGGCATTCGATATGATGTCTGAACTAAGAACATGGTGTTGAATATTGTGTATATGATGTCTAACCTATGCAATGCAAGACACCATATGCATGATACGAGCAGTATAACCGTGCCAAGTTAGAGCATACACCTCGGTGGGGGAATAGGACTGGTCATCTGTCTCTAAATCCATCTCTGAGGAGCTATCGGGACCCAACAAGAGATTTGCTTCGACAGGTAGCACTGTCTGCTCTGAAGGCCTTGTTTTCACTCCAGATTTTTCAATCTCCCACTCAAATGGCTGATTCACAGGAAGAGTACAAACATTGTCAACAAATGGAAATGTAATGAAGAAAATGATGGCAAGATATCATTCAAATATATGATGCCTGGTTAAACAGGATGGCATTGCACATTTCACATATATTATGGCTGGCTAAAAGACATGAGACTACATAATTCCCATATATGATATAGAAACTAAACAGGTGGCATTACAGAACATGTCTAAACTAAGCAGATGACATATATGATGTCAAAAGTAGGCACTGCAAGGCAACATATGCATGATATGACTAACATCATCATGCCAAGGTAGAGCAAACACCTTGGGGGTAAATAGGAGTGGTCAGCGGTGTCTGAATCCGCCTTAGAACAGATATCTTCCTCTGGATTACAATCTGGAGAGGAGTGGGGAGGGTTTGCCATTGAACCCACCATAGAGCGATGTCTGCATGACATTGTATTGCCGCGCAAAACTCTTCTCTTTTTCTCTACATGTTCAGCATGACTGTGTACAATATCTGACATGCATACGAAAAAAATATGGTGAGATTATGTAAGGAGAGCATGCAGAAATTTAGAGTGATGGTAACAACCAGTGGATGGATCCAAAAATAATGATAGCAGGCTGATGATTGCATTAATTTAATAAAAAAGATGGATGATGATTGCTTTACTATTTGTTTCCCACCCAAGATTAACAACATAGGCATACCCTAGGTGAACCAGATATTAGACAGAGATAATATTCATTGCTTCCTCGATATGTGCCCCGCAACTAAGAACTCAATTTTGAACATTAATTTGGACCTGACTTGGAGTCCAAGAGGGGAACAGGACGTCAAGGCCGAAGCAGCATAAGACAGACATCGTCAATATCAAGTGGGATTCTAATAGCATCTCCAATAGATGATGTAAAATAGATGTAAGATTTACATCACCAAAAACCACCTGACTACAACAGATGAGGTAAAAACTGTTGACTATGAACTTACCTGTCGAAACTGAAATTTACTGTGGAATCTGAATGTTACTGTCGAAACGGAACGCAATGGTAGCAGAGAGGCACTTGACATGTAGTTCAGGGAGGGCCCACAGTTCATCTTCAACCTACACCCCCTTGAGCCGCCAGCCACCACCGGCCGAACCGCCGGCCCAAGCGCCGCCTCGCCGCCCCGAAACAACTCCCCACCGCCGGTCCGCCGCTGCCCTAGTCAGCCCTCTAGGCCCCCCGGCCCCACCCTGAACCCTAAGATAGATAGTGGGGTACCTCTTCGGCGAGCCCCCGTCCCCGCTGCGAGTGGTTCTTCCTTAACTCCAGTGAGCCCCCCACCCCCTGAAAATCAATTGACCCAAAAGTCGATTCAGTCGACTAAAGTGTAGCTAAATCGGAGCAGAGCAGCCGCATGAGCGAGGGGGAGAGCAGAGCTGGAGCAACAGCAGCAGCTGGCGAGCGAGCGATCGAGCGAGACCCGAAGCAACAGCAGCAGCGCGAGTGAGCAAGCGAGAGCCAGAGCAGCAGCATATCCGGCTGGTATGGACGCCGCCGCCGAAGGGGCCTCGCACTAGGGGAGAGCCGCCGTGGAGAAGTCGCCCACGGCACCGGCTTCAAGGTAGAAGCTCCATGGGGGTGCGGGATGGAGCACCATCAGCGCCGGGAGGTCGAGTTAAGGAGAAGGTGCGATGCGATGAGTGTACAACCTCTTTGGTGGCACCGAGTAGGCCTCGGCTCTGTCCGAGGAGTCGGTGAGGATGCTGCGGTTCCGGTGGAGCAAGTTAAGGCGGCGCTGTGGGGATGGAGCAGCCGCGATAGACAAGGCGATTGTCGGAGCAGCTCCTTGGAGGTGGAGGACGGGGCGGCTGAACCGGCGGGACAATGAGATGGACGACGGATCCTCATCCAGGCAGGTGGATGAGGGACGTCGAGCTATTGCGGTGGACGACATCGTCGAGGGAGAGGCTCCGGCTGGGCAGCGGTGAGGTGGCGGACGGAGGAGGGTGGGGTTTCGCGGCTGGAGCGGAGAGGTTATGGCGGCCTAGGATTTCGAATGGCAAAAAGGAGGCGATGGGAGGGGGTGAACCATGACTTAGGGACTCGCTTGTCCAAAATGTTGGGCGTGCTACAAAAGTACCCCCCGCCGATTTGAACTAGCGGCCCTTTCGACTCAGGGTTAGAAGGGGGATTTCACATGTCGGGATTTGGCAGCTGGAGGGATTTTTCGCGCGCGTTGTAATTTCGGGATAGCAAGGCGCGGGTTGTGAAGGCGCGGGTTGAATTTTAGGGACAAGCCTAACGTGTAATATTGTACTTGTACGTACCAAATCAATTCGCACTTCCCTCAACCAAAAAGAAAACTAAAAAATAAAACTATTCACACCACACAAAGAGAGAGTCTTTCCCCGTTTTATTACAAAAATGCTATTCAAAGCTACTCCCTCCTTCCATCTATATAGGGCCTAATGCGTTTTTTGATGCTAACTTTGACCAAATATTAGAGCAATAATATATGACATGCAACTTACACAAAGCACACCGTTAAATTCATCTGTGAAAGGTTCTTTCAATGATATAATTTTCACACTGTCCATGTCATGTACTATTAATCTTGTCAATAGTCAAAGGCGGTCTTAAAAACGCATTACGCCCTATATAGATGGAAGAAGGAGGGAGTATGAATCCATGTTATTGCCAATTAAATTTTTTTGCTTGCTGTATGATGCATGTAACCTACTCATACCAACATTTTAGTGCATTCCAAATGTCAATACTACCGCTGCAATTCGAACTGAATTTGAATTCGTTTCTCTATTTCAATAATAATCTACAATCATGATTGTTGCCAACTTCAACCATCATTTGTGTATTACCTTAATAACACACCACATGATTACTATAGAGATAGATATGAACTATGTGTACTATATGAACTCGAATTCTATTTTTTGAATACACTTGATGTTGATTCCAAATAATAGTACATTTGATGTACTAACTATATATTCATAATCTAAACCATGTTCCATACGTACACCGTGTTTATGACAAGTATTTAGACCAAAGCTGCAAAAGCCACACATTAGCCCAAATTATGGTCAATGTTCTATATATTATACGTAATACTAGCAAGGTGTCCATGCATTCCACAAAACATCAACATGATCAAGGGGAGGCCTAATTTGCAAATATGGAGAGGGGTGTGGGTATCTTTTTTCAAAATTGCCATAGTTTCCTTCCTATCCGTCAGATATAAATCGGACGACCTATATTGCAGGATGGCAGGCACACCATCATCAACAACTCCGTTTTTCATAAGAGTAGAGATAAAATATATTGTATGTAGTATAACATGTCCATAACCACACCATGTGTATCACCGTTGTATATATATTCACAGATGCGTTGGTTTAAAACACTATGATAAATTATTCAAATATCTGAATTTGCTTTTTATAATGAAGTATGATCTCTATTCCTCTTTTACACCCACACAATCCTCTTATCTTTGTATCTAGCGCTAACTTTCTCTCATGCATGCACACGCCCGCATCCCTCTCACCCTCCCTCAGCATTCTCTACCTCCATCGTACAAATTCATCTTTTCACTTTAGGTCGTTCACCCATGGTGTGTGTAGGCCTAGCTCCTTCTATACGGCACACATCCATTGATATGCCTCTCTAGCCAGGTGTGCCTAGCACAATCACAAGCTTCCCCTCTTCTCTTATCACCGTCCATGCCTCACTCCCACCACTCTTTTCATCGATCTCGTACTTGCACACTCCTTCCCCCTTGATATAGTATGACTCTCGAACCACCTCCTAGATGCATCTCTCTCTCTATCCTTCTCCCAGTGCCTCATTTTCCTCTAACATACACATGCATGTATACGATCGATCTCCCAACATATACCTAGGTCGACTTTAACTATTCCGCCCCCCATCGATCGATGTACCTCACAAGTTATGTCTCTCCTTTCTCTGGCAAAGGACGATTGATCTTCCTATGTAGTTATGTCTGCTTACCATAGCCATATCATCCCCCCTCATCATTCATGAATGCCTCCTGACCCGTCTCTCACATGCACGTGCACAGACATGCATCCATCCCCTCTCTTATTGATATTGCAGGCGTGCCCTCCGGTTGTCTAGCAAGCCTATCCCACCATTTGTTAGAAGCAACTCCACTTCCACCCCCTCCAACACTCTAGCTCTGTCTCTCTCCCAACCTTATTCCTCTCCTACACATATGCATGGATGCCGATCGATCTCCCTTAATACATGAGGTAGATAGATCTCCCTTATTACATGAGGTAGGCCTCTCTCCTCCTCCACACATATACCAGCCATTGTACCTATATAGTTAATTAGGCCTCCCTCCCCCCACCCCACACCACACACCGATACTCGAGCGCTGTAGGTAGGTATCCATGCCACAGAGACAAACTGCACATGTCCCCTCTCACGTTCCAATAGGCCAGCCACTCTATATCTTTGACGTGGGCACACACAAATTCGATGGCACTCTTTATCGATCGTGCGCGCGCGCACACACACACATCATCCCTCTCTTCGATTCTATGGACACCTAAAGCCGATGATACCTCCACTCTCTTCTTGTGGATCGCCCACTCTATATATATGATATATCCAGGACTCTATTTCACACACATTGCACATGTTACATTTTTTGATTGACCCCCCCAACTCTCACGAACCCACACACTATATCTCTCTATGTTTGTATCTCTCTCACACAACCCCACATAGGTGGTGTACTATACAAGAAGAGAATAGGTGCACCGTGCACGTACTCATGCTTCGTGGCCAGCCACACCCGCGCGGGTACACGATGGAGCTCATTTCTGTACGAAATGGCAGCCCACGTGCTAATTTGAACACGTGTAGCGGTTGTTTACCTACGGAGGTCATGTACCACGCATGCACGAAAAAAAGTTCGACTTGATGCGTTGGCGCATTATTTTTAAATAAAGTTATATCGCTCAATGGGACGTATACAGAATATAAAACGATTTTTATGGAGAAAAAGGTAGTCCGCTCCACTATATACAATGGAGCATGCCTGCCTGGTTTGTCTCTCTTCAGAGTATCTCACACAAGGCTGTGGTGGCCTCTCTCTCTCACCGTTGGTCACTGATCCGGCCGCATCCCGTTCGCCGGCGAAAGGGAGGACATGCATCGTTTCTCCGTTCGACGGCGCCAAGGCAGCACGTCCTGATCTGCGGTACACGCCATTCTCTCTGACCAAGCTCCGACGCGATAGGGCCTATGCCACCTGCTCGCTGCCGCAGTATGGGCAGATTCCGCCCGCCGCCACTCACCTAGTCACATCCCGACGACCTCCAGGTATCCCCTCCGGCCTTGCTCCACTGCCCGTCTTCCCACGTCGCTGCATGTGGATCTTTCATAGTTCTTTGCCCAAAACGTAGCTCGTCCGGCGTACTTTTCATATTGCAATCTCGTCCTCACACCATTTTAGACAAACACAACCGTGTTGTTATATTCCCTTAGGATAAAGAATATGCTTCTTTTTTGTCGTCGCATGTGTCATCAACTGTTATTGGCCAGTAATTATTTCCTTTCTACCTATTTTTTTGCAAACAGGGCTATCCATTTCACCTCGTTGCTATTGCGACCTTTTGGTGAACTGCACAAATCACTTTTTTTCTTAAGAGTGTTTTGTGCAGTTGTACTAAAATGTCACACGGGCAACATCTGTACATTTCAGTGCGACTGCACAAAGGGAGATTGGTTTTGCTCTATCCTCCTCATCCAACTCCGAGCCTAATATTCTCCAACTAGTTAGTCTTAAGAGAGACTGCAATGGTGACCGGCTTCTATTTGTGTGTTTATTGTTTCATTAGCAGTCCTCTATTATCGTAATCACACTTAATATCTTTGGAACAGGGACGCTCAGCTCTATTTTAGTGTAACTGCATAAAATGATCGGAATGTTGCATGCTCCAGACAGCTACTTTTTTCCCAACATGCCTTGTTGATTTAGACAGAGCTGGGGGGACGTTGCTGCCAATGAAAGCATAGATCAATTTTAATTTAACACCTTCTCACAACTTTGTCTTCAGTTGTGATGTAAATATTAGCTCTGATCTGCTAATAATTGAGATGCATTAGCAAGGAAGTTAGTTTTTTATTGTGTCCGAAAGAGCATCGATGGCAAGACACACGAAACAAAAGTTGAAAGCTCACACCATTGTACAATTTCATGTCGCTGGAAAATTATTTGTATAGTACGTCAATTATGTAAACAAATGCTGGAAGCTTGATAGCATTGCCAGAAGACTCTTCGGCATCCGGGTCGATGTGCCATGCACAAAATTATACTCCTTCGTTCCTAAATATTTGTCTTTTTACAAATTTCAAATGGGCATATTTTAGAGTGTAGATTCACTCATTTTGCTTCGTATGTGTACTCCCTCCGTTCCTAAATATTTGTCTTTCTAGAGATTTCAACAAGTGACTACATACGGAGCAAAATGAGTGAATCTACACTCTAAAATATGTCTATATAAATTTGTATGTAGTAGTCCATTTGAATCTCTAAAAAGACAAATATTTGAGTAGTCACTCATCGAAATCTCCAGAAAGAAAAATACTCTGGAGTATATTTAAGAACCAAGGGGGTAGTGCACAGCCGCATAGGAGACTCAGCCTGGTCGTTGTGCCACATTAATAGTGAGTAATGAGCAGTCAAATCATAAGCCCCACCTTTCCCACTGTAAGTTGGTCGGAAGAAGCAACCATCAATACGCTCTTCTTTGAATCTGCTAATACTACTCCATCTGTCACTGTTTATAGAGCGCGCTTCAGAAAAAGAAAAAATCTCTAGGACCAAGGCGACTAGCGATCGGCCTGAAAAATAGCATTGGTAGTTATAGCACGACGTCTATTACTAGAGGAAATAATGCGTACACACATGCATGCAGTGCTTCCACCCCGGGTACACACATGCATGCACTTACTCCACTCCGTAGTACATCAAGAGAAAATTGTGGACTTGATTGTGGTTACCACGCCCTAATTAATTGAGCATTAAACCAACTGTGTCTAAAGTCTCTCTGGTGGTGGAAATGCATTGAGAGAAATGCATCATAATGAAGTGCACCCTGTAAAGTGTGACGGAGGGAGGAGTAGTATGAAGGTGCAAAACCAAGTACGCGTATGGCCAGTCGGTCAACGCATGGCATATCACTGACATGTGGGACCGAAGTGTGAGCAAACCGATCACAATTGACGGCAAAATGGCCAACCCGCCGTTCCTTGAGAGAGACGAGGAGCGACAACACACAGACGGGCTCGCACGGAGGCCAAGATATATTCGAGCATGGTTGATCGATATCATCATTACATGTTGGGCTGCCGTTTTCCGCCCTTCTCCGGAATAAATGTGTACTTTATCAGAGATTACAAAAATAAGAGTATAGACACTCCACCATGCGGTTCTAGTAGTAGTACTACTCGTACTACTAAACCTTGCGCTTGGTTCTTCGCCTCTTCGTGAAGTCGAACAATGATGGTACTCCACATGTTCGGTACTACAGTGTATGCCTCTGGCAGTCTGACACCGAATGAACTGATGCATGTCCACCACCTGGGCAAGGGTAGGTTGCATTAGTCAAAAGGCGTAAGCGAGCTTCACCTTGTCCTGCAATCTTCTCCTTGTTCTGCGAGTTGACAAGACACACCAAAAAGTACTGCTAGTCCACACTCCCTCCTTTCCGGTTAATATGGCTTAATCTTTTTTGCGAGTAAATGAGAGAGCTTTAGTCATATATAAGCATTCTTAGGACGATCAGCCAAGACACTAGTCACTAGGAAGCGAGGTACCCCGCAAAAAAATTAGGAAGCGAGGTGTTTCATCAAGCGAGCTCTCCGCCACATTCAAAGTGCAGCAAGCACGGTTCACACAAAGATGTGCCCCAAGGTTTGCTGACCTGTTTACATGCTGAATAACAAAAAAGAGGAAATATTACCGAGCGCTCCTATTTGTAACAAGATATGAGCCAGAATTAAGAGAGAATTGTGGCGAGTGTTCCATGCAATCAACTTCCATTATCACATGTGAGAACCCTCGAAGAGAACCAAATGTGTTGAAGATTGCTTTATCACATTTTAAAAATATAATAAGAGTGCAGACGCTCCTCCATCTGGTTCCTAGTACTAGTATAGTACATACCTCTATAGACTATAGTAGTAGTACTAGTACTAGTAAACTTTGAGCTTGGATGTTCGCCTCTTCGGGAAGTCGAACAATAATAGTACTAGTATAGTGTATGCTTCTAGCAATCTGAGAAGGAATTAACTGTTGCACGTCCACCGCCTGAGCGAGGGAGAGCTTGCATTAGTCAAAAGTTTCTCCTTGTGTGAGCCACCGTGCGCAAGCTTCTCCCATCCTGCAAGCTTCTCCTCGTTCAACAAGTTGACGGGACACAGCAAAGTAATGCTAGTCCATACTGCCTCCTCTCCGGTTAATATGGCTTAATTTCAAACGAGATAAATACACTGTCTGTCACTGTATATTTGTAAAAATACGGTCAGTGGACTTCATAATAGGCTCACTGTGCTCAATATATACATTTTCCGGTGTTTATACGGTCACTAGCTCACCCTGGCTGAGTATGTGTGTGCATGCACGTGTAGGTTGAGCACTTGAGAGTGACCGTGTGTGTTCCGTCGTGTGCTCGGACATGCATGCATTAGGGCGTCGCACACATTTTTGCGTCCATGTGTACATGTGACTGTTTCATACACGTAGGGGGAGTACGTGTAGGGGCCACTAAAGGAGCATACAAATCACACAGTAAGTTAGTCAGAAGAAGCAACCATCATTTCACTCTTCAATGACACGTACGCAATATAAAATGGTTGATATGGAGAGAAAAAGAAAACCACTATATATACACTAGCAGGAGCCTAAGCTACAAGCCTGCTTGCTTGGGTCGCTCTCTTCATAAGCATAGAACGATGGTGGCCACACCGTTGGTCACATATCCGGCCTAATCCCGCAGCTGGGGGAAAGGAACAATGTTCTGCGTAAACGCGGTGGACATCGGCAAGGAAGAAAATCCACAATCGGTGCGTCCCAATCGGGGGTCACTGCGGTATGGGCCGATGCCACGTCCCAACCGCCCTTCTAGCTACAGTCCGACAGTGTCTCAAAAAAAGTTTATGTTTTTGCAGAGAAAAAATGGAAACGGAGAGAAACCAACGTTTCATTTCGTTGGATCGCGCCATCGAGCAAAACCAACGTTTAAATCATGCCTGTCACGTTCGTGTCTCACCCTCCTCCATGGCTCGACCCCACACGGTCGCTCGGCATGCCACTCACTGCAAACCGAGTATACGATAACGTTCCCCCTGCCTGTCGATGGGTCGCGCCATGGAGTACTAGTACTACTGGAAGAGAATGACGAGTTGGGGGAGGACAGCTAGCTATAGCACGGACTCCCAAGAACTTTTTACATACATCTTGTGGCCGGCTATTGCGACCTTTGAACGCGGAGCAGTCGCGTGCATCAGGAAGCGGTGCGAGCGATGCTCTCTCGGCCGACGCGTCGCTTCAATGCCGGCGCTAGTGAGAGGTCGTGTCCGCTCTGGTCGGGCATGAATGCGGCACTGACCGTTTCGGACATGAAGCACACGTGGGTGATGAAGACGGTTCGGGTTGGTCAGGAGCGGCCGTGGCAGCGGTCCGGACGCCCGCAAACAACAGATGTTGTATGTTAATATTGTCGCCTATATAATTAACAATGTAAATAATGTGCCAGTTGGACAAATATGATTGGAGATGGAGATGGAAATGGAATTTTGGTAAACACGGATAGGCATGTCTATGTCTATGTGTGTGTGCGTGGCGACTCTCGTGACCTGGAAGCGGGGGCGTGTTTTTGATCGAGTTTTCTTTCTTGGTACATTAAAAAATTATTCGCCAGTTTTCATTTCTTTTTTCTAGGAACGCGCATATTCTATTTAAAACCACTGCTATGGAGATATTTTTTTACTCCATTATAGCCTCTTGTTTGATAGAGTTTCTCGCGTCTCGCTCTCTCACCCTCTCCATATCAAAACAAGATGACAGTGTCCACACTATCTCTCTCCTCACCGGTGGTCATAGATCCGGACGAATCACGTCCGCTGCGGGAGGTGAGGAGGTGCAGCATTGACGTTGTCGCCATCGGTGATGGAGGAACCCGATGCGCACCTTCCTCTCGGAGCCGGCGCTGGCGCGGACGAAGGTCCTCCGCGCCCTTGTTCGCTGCCGTCGTGTGGGAAGATCCCGCCCACCCGCCTAAGCGACATCTCGCCCACCTGAGGTATAACTTCTTGTACTGGTCTAGCTCCCCAGGTCGCTGCATGCGGGTTTTCTTCTATGCGACTACTCCCCAGCTCTCCATGTATAGTAGCTAGGGTTCATCGGCTGGTCCATCATCACCTAGTATTATAGAGGAAATGCCACTCGAAAAGTTGTCCTGATTTATGCCTCGGTGGAGGTATACATGTCGTTTCGACAAAAAGTACATGGTGGTTGTGCGGTCACTGTCCATATGCTCCTATTGCTGCTGCTAATCTAATACTATCACTAGTTAAATGAAGAAATGTTTTTTTCTCGGGTATCCTGGTTTAGTTCCCATCAAGATAATCATGATGCTTCTATTTGTTGGTGTACTTTTCATAATTCTTATTAACAATTGACATGTCATTGTTAATCATGTAAAACAAAGTAACAACACTATATCCCTTTTTATAGTTTTGGAAACAGCGATGCGTATCTCCATACCCGGGCATGTCTTCCTCAATTTTAGTGGAACTACACAAAATTGGATGGCCATTGTTGTTCCAACTCACTGTCCTCTGCCACGCGGTTCTTCCTTCCTCGAGCTTGATTACTAAGAAGAAACAGACCATAGTGAGGATTTGTCGAACTTCATAAGTGCCTCACCCAAACTTGATGCCAAATGGATGATGCATCACCATGATGAGCTATCGATGCTCATGGTTGCGCCTCATGGTTTTGTCGGCTGGTGAAGCTGATCGATTTTCAATGAAAAACAAGTTGTCTTCCATCAGTGCTCTTTGCTTGTTACCCACAAAGGTGATATCCTTCGTCAGTTCACCTTAGTTGCGTTGGAGATGCAGTCATCTTTCACGTTGGTGCAATTTTATCACACAATTGGCTATGAACCAAATGTTTCCTCGAAGAAGGATCGATGTTGGTACTAAGAGCATAAGTTTTGTATTGATTTCTAAGCCTTCTCACAACTTTGTCTCCAGCTCCCCTGTAATTTTATTTGTCCAGCTATTAACTTTGATTAAAAAAATGGTGTGGGCTAAAAACCCGGATGGACGTAGTAGCCCTCCATTTTTATTTACTCCGCATATTAGATTTGACTGAAGTCAAACTTTGTAAAGTTTGACCAAGTTTAGGTCGAACACAAAAAACCATAATTATTAGAGAGGGAAAACTGTACATACTCTCAAACCTTTTCGATAATTGAAATTAAAATTCTTTATTTGTACACACTCTCACACGTTTCTGATAATTTGGCGCATGTGTTGTTGTTCACTTAAGGGGGGGTAGTGTACCGCACGTGAAGGACAGGAAGTGCGACCTGGACGCGTAGATCGTTAGTTCATCGGAAGTACTCCCTCCGTTCCTAAATATTTGTCTTTCAAGTGGTTTGAAATGGACTACCACATACGGATGTATATAGACAATTTGTACATTGTAGATTCACTCATTTCGCTCCGTATGTAGTCATTTGTTGAAATCTCTAGAAAGACAAATATTTAGGAACAGCGGGAGTAGTAGTTTTCTTCACTAGTACATTAAATAAAGAGTTTCGTTTCATACTTACACAATTTAAAACGATTGTTATGGAGAGAATAAGAAAACCACTCCAATATATATTAGTCGTATACACGAGTACTATATGGACGCAACTTCATTGACTTTAGTGCACCTGCCTTTGGGTTTATGACAGGTGGGCCCAAATGTGGCTGTCCCACCTGTCATACAGCCAAAAGCAGGTGCAGTCAAGGCACCGGAGCTCAGTCCATACTCTGCATCACCCATTTATATGTGTGGACACACATGGTGCTGGCATGTCCCATGTCCCATCCACATGATCGTGCAGTGTGTTTTGAGATGTTGTGCTACTTGTATTGGTACTGTTTTAAATAAATGTTGAATTGAAGATATTGTATTGCTCTCTTTTCCCATTAAGTAGTGAACAAAATGGTACCAACCCAGACATGATGCTTGTTGCTTTGTTACAACATACTTTGCATCACCCCCTTTATAAGTAGATGGAAGCACATGTTGTTGTTGCGCCCACTCGCCCTTGGAACTGTTTATGCTTTTTCTTAATCTAATGCTGATGGTAAAATTAAGAAATGCCACTCTCAGAATTAACTACTGAACTATTTTAAGATAATTTCTCTGTTAATATGAATCAATGCAACCGTTTTAGAAATGCTACTGTCCTATACTTTGTTTTCCATCAAGATAAGGTAGATGCTTCTTTTTGTGGCCGCATGTTTCATCCTCCTTTATTGGCAGTAATTGTTTCCTTTTTTGCCTCTGTTAAATAAGGGATATCTATTCAACTTGTTGCTATAGCAAACTTAAATGTCACGCCGGCGACTTTACTTGATTTCAGTGCAACTGCACAAAACGAGATTGGATTTCCTATTCGTGTTGGCAAATTCATACGTGATATTGTGTGCGTCATGACAGGTTGGTACTTCCCTTCATCCACATGATCGTGCAGTGTGTTTTGAGATGTTGTGCTACTTTTATTGGTACTATTTTAAATAAATGTTGAATTGAAGCTATTGTATTGCTGTCTTTTCCCATTAAGTAGTGAACAAAAATGGGACCAACCCAGACATTATGCGTCTTGCTTTGTTACAACAAAGTCTGCATCACCCCTTTATAAGTAGATGGAAGCACATGTTGTTGTTGCGCCCACTCTCCCCTAGAATTGTTTATGCTTTTTCTTAATCTAATGCAGCTGATAAAATTAAGCAATGCCACTCTTAGAATTAACTACTGAATCTCATTTCAAAACAGCAACACTTGTTAGGGATTGGCGGGATTACCATTTTTGTGGCCGCATGTTTCATCCTCCTTTATCGGCCAGTAATTGATTCCTTTTTGCCTCTGTTAAAACAGGGATATCTATTCAACTTGTTGCTATTGCGACATTTTTCTTCGCTTAATTTCGGTGGAACTGCACAAAATGAGACTGGATTTCCATATATGTGTTGAGATCTATTTTAGATCTTCCTCGAGAGTTGTTTCAAATCTTGGTCTTGAAAGTTCAGTACCTACTTTCCTCAGAATTAACTACTGAATCTTAGTTCAAAACTGCAACACTTGTTAGGGATCGGCGGGAGTACCATTTCTGTTAGGGATCGGCCGGAGTACATGTTTAAGAAATGTATTGTTGAGATAATGTCTCTGTTATTATATATTAGTTACAGTGTTTGACAAATGGTACTATCCTCCTTTGTATTTCTTTCTACATGTTTAACCAAGGTATTGTTAAGATAATGTCTCTGTTAAAATGAATCAGTCGCATTG
The DNA here is from genome assembly GCF_003073215.2 of Triticum urartu. Lineage (NCBI taxonomy): Eukaryota > Viridiplantae > Streptophyta > Magnoliopsida > Poales > Poaceae > Triticum > Triticum urartu. The sequence continues at coordinate 419,019,664 of NC_053024.1, forward strand.
TTTTAGGAATGATACTTTTCTGCTTTGTCGTTCTTTATACATGTTGAAACAAGGCATTGTTAATATAATGTCACAGTTAATATGAATGAATCACACTTATTGAGAATTGCTACTCTCCTGCTTTGTTTCGCATTAAGATAAGGTAGATCGGTATATGTTTTTCTTCTGGGAGTACAAGTCATCAACCATTATTTCTCAGTAATTTTTTCCCTTATACCTATTGTTGCTTATAGGGATATCAAAATTAAAGATCGGTTTTATTCCGACTTTGATTTTAGTTGAACTGCACAAAAGGAGCCAATGTGTCTAAGGCAAACTGCTGCATTAGTGGGTCCAGTTGGTCTTACCACTTTGCAGAAAGAAGCAGTCACTGTTTGCGGTACATTACACAAGGAATGATCGAGAAGCTTTACAGAGTATTAGTAGACGCTGGTGACATGACTAGTCTGTAGAGAGCATAGGAAACTCTACAACATGTGGAGTGCACTGGGCAAAAAGTGCCCAAACAAGTACTGGAAGCCAGGACAGGACTCCAAATCTGTCAATATCATTCTAAGCAACAATGATGAGGCATCTGGGTATGGTAATCTGTTTACCGTACTGTCAGTTTGTTAGTCCACTGATTGGTGGGTTGACACTGGGGCCAATACTCATGTGTGTGCTGCTGTGTCTTTGTTTTCTTGCAGCATATAAATACGATATCCACAGGGATGCTCAGCTTGATTTTAGTGGAACTGCACAAAATGTCTAGATGGTTTGTGTCCTCCATAATACTTCATCATGCACAATACATCGAATGGTTCTCTAATCATTCGTCATCACCTTGAGCCACCAGACTATATGTTTGAATGTTGTTGCCAGTGTTGTCCATTAAGAAGGGTAAGAAGAAAGACAAAAAGAGAGATGGCTTATTTACTTGTGGTTCGGAGGAACACTGGGCAAGGAAGTGCCCAAGCAAGTACCAAGAAGCTAGGACAGGACTCCAAGTTTGTCAATGTCACTCTAAGCAACAATGATGGGGCATCTTGGTATGGTAATCTATTTACTGTACTTTCAGTTTGTTAGTCCACCAATTGGTGGGTTGACACTGGGGCCAATATTCATGTGTGTGCTGATGTGTCTTTGTTTTCTGGCAGCATATAAATACGAAATCCACAGGGATGCTCAGCTTGATTTTAGTGGAACTGCACAAAATGATCAGATGGTTCGTGTCCTCCATAATACTTCATCATGCACAATACATCGAATGGTTCTCTAATCATTCGTCGTCACCTTGAGCCACCGGACTATCAGATGAAAAACTGATGACAATCCCTGCCCGTTCCACAATCATAGGCATTACATATTTTGAATGGGAAAAGCTTGTCAAAGTTGACATTAGTTTAATATATTGGAATTGGAAAACCTTGTCAATTTTTGCTCATTGATGTTAGCAAGAAGACATGCATTTGATATTTTTGAATGGGACGCCCTTTGTGTGAGCAACGTCGATTGTTTTTTCCTATTCCTGTCTTCAGTTCAGAAGTAAATATTTACTCTGCTGAGATGCATAGTCACCTGAATGTTGACTTATGTAAGATATTTTAGGAGTTTGTTCTGAATATTGTCTATGTAATGCTAGTCCTTGTGTTTGATTGCAAATTTGATCTTGGAATGTTGTGGCATGCGGCATCACGAGCTGTTCACCGTGCCTCCTAAGGATAATGCTTCGTATTGTTTTGCATGTCGATCTAATGCCAGTGATTTGCTTGTTAAGAAGATCATCCTCTTCTATTGCTTCCGTGCTTAAGAAGTTCATCGTCTTATGTTTGATTCATAGCCTATACGACAAGTCAGATAGGTTAGACGTGAAACCACATGATCTTCCGACCAACTCATCATCTTAGGCCGTGATTGGATCGTCGTTTTCCAACCAAAACCTCTTGTAAAACTGACGCTCATAAATAAAAGCATATGGTCTCTAGCGAAGCGCTTGGTTGGTCGATATTGACTAGTAAAATATACACTAGTCTCTCAAATTACACGTGTAACCCACCGGTTTTACTTACAGACCTCGGGCCTTCGGTTTCATTACGCCTGTATTTTACGCGTTCTTTCCGATGACAAATAAATTACACTTGCATCTTAATACAGGTGTGAAATAAACTAGAGCTCTCAAGCGCGACCTTACCGTTTCATGTCGTCTCAGTCTCTCGAAGGTGCACATAGGTGTCTGATGATCTTGGCTTCCTGAATGAGCAGCGGGCGCTATATCAGACCATCCGTTGGGCCCGCGAGGCCCTCTCTGTCGTCCTTTGAGTTGTTGCGCTCGTCGTGGCACCGAGAATTGTTAACATGGTCAATGAACATGAGGATTCATGAGATGACTTTATTTTGACTCGATGACAGTAGGGACCTAGTAGGGCCATAGTTGTACGTATGCAAGTGCCTCCTTATTATGTACAACTATATTTTTTTTGCTTCCTCCTGGTTCCCTGACATCACAGTCCCACACCATTGTCAACATATGTAGTCAATATAAACGAGAGAATTGCACAAGGTGCGGCCGACAGCTGGGACCAAGCAGCTCGAGCAGTATTTGTGTTTTTGAGGCATGAGCATTGCAGAGTTTTCTTGGCGGTGTTTTCGTTGTTGTTCAGAGGAGAGCAGGGTATTAACTGGGTGGGCTGTGGCCCGTCTAACCCAGGACAGATATCCATCCCAGATATTAATTTTTTTCAAGATGAAAATTGCTAGCCCAGCTATACGTTTTTTTGAGAAATACCCAGGCAAGATCAACTTGTTATTCTCCGCCCCGCTGGGCTGCAAATATTTCCTAGGAGGGATGCATTAGGCTTAATAGGAAAATGGGCTTTAAAAATAATAAATGGGATGTAATTATAAAAACTGGGCAGTAACTATAAAAAATGCACCAAACACGAAATTAGTTTATAAAATATTATTTATGGATTTTGAAAATCTTAATTTTTAATTGTTGTGCGCGCAATGTTTCATTGGATTTTTACATAATACAGATTTATATTTAATCTGACTAGAAATTTCGGCATAAAAATATTTCGGATCCCATCAAAATGTGGGAAAATTTATTGAATTCTGTCTTGAACAGTTGGTTTTTCTAATAAATCTTGAACGGTTGGTTGAAATTATTAATCATTGTCCTAGCTAGAAAATGGGTTGTACTTTTAACAAACTGTAAATGGGCTGTAGTAAATTCCATTAGAATTCAAAAATGGGTTGTACATTCTTACAAATCGCAAATGGGCTATAAGTTCTCTGCCACACACTTGTGGGCCTACTAAGTTGACGCGTCCCCTAAAAAAAGAAGTTGACACGTATGCAAGGCTTTGTCAACTTATTATAGTCAACACACGGTTCTAGCAGCAGTGGCTGTTGGATGTCTATCCAACGGATGTCGTGCTTCTTCTTCAATCTCGGATATTCTAGCTTCGGCCGCCCAAAAAATGATTCCTCCCCCTAACATCTAGGGTGCACCGCTTCGGAGGCTGACCTGTGGGCCTACTAAGTTCACGCGTACTAAGGGCTTTGTCAACTTAGTCAATATAAACGATTCTAGCTGCACTGACCGTACGATGTCCATCCAACGGCCGTGGTGCTTTTTCAACCTCTGGTCTTCTTGCTCCGGCCGCCCAAAGCAGCGCCGGTCCTGCCACCTGGTCCTGCCTCCCGTGGCCGGCTGTGCTGCCACGGAGGCCTCACCGCCCCCTACTACTCCCACCGCTGGCCAGGTCATCCCTCCACTCACCCACACCCCCTGTTATTCTACAGCGATGGCAGCCTCACACCACAGCCGAACCAGTGAATCCTCGTACTCCTCTCCGCGCGGGCTTCCGCTGCCGTGTCTTCCCTGGCTCCGCGTCGTCCCCTTCCTAGGCCTCACCATCGTCCACCGCCCTGGTCCATCGGAAGAGTACTGTACGTGGAGAGACTGACAGCTAGGTCCACGGCGGCCGCAAGGAAGTGCCTCCTTATTACACGCAAAATAATTATTCCTCCACTTGACAGGAGGGACCCACCAGACGGGCCACCGTATTTCGCGAAAAAACGTTTCCCCCTGACTGCTGGGACCCGCCAGCTACATCTTCGCACGCAAGGAAGTGCCTCCTTATTACGCACAAAAAATGAATGCTCCTCCTGCTAGCTGGGACTCGGTATAGTGGCAAGCTGACTTGTGGGCCTACTAAGTTTACGGGGATGGAGGGCTTTGTCAACTTAGTCAATATGCACGATTCTAGCTCTAGTGACCGTACAATGTCCATCCAATGACCGTAGTGCTTCTTCAACCTCTGGTCTTCTTGCTCCAGCCGCCCAAACCAGCGCCGGTCGTGCCTCGTGCTCCTGCCTCCCGTGGCTGGCTGCGACGCGGCGGAGGCCTCACCTCCCCCTACTACTCCCACCACTGGCTAGGCCATCCCTCTACTCACCCACACCCCCTGTTATTCTGTGGCGACGGTAGCCTCACACCGCAGTGAACCAGTGAACCCTCATACTCCTCTACGCGTGGGCATCCACTGCGGCGTCTTCCCCGACTCCGCGTTGTCCGCTTCCTAGGCCTCACCGTTGTTCACCGCCCTGGTGCTCTCAGCATAGCATGGTCAACATGGTCAAGGAACGGCTTCCATCGGACGTGGACTGTACGTGAAGAGGCTGACAGCTGGGTGCACGGCCGCAGCAAGGAAGTGCCTCCTTATTACGCGCAAAATAATTATTCCTCCACCTGACAGCGGGGAACCACTAGATGGGCCACCGTATTTCACAAAAAACGTTTCCCCATGACTGCTGGAACCCACCAGCTACATCTTCACACGCAAGGAAGTGCGTCCGGGCAAAAAACGATTCCCCTCCTGACTGCTTGGACCCAGCAGCTACATCTTCGCACGCAAGGAAGTGCCTCCTGGTCGAAGCATACATAGCGTTGTCATACTGGTCGTGAACGTATACATACATATTGGTTGATGTAGAGGCATGCACGTGTCGTAGTAGAGGCGCGCATGTAGCATGTACACGTACGGACAGCGGCCAGTGTGCAAGAAAGAAAATACGGCCACGTACGTACATACGGACGGGGTCTCGAATGCCTACTCGCACATACGTACGGCTAGGGCTCGTGTACATGGCTGGGTTGGACCAGATAAACTGCGTCACCGTCGTGTTCATGGGGAGGCAACGGAATGTGTCGTGTTCATCGGGAGGCAATGGAACACGTGGGAGCCAACCGGCTTGGACGGAACAGCCGATGGAAATGAGGCCTGGCGTACCACACAACAGAGAGACGGTCTTGTGTTCAACTGGCCACTTTTGAAACGGGAACCTGTTCATTGGGAGGGGTCTGGCGTATTGCAAAACGGAGGAAACAGACCTCCTACGGTCGAAACGGGGTCCTATTGATCGGGAGGGGTGTGGCATACCGCAAAACGGAGGAAACGGACTTGTGTTGGAGCGCTATGGTTGAAACGAGGGTCCTGTTCATCTGGAGGAGTGTGGCGTACTGCAAAACGGGACTCCATGGGATACTGTTCATCTCCACCGTCGACCCCCTCCAGCCTCCACGGGCTACTGTTCATCCACCATCGACCTCCTCCAGCCTCCACCTGCGACTGTTCATCCACGGGCTCCTGTTCATCCAGCCTCCACCGCGCGCTACTCCACCGGCTACTATTCAACCAGCCCTCTCCATGGGCTCCTGTTCAACCACCCCTCCATGGGCTACTGTTCATCAAGCCCTCCATCGTCTACTGTTCATCTAGCCCTCCACGAGGTGGTCCTATTCATCCAGAGGCAACACCATGGGGTCCTATTCATCCACCACCACCGGGAACTGTTCATCCAAACCCCCCAGCAACGCTCACTGTTCATCCAGAGGTAGCATCGATCGGCTTCAGTTAGCAGCAGTAGCGAAGGAATCGCTCGATCGGGTTCAGTTAATAGCCATCGATCGATCGCTCGGGTTCGCTAACGTGTAGCCTACAGTGCAATCGCTCGGGTTCAGTTAGAGCCCAGCGCCTCGCACCCACGCGCGTGCATGTATTGGAGAAATGCGCATCGCTCGGCTCCAACCACCCACCGTAACCGGGAACACCCCGATATTTTCCTCACCCTCGTTCTACCACGGTTTTTTCCGTCATGGACATCCCAAAGAATGTCATGCAGCTGCATCTCCAACCCGCCCAGGACGAAAAGCCCATTTTCCGTCATGATTTTTTGTCATAGATGTAGGAGCCCACCACATCTATGATGATACTGGGTATTATCACAATTATCGCCACAGAAGTGTCGTAAGTATGACAGGAAAAAAATTCGTTCGACCCAAAATGTCACGGATGTGTCTTTTTTTGTAGTGTACCACAGCGGCACACAGGAGGTGGAATGTATCTACAGTCTACAAGTCTATCCCTGACATCATGGGATAAAAAGTATTTAATGCGTTGTCGACGTGTCCTCTTGCTTTATCCGGGATGGCAAGGAAGCTCGTCCCGTCTGTCATTGCCTCGCCTCGCTTCGACGCGCGTCCAAACTGACGAGGCATGCAGCGCCACGCTGGCTGACTGGCTTCTGCGCTGGTGCAGTGGCAGGGTCTTCACGAAGATCTGAATGCCATCATGCAGGTGCTTGCCTGGTTGGCCTAGAAGTTGCATGCTGCCATGTAGGTGTGCGCCTAGTTGGCGGGCTAGCCGCTGCGTCGAAATGGCCATGGGGCAGCGGAGCCTTGGTAGGTGTGGGCCTAGCTGTGGCCCTAGAGATATCCCCGGCAAGGGTCTTGCCGGGTTTCTGTGGTCATCCCCAGCAAGGATCTTGCCAGCGGCCTTCGTCTTCTGGTTCTTACCTGGTCTTGCAGAACTCTGTTTTTCACAAAGATCTGCATGCCACTATGCAGGCGCTCCCGAACCTTGGTCTTGACATTGTCGATGGTGTCATAATTCTCAGGCTGAAAGGTGGCGGTCTCGATGGTGTTAGGCAAGTTGCCCCGGCAAGGCTTTTGTTGGGGCAGCGTAGGTTGTCCGCGGCAAGACTCTTGCCGAGGGAAACCTAACTTATCACTTTGCTCTTCGCGCCTCTGGCTTCAGCGCTGCTCGGGTAGTCTTGTATGTTCACTTCCTCCACCCCGCCAATAGTGGTCGCAGGTGCGGCTACAACTGCCGGTGCACAAGTAAAGGGGTACAGAAGGCCTGAGGGAGTCCTGGATTAGGGGGTCTCCGGACAGCCGAACTATATCCTTTGTCCGGACTATTGGAGTATGAAGATACAAGATTGAAGACTTCGCCTCGTGTCCGGATGGGACTCTACTTGGCGTGGAAGGCAAGCTAGGCAATACGGATATGTATATCTTCTCCTTTGTAACTGACTTTGTGTAACCCTAGCCCTTTCCGGTGTCTATACAAACCGGAGGGTTTTAGTCCGTAGGACAACATAAAATCATACCATAGGCTAGCTTCTAGGGTTTAGCCTCTCCGATCTCGTGGTAGATCAACTCTTGTAATACTCATATCATCAAGAATAAATCAAGCAGGATGTAGGGTTTTACCTCCATCAAGAGGGCCCAAACCTGGGTAAAACATTGTATCCTCTGCCTCCTGTTACCATCTGCCTTAGACGCACAATTCGGGACCCCCTACCCGAGATCCGCCGGTTTTGACACCGACATTGGTGCTTTCATTGAGAGTTCCTCTGTGTCGTCGCCGTTAGGCTTGATGGCTCCTACTATCATCGATAGCGATGTGGTCCAGGGTGAGACTTTTCTCCCTGGACAGATCTTTGTGTTCGGCGGCTTCGCACTGCAGGCCAACTCGCTTGGCCATCTGGAGCAGATCGAAAGTTACGCCCCTGGCCACCAGGTCAGGTTTGAAAGCTTAAACTACATGGCCAATATCCGCGGAGACTTGATCTTCGACGGATTCGAGCCCCTGCCTTATGCGCCGTGCGGTCACGATGAGTACGATTTAGCTCTACCATCGGACCGTATTCAGGAGATCGCACCGGCAGCCGCCTCGAGCCTCAATTCTAAGCCAGTTGCGCCATCCTTGGACGGGTGGATGGACCCCGTCACGGAGGCCGTACCCTCAGCACTGATTGAGCCGAATATCGACCTTACCCTTCACGAGAGCCGTGTTGCCAAACTGCCGGATCCTTCTCCGGCCACGGACTCCGAACCGCCTGCGCCGGCTCCTGACAAATACGATTGGGCGCCGATCATGGAGTTTACCTCCACGAATATTTTTCAGCACTCGCCCTTCGGCGACATACTGAACTCATTAAGGTCTCTCTCCTTGTCAAGAGGATTGTCCGTGTCAAAACCGGCGGATCTCGGGTAGGGGGTCCCGAACTATGCGTCTAGGCCGGATGGTAACAGGAGGCAGGGGACACGAAGTTTTACCCAGGTTCGGGCCCTCTCGATGGAGGTAAAACCCTACATCCTACTTGATTAATATTGATGGTATGGGTATTACAAGAGTTGATCTACCACGAGATCAGAGAGGCTAAACCCTAGAAGCTAGCCTATGGTATGATTGTTGATGTGTATGTTGTCCTACGGACTAAAACCCTCCAGTTTATATAGACACCGGAGAGGGTTAGGGTTACATAGAGTCGGTTACAATGGTAGGAGATCTGATCATCCGTATCTTCAAGTTTGCCTTCCATGCCAAGGAAAGTCCCTTCCGGATGCGGGACGGAGTCTTCAATCCTGTATCTTCATAGCCCGGGAGTCCGGCGGAAGGTATAGTTCGGCTATCCGAATACCCCCTAATCCAGGACTCCCTGAGTAGCCCCTGAACCAGACTTCAATGACGACGGGTCCGGCGCGCAAATTGTCTTCGGCATTTCAAGGCGGGCTCCTCCTCCAAGTACTTCATAGAGGATTTTGAACACAAAGATAGTGTCCGGCTCTGTAAATTAAGTTTCCACATATTGCCATAGAGAGAATAATAATATTACCACAAATCTAATCTACTGACGTATTCCGTGGTGCGACACGCCACGGCCAAGCCTTTATCCGAGTCGTTCAATTACCCATCTCAGCTTTTCATGCGAGGTGGTTTCCTTGGCACGTCTTGTTAAAGCAGAGATCGTGTCCCCTTATTACGGGATTCTCATCAATACGGGCGTGGGTAACCCAACCGCTTCTAGGACTCCCAGATCATAGGCAAGTCCAAACGGACACGGGGAGGACGCTTGATATCCACCCTTCTTTATAAAGGGGTAAAGCTTCTACTTTTCCCTCCCATGCTCAATCGAATCCTTCCCTCACCTCAAGCTCAAACGCCCGAAGCTCAGGTCAGGTGCTCCAAACCTTCAGTCATGTCCGGATCCAGCTTTCAAGGCTGATGGATGCCCTCCTCCGTCTCGAAAGAGGACATCAAGAGGCCAGGTATCTGACCGCCGAAATATCGCATCGGCTGCCTCAATACGCAATATGGCAGGAGCTCCGTGGCCCAAAGGTTCCATCCCAGAGGTGTCTGCATTGTGGCAACAGGAGTGGTTCTACATCACGACTCCTAGAAGCGCCAAGTGGGCGGCCGCCCCCGTTTTTCGCTCGGGCCCTCCGCCACGACTGATGTCATGGATCAGCAGAGGACTGAGCTGGGGTCCAGCCAAGGACGTGCCCTTATTACAAAGCCGCATTCGAGATCTCTTCGACGAAGATCTCAGTTTGGTCGCGGTAATACAAGCTATGCTGGTCCGTCAAGTCCAGCCTTGCAAACGTCGGCCCCTTCGCTTGTGGGAGTTCAATCCCGAGGGTCCGCGTGCCATTCAAAATTTTCTTGGCCTGACGCACGAGGATATGTATAAATTATTCTTTAGACCTCAAGTAGAGTGTCCGGAATTCACCGAGGACGTGGGCATGAATAGTAACCGCGCCGCCGAACAGGTAAGGAATCTTCCGGCTGAACATATTATCTCTCCTTCGTTACGAAGTTATTCCTGAGAGTTTGCTTTTCGACCAGGACTGGCTAGCAAAGGCGAAGTTGATTCGGTGTTCGGCCCCCCTCCCTGAGGGTTTGGAGAATCTGGTATTGGAAAAGATGCTCCAGGCCGCACCTTGCCCGGATCCGTTGAAGGAAGACACTGTGGAGGATAATACGGGTGGATGCGGGCCCCCAACGCTGCCTATTATAACCGAGGGAGCGAGCGTCTCCGTGAAGGAAGACGACCGGAAGAGGAAAAGGACCGCGCCCGGGAGTTCAGAAGCCGAAGCTTCCAAACGGGAGAAGAAATCTTCCGCCGGGGGCCCTACCTTGGGGGGCGCTGCTGCCGCACAAAGTCCGCGGGGGGATCAATTCTCCCGAGAATCGTAAGTGACCCGAAAACTTTAATAGTACAGATATGCCATTCCTTTCTTTTGAGAAAATAATCACCGCATACATTTGTGCAGTTCGGGCCTTAGCCCCTCTCAAATGAGCTCGTCTTCAGATCTTCTTCCAGATATGATGGAGAGCGAGACGCCTCCTCCAGACTCCTCCGCTCCGGAAGCAGGCGACCCTGAAGTGTCGTCACGGAGAGCCTCTCCGAGTTCGGAGAGGCCAGAAGGTGATCCTATTGATCCCCGAGGCTCCCCGTGTCCGGCTCCCAAAGAGAGTGGACAAAAGAGTCTGGCGCCGTCTAGTGTGCGATCGGACATTCTGAGGGAGTTGGTGGGGCGAGCGGCCATCTCAGACGATCACCGTGTGCTGATGAATATGGTGATGGAGAGGATATCGTCCACCGAAAGTAGTTTGCATGAAGCTTTTATGATTCTACCGACAGGCTTTGGGGTATGTAAAAAAGGAATGTGTAATAGTCCTGCACATGCTAGGTGTGCCCTGTGTATATAGTAGCCCCTGAGACTCTGGTTGTCATCGGAAACGATGACGAACGGAGGATCATATTCCCAGGTAATAACCATACTGCCTTTATGTGCAGGAGATGGAAGCTCCGGTGGCCAACCGGACGAGCCAGTTTGCCCGTTTAGAACGGTGGTTGGATGCGGCAGATGCCGACATCGAGCTTGTTAACAGAAGGCTTGACGAGGCGCAGGGAAAGTATCCTTGTATGGTAAACGCCAAATAGGAAGAGTATGATGCCAGTGTTTTTAACATGTTATGACTGCAGATGGAGCTGCCACTATTGAAGCCTTGCGGGCGGAACTTGCCCGAGCCAAGGAACAAGCAAGATTGGGTAATGCGGCTGCTGTGAAAACGGTCGAAGAGTTGTGAGCCGAGAAGGCCGCACATGGCGAGAGCCAGAAGAAGATGGCCAATATGGCCGTAGAATTAAAAGCCGCCGTAGACCGTTGCCGGGCTCTTGAAAAGGAAAACCAGGCGAAGGCATCGGACCTTGAGAAGGCTGCTATAACAGGAAAAGACCTCCGCTCTGCTATGAGGGCGAAGAATGAGGAGCTGCGGGAAGCCGGGGATATTGTAGCCGGGAAGTCCTTTGTGCTGCAGAGGAAGTATGGAGATCCACGGTACGCCCCTCTGGATCGGCTGTGGAGTTCGGAGGATGCGTATATGGATTTGGCGGCGAGCGCTGCCGATGCGGCCAAGTACTTCCAGAGTCATACGGACCGCGAAGTAGACCAGCTATTTTGGAAGCAATTCCTTTCTCCCGAGCGTCCGCTTTCATTGACGGACCAATTAGCCGAATGGGCCGAACTGAATAGGTTGTCCGGACTCTCCATGAGGTCTGTTGTGGATCAGCTATGGCCTGGAAGGTCGAAACAGAGCAGCTATTTCAGCTTGGTGCAGCAGGTCCTCGATGTGGTGCCGCGCATAAATGCGATGAAGAGGTCGACGTGCATAGAAGGCGCACGGATGGCCTTTGCCCGTGCTAAAGCGTACTGGGCAGAGATGGATGCTACCACTGTTGTAGCACAGGATTCGGCCATAGGTCGAAGGGCTGCTGAGCACTACTTTGAGGAAGTACTTGAGGGTGCTCGTTTGATAGAGACCCAGTGCTCAAAAAATATTATGTTTGAGTGACATGTAATCTCATTGTAAGCGAAATGCTTTTATAAATTTTTATGAGGCTACTTTTATACTTTTGCCTAAAAGTAATGTGATGCCTCCTGACGGCCGTTTATGTATACATGAATATAACCTGAAAGATTGCAGTCGTCGGCTTCAACCCCCACGCATATAATGCGGAGGTGTTCGCAGAAACACGCGTTCACACTTAACCCAATGTCTTGGTCCTATTAAGGAGGTGATAGCGGAGCGAGCGAGGCTACCGGACTATAATGCTTTAACGCTTTCACTTAGCCATAGGAGTTTGACAGTGGGGCTACTAGATAGCCCCTGGTGGCTCTGCACTCTCCCGATCCCAGGGTGCGTATATGCCTGGCCGGAAAGGGGCCCTTCATTAAAGCGGAGGAATTCTAACATTCCTATGAGTCATCGAGTGGTTGACTAGTCTCATGCTAGATCATGACAGTCAGTTTTCGGCTTTCTCTACTGAGGTGCTCATCCGGATAAACCAGGGTACAATCCCAGTAGTTCTCCTGGTGCTACCTTAGCCGGTAAAGCGGAACGTAAGGCACCAAAACGCAGGAGCCGGGCAAACCCAACATTTGACCAAAGACAATGATTCGGAGCTGATGCATATAGAGCCAAACTCGCGACGCCGAACACTCCCTAAGGTATTCGGTCTTTGTGGTATAAACCGGGCCTGAAGAATGGCCTTTGTAAGAAGCCCCTTGTGTCCAGGTACGTGCATTGTTCTGGCGCGGCCACATGCCAAGAAGTCAGCATCCTACTCGACAGTGGATATGTATCAACAAGAGACAGTAAAAAAGGTTTACGCAGGGTCTTAATCTAAAAATAATCCTTGGGTCGGGTCCCTGCTGCACGTTTGTGCCTGTGTCTCCATTGTGTCGTATCCTGGACGGGTGTAGCACGATGATCATCTGTAAAAGAGAGGAATTTAGGTGAAAAGGTTGTCGTGCAAAAGGATAGTTTTCTAAAGAAACCATGCATAATTCAAGATAAGAAGAAATCGCCACTCGTCTATGTGCGTTGAGCCCCTTGTACTTTTGAAAGATAGGGGTGTGACCGTTTATTTGATATGAGTAGAGGCGCCGGACTTGATTAGTTGTGACTGAGGTCTTGACGACCTATTGGATGCTTTTGCTGGTCCGGGCGCCTTTATTGTGCGGCTGCCAAGGCAGCCTCACTCTCTTCGGCGTGCAGAGATCGCTTGATACTTCCGTGCACTGAAATGATGCCACGAGGACCGGGCATCTTGAGTGTTAGGGAGGCGTAGTGTGGTATTGCATTAAAGCGAGCGAAAGCTTCGCGTCCGAGTAGTGCTTGATAGCCACTTTTAAATGGAGCGACGTGGAAAGTTAAATGCTCGTGACGAAAGTTATCGGGGGAGCCGAATATAACTTCTAGTAGGAGGGAGCCCGTACAACGAGCCCCTGGGCCTGGCGTTACTCCTTTAAAGGTAGTATTGCTATGGCGAATCTGTGTTGGGTCTAACCCCATCCCGCGGATTGTATCTTGATATATTAGGTTTAGGCTACTGGCGCCATCCATCAAGACTCATGTGAAGTGGTATCCGCCAATTACTGGGTCTAATACCAGGGCAGCCCATCCTGCATGCCGGGTACTTGATGCGTAATCGCGATGGTCGAAGGTGATCGGTTGGGACGACCAGTGGCGGGACTTCGCGGTGACAGGCACTTGGGTATATTTTTCAGGGAATGCCGCATTGTTTTTTCTCTTGATCACGTGTAACACGTTTACTGTTTTGACTTCGGGTGGAAATTTCTTTTGTCCCCCCTTGTCTTGCTCGGGAGGGTCGTCCTCGTCTTCACTTGGTGTATCCTCCCCCTTGTGTATGGCATTAAGCTTGCTGGACTGCTTGAAGACCCAACATTCTCTGTTGGTATGATTAGCAGGATTGCTAGGGGTACTATGGATCTGACATACTTGGTCCAGGATTTTGTTGAGGCTGGACAGTTCATCCCTGGTGCCTTTGGAGGGCGGCTTTTGGTTTGACCGAGGGACTTTGAATCCGGCGTTTACTGCCGTGCCCTTCGTGCTGTCTTCCTTATTCCGGCGTTTGTTATTGCTGTTGCACCGTGATTTCCCGTTTTCATCTCTAACTTCAGATGTACTGGGTCGCTGGTGCTGCATCTGGCTAGCCAGCTGTCCTCACCTGCGCAAAAGCGGGTCATGAGTTTTGTTAATGCGGCCATCGTTCTCGGCTTGTTTTGGCCGAGGTGTCTGGCGAGCCATTCGTCGTGGACGCTGTGCTTGAAAGCCGCTAAGGCTTCGGCGTCCGGACAGTCGACAATCTGGTTCTTTTTAGTAAGAAACCTATTCCAAAGCTTTCGGGCTGACTCTCCGGGCTGTTGAGTTATGTGACTCAGGTCATCCGCATCCGGAGGTCGGACATACGTCCCTTGAAAGTTTGCTCGAAAGGCGTCTTCGAGCTCTTCCCAACTTCCAACGGAGCTTTTGGGGAGGCCTTTGAGCCAGTGACGAGCTGGCCCTTTGAGTTTGAGAGGTAAGTACTTGATGGCATGGAGATTATCCCCTCGAGCCATATGTATATGGAGGATATATTCCTCAATCCAGACCCCAGGGTCTGTTGTTCCATCGTATGCCTCTATGTTTATGGGCTTGAATCCCTCTGGGAATTCGTGGTCCAGCACCTCATCGTTGAAACATAGGGGGTGTGCGGCACCCCTGTAGCTAGGTGTGCCGCGTTGTTCGGATGTTTGTTGTGTTGCATTGTATGCTGGGGCGCGCTTGCGTGGTCCATAGATGGATCTTGTTGCACCGTCCTTTGGGTGCGATCCCTCACATGGGTCGCGTGTTGTATTGTGAGCGGCGTTGCATGCCGTTCTGCGGTGGTAGAGGGGTCGTTTATCCGACCGGGGGGCTGCTTTGATATTTGGTTGTGGGGGGTCTGAGGCCTCCTCATCGAATTCGGGTAGCAGCTTCTGCTTTGGGTAGCTCTTGGCGGGGCGATTGTCGCCGTACCTTGCTACGGTGTTGAGTATCTTGCTCCATCTGAATTGGAGCGTGTCTTGCGCGGCCTTGAGCCTTCGCTTCTGCTTTTTAAGGCTCCTCGCGGTGGCAACGAGCCTTTTACGGGCATTCTACTGCTCCGGGTGCCTGTCCGGCGTTATGTCGTCCGGACCATTATCCCTGATAGGATTTGTTTGTTCAGTTTGATTATACGGATTGCCATTGTTTGGCAGCGGTTCGCCCTGCTCCAGCGCTAGGTCTGTGTGATTGCTATTTCTGTCGAGGCGGGTTTTGGGGCGGCGCTTGCGTCGCCGCTTTGACTGCTTTTCGAGGAAACAATCCTTCGGTGCGTCCCTCCGCTCCTCATCGTCATATTTTGGTGCGTCCACCATGTATACGTCGTATGACGAGGTGGCGCTCCAGGGCTCAATAGGCGCTGGTTCTTTATCGTCTCCTTCATCGGCGTCCATACCGTCAATGTCGTCGGAGTCGAAGTCGAGCATGTCGGTTAAATCGTCGACAGTGGCTACCAAGTGGGTGGTGGGTGGGCTTTGAACTTCTCCATCGTCCGAATCCCAACCTTGCTGACCGTAGTCCGGCCAGGGCTCTCCTAATAGAGAGAGAGACTCTAGTGTCTTCAGAATATCGCCAAAGGGCGACTGTTGAAAGATGTCCGCGGTAGTAAACTCCATGACCGGCGCCCAATCGGATCCGATTGGCAGGGGCGCAGGGGGTTCGGAGTCCGGAGAGGAGTCCGGCTCCTCGGAGTCACGAGTCTCGCGGAGTGAGGGGTTGGTGTTCGGCTCGATCGCCGTTGGAATCTCAGCCCCCGAGGCGGCGTCCAACCGCCCGTCCTTGATCGGCGCGGCCGGCACCGAACTAGGGGTCGGAGCCGATGCGGGTGCAGCCTCCAGGGCACTGCTCGGCGGCAGAGCTAGATCATGCTCGTCGTGACAGTGCGGCGCGCTTGGCAATGGTTCAAATTCGTCGAAGATCAAGTCCCCGCGGATGTTGGCCGTGTAGTTTAAACTTCCGAATCCGACCTGGCGGCCACGGGCGTAGCTTTCAATTTTCTCTAGATGGCCAAGTGAATCGGCCCGCAGTGCGAAGCGTCCAAAGATGAAGATCTGTCCGGGGAGGAAGGTCTCACCCTGGACTGCATCGCCATTGATGATCGTAGGAGCCATCGGGCCTGACGGCGATGGCACAGAGGAACTCTCAATGAAAGCACCAATGTCGGTGTCAAAACCGGCGGATCTCGGGTAGGGGGTCCCGAACTGTGCGTCTAGGCCGGATGGTAACAGGAGGCAGGGGACACGAAGTTTTACCCAGGTTCGGGCCCTCTCGATGGAGGTAAAACCCTACGTCCTACTTGATTAATATTGATGGTATGGGTATTACAAGAGTTGATCTACCACGAGATCAGAGAGGCCAAACCCTAGAAGCTAGCCTATGGTATGATTGTTGATGTGTATGTTGTCCTACGGACTAAAACCCTCTGGTTTATATAGACACCGGAGAGGGTTAGGGTTACATAGAGTCGGTTACAATGGTAGGAGATCTGATCGTCCGTATCTTCAAGCTTGCCTTCCACGCCAAGGAAAGTCCCTTCCGGATGCGGGACGGAGTCTTCACTCTTGTATCTTCATAGCCCGGGAGTCCGGCGGAAGGTATAGTTCGGCTATCCAAAGACCCCCTAATCCAGGACTCCCTCAAGGATCCTGGCCGAACCCCATCCGGCAGGATTGGGATGCGGATGGCAAAGAAATTTGCCGCCCACCCACCACCCACTTAGTAGCCACTGTCGATGACTTAACCGATATGCTCGACTTCGACTCCGAAGACATCGACGGTATGGACGATGGTGCGGGAGTCGAAGAGGAACCACTGCCCACAGGGCACTAGACAGCCACCTCATCATACGACATATACATGGTAGACACACCCAAAGAAGGCAATGGCGACGAGACAACGGAGGATGACCCCTCCAAAAAGCAACCCAAACGCCGGCGTCAGCGGCGCCACTCTAAGTCCCGCCAAGGCAAAAGTGGTGATACTGGCACCAGAGATAATAGCACTCCGGATAGTGCCGAAGACAACAACAATCCCCTCCAGCAAGATTTAGAGCAGGAGGATGGAGGAGCCAGCCCTCCTGAGAGGGTGGCAGATGGAGAGGCGGAGGATGATAATTACATGCCTCCCTCCGAAGACGAGGCAAGCCTCGGCGATGACGAATTCGTGGTGCCAGAGGATCCCGTCGAACAAGAGCTCTTCAAGCGCCGGCTTATAGCCACGGCAAATAGCCTTAAGAAAAAGCAGCAGCAGCTTCAAGCTGATCAAGATTTGCTAGCTGATAGATGGACCGAAGTCCTGGCGGCCAAGGAGTATAAACTCGAATGCCCCTCCAAGAGTTACCCAAAGTGCAGGTTGCTACCCCGACTGGAGGAGGAAGCACCGAAACCTACATCCCCGGCGAATGACGCGGCTGATTGGCCACCTCGTGGCTGCGACAGAGAGACATTCCAGCCAAAAGCTCAGCCCGCACCCCGACGTCATTCAAATAAAAAGGCAGGGGGAAATACGCCAGACCTGCGAGATGTACTGGAGGACAAAGCAAAACATGCAAGATCGATCTATGGATCATGAGGGCGCGCCACTATGCGAGACGATAATCATCACACCGGATATAGTAAAAGTAAGTCCGGCCGGGCCGAACACAGTGGGCAAGACTCATTCGAGCTGCGTCGCGATATAGCCCAGTACAGAGGCGCCGCACACCCCTTATGCTTCACAGACGAAGTGATGGATCATCAAATCCCAGAGGGTTTCAAACCCGTAAATATAAAATCATACGACGGCACAACAGATCCTGCGGTATGGATCGAGGATTTCCTCCCGCACATCCACATGGCCCACGGTGATGACCTACACGCCATCAAATACCTCCCACTCAAACTCAAAGGACCAGCTCGGCATTGGCTCAACAGCTTGCCCGCAGAGTCCATTGGCTGTTGGGAAGATCTGGAAGCCGCATTCCTCGACAACTTTCAGGGTACTTATGTACGACCACCAGATGCCGATGACTTGAGCCACATAATTCAGCAGCCAGAGGAATCGGCCACGAAATTCTGGACACGGTTCCTAACAAAGAAAAATCAAATCGTCGACTGTCCGGATGCAGAGGCCCTCGCAGCTTTCAAGCACAACATCCGCGACGAGTGGCTAGCCCGACACCTTGGTCAGGAAAAGCCGAAATCTATGGCAGCCCTCACGACACTCATGACCCGTTTTGTGCGGGAGAAGACAGCTGGCTGGCTCACAGTAATAACATATCAAAGAACCATGGTACTGCGGATACCAAGTACGACAATGGAAGGTCACGTCGCAACAAACATAAGTGCCGCATTAACAGCGACAATACCGAGGATACGACAGTCAATGCCGGATTCAAAGGCTCTAAACCCAGTCAGCGGAAAACGCCATTTAAGAGAAGCACCCCGGGCCCGTCCAGTTTGGACCATATACTCGATCGCTCGTGTCAAATACACAACACCCCCGACAAGCCAGCCAGTCACACCAACAGGGACTGTTGGTTGTTCAAGCAGGCCGGCAAGTAAAATTCCGAAAACAAAGATAAGGGGTCACATAGCGATGACGAGGAGGAGCCCCGGCAGCCGAACACCGGAGGACAGAAGAGGTTCCCCCCACAAGTGCGGACAGTGAACATGATATACGCAACCCACATCCCCAAGA
Organism: Triticum urartu; assembly: GCF_003073215.2. Classification (NCBI taxonomy): domain Eukaryota; kingdom Viridiplantae; phylum Streptophyta; class Magnoliopsida; order Poales; family Poaceae; genus Triticum; species Triticum urartu. The sequence goes on from NC_053024.1 coordinate 419,038,386, forward strand.
GGGAGCGGAATCGTGCGCTCAGGGACATATATGCGTTGGAGCCAGTCGCCCCCAAGATCAACCCATGGTCCTCCTGTCCGATCACCTTTGATCGCAGGGACAACCACACTAGCATCCATCATGGCGGATTCACCGCACTGGTCCTAGACCCAATCATTGATGGATTTCACCTCACTCTAGTCCTAATGGACGGCGGCAGCAGCCTGAACCTGCTTTATCAGGACACAGTGCGCAAAATGGGTACAGACCCCTCAAGGATCAAACCCACTAAAACGACCTTTAAAGGCGTCATACTAGGTGTAGAGGCCCATTGCACAGGCCCAGTCACACTGGAAGTGGTCTTCGGATCTCCGGATAACTTCCAAAGCGAAGAGTTAATCTTCGACATAGTCCCGTTTCGCAGTGGCTACCATGCACTGCTCGGGCGAACCGCATTTGCAAGATTCCATGCGGTACCGCATTATGCATATCTCAAGCTCAAGATGCCAGGACCTCGGGGGGTCATCACAGTCAATGGAAACGCAGAGTGCTCTCTCCGCATGGAGGAGCACACTGCGGCCCTCGCAGCAGAAGCACAAAGCAGCCTCTTAAGGCAATCCATTAGTTCGGCGATTAAGGACCTAGACACCTTCAAGCGCGGCCGGAGTAATCGGCAACCGGACCGCCTGGCACGTTCCGAGCTCGCATAGCAATGCGGCCCCCACCCCGGTCCCTAACAAACAGCGAAATCCGTGCCACACATACATAATTACGCATTAAAAATTCCATGGGCACAGGCGAGGAGGGGGGCACGACGGCGGCACGCCCCAAGTCGCGGCTTAAACCACACTAGGGCTTCCCGCTTTGTTATTTTTCTCTTTCAGGACTTCAATCTCTGGAAACCCTGTCCGGCAGCGCGATAGCCGAACACATGATGCAGCATCCAAGGAGGCAAAAAGCTACATCACACCACGGAACTCCCGGGTGGATTACGATAACGAGTGAAATATTTGCTTTAATACTATTCCTCAGCTTTCCCTTGGAAGGGACATGTCAAACAGTCCTACTTTTTGCTTATCTCACTACTTGTATCATTCTGCTTTAACGCACCTTTTTGAATAAAAAATGCATAGCATTAAGACTATTATTGCATTCTTCTTCATATATATATATATGTGTGTGTGTGTTCATTCATGACATCCAGCACCCGTACACTATGATACAGCCAATACACTAGGGGCTTAAGCATACCCCATAATACGGCGTGAGAAGTCCGAACACTTTCGATAGTGCGGCACCCCGAACTTATAGCATTATATGCATCAGCTCCGAATCATGTCTTGGGTCAATAGTTGGGTTTGCCCGGCTCCCATGTTTTGGGACCTTACGTTCCGCTATATCGGCCAAGGTAGCACTGGGAGAACTACTGCGATTGTGCCCCGGTTCTTCTGGGCTAAGCACCTCAGTAGAGAAAGCTAAAACTAACTGTCATGATAAGGTGAGAGACTGGTCGATGTTGTCGGCGTTCTGGGAACGGGGGTCCCCAGACTTGCCTGCCTGCGGCCTGCGGCGTGGCTCAAAGGGGGGCCCAGCGCGGCCCATCTTCACCAACACAAACCCAAGACCCTCGCGGGGTGGACGATGCGGAGCTTCCTCAGGCATGGCCTCGTCAGGCTGGCTCGCGAGGAGGCGGAGAGATCAAGGCGGGGTACCTCACGAGGTGCCCGTGACGCAAGCCATGACGACCAAGGGCGCCAGGCGGGTGCCAGCCCACGCAGTGTCCTCCTTTCCTCTTTGGTGCAAAGGGGGCAAGCGCAGCCGCGGAGTACCGAGGCATCAGGCAAAGGTTGCTGTTTCGGTGCAACAAGAACAGGACCGGAAGGACTGCAATACGGAGGTCATCGTGGAGCCCAAGACGGCGTCACCACCAGAGCTTTGTGCAGGCGAAGACTACTTTTGTCAGGATAGCTGGTACTGGCTGTCCCCCTTCAAATTAGCCCACCATTGTTGGCTCCCTTCCTGCTCGATATTTGGGAAGAGGACCAGGGCCTCTATAAATAGGACCAGCCACCCACATAGCAAAGGGGGTTTCTGGAGAGGAGGTTCTTTAGAGAGGGGTTCGATCAGAGAGAGAGAGAGAAGGGTGACTGAACTCCACCCAGCAGTTCATCCCCCCAGCCAAGAACAGACCCTCGCGAGGTTGTTCTTCCTTGTATTGTTCATCATCATCAGCCCAAGAGGCAATCCACCACACCACACACTGGAGTAGGGTATTACACCACAACGGTGGCCCGAACCAGTATAAACCTCGTGTCCCTTGTGTTGTTCTTTCCATAGTTTAGATCTTAGCGAGGCGGAGGGGTGCAGGTAGGTAGGAAGCGAAATCTCTATGCGCACCCTAGTGTTCGAACCTGAAGGGTCTGCCGGAACCCGAAATCCGACATTTGGTGCGCCAGGTAGGGGTGCGCCGAGATTCGTCTTCCACCACCCCGTTCTCCTCCGACCATCACGCCCATGTCTGATGCTCGTCGGGCCCGCGTCGAGCGCCGGGCCGCTCTCGCTTCCCGCGTCGCCCAGACGGCCCCTGTCGGTGGGCTTCCTCGCCGTTCCCCGTCACCTGCCGTCAACGCCGCCACTGGCCCGGCAGGGGACGAGCAGCAAGCATCGTCTCAGCATCCGTTCGTGCGGCAAGACGGCCGCACCGCAACTCCCTCACTCACCCCAGCTGGTTCTTCGTCCCGCGCGCTCCGCGCACCCATGGAGGCTCGGGCTGCACTCATCGCGGCAAACGAGCTCCTGCGCTACCATCCCGTCGACGACGTCTATGAAGAATGGCTCGACAGCGTCGCCGAGCTCGTCCGCGCCGCAGGGGGCTCTCCTGCGCCGTCCGTTCTGCTGCACCACACCCCGCCCCACGCGGCCGATGAAGCTCCGGAGGCGCCCCGGCCGCCTCCTCCTCACGAAGGCGCCATGGCTCCAATGAGCGTGGCCCCTGGGCGGAACCCGCTCCATCAGGTGCCAGCGCGGCAAGAGCAGAGCTGTCAAGAAGTCCCTCGCCCGCAAGAAGCTGCCCGGGCGCTCCCTGCTCCAGCACGTCGTGACCATGCCCCTGCTCCCGCGCATCAAGACCCCGCGCTGCTCCCAGCTGCAGCTGTGGGGACATGCAAGACCAAGCTCCCCGTCACCCAAGGCCTCCCATGGCCACAGCAGGCTGCCGCGCCTTCACCGCCGAGCTACGCACCGCCGAGCTACGCAGCGTCGCGTGGCCCGGCAAGTTCAAGCCAGACCTGCCTCCTCGCTACGACGGCATGGCTGACCCTGCGGAGTTCCTCCAGCTCTACGAGCTGGGCATCGAGGCTACCAACGGAGACGAGAAGGTCATGGCGAACTGGTTCCCCATGGCGCTCAAGGACGGGGCCCGCACCTGGCTCCTGAACCTGGCTCCAGGCACAATCTCCTCCTGGGACGAGGTGCGCACCCGCTTCATCGCCAACTTCCAAGGCACTCGCGACCGGCCACCTGCCATGAGCGACATGCGCCGCATCAAGCAACAGCCCGGGGAGACCCTGCAGAAGTACATCCAGTGCTTCAACAACGCACGCCTCAAGATTCCCAAGGTGACTGAGGAGGCCATCATCTCAGCCTTCTCCGACGGCGTGCGCGACGTCAAGATGAAGGAGGAGCTGGCGATGCATGAAGACCTGTGCACTACCTTGGAGCTGTTCAACCTGGCAACCAAGTGCGCCAGGGCCGAGGAAGGGCGTCTCTCCCTCCTCGAGCTGCCTGCCGCAGACCCAGAAGAGAAGAAGCCCAAGGCCAAGGATGTGAAGTGCAAGGGGGCTGCCGTGCTCGTGGTACAACCAGACACCAAGCGGGGCAGAGATCAGCCCGAACTTTCCAAGGGCAGCCGGTATTGTGTGTACCACGACCTCCACACCCACAACACCAACGAATGTCAAGAGCTCCGAGCCATGCGAGAAGGAAGGATCGGCCGTCGCCCTGACCGCGGTGACCGGGGCTACGGTCGAGGAGGAGGAGGGAACGCAGGACGCTGGGAAGACTGTGGCCCGCACCAAGGGTGGCGCGATTAGCCTCACGAGGATCACTGGCAAGACCCGCCTCGCGAGGGAGACTGGAGGGATCAGCCTCGTGAGGATCGCCCGCAAGGCAACGCAGGCCTCCCACCGCTGCCGCCGCAGCCAAGGAGAAACGAGGACCGCCACCAGGACGAGAGGGCTGGGGGCTTCCAGGAGCCGCGCGCGATCGCCTGCATCTTGGGTGTGGCACAAGCCCTAGCCTCTCAACGCATCTTCAAGCAGTTCGCCCGCGAAGTGAATGCAGTCCTCCCCAGGCTCGAAGCCACGCGCCCTCTCAGGTGGTCGGCGTGCGCCATCACGTTTAGCTCAGCAGATCAGCTCAAGTGTGCGGCTATAGCTGGAGTCCTCCCGATGCGTTGTTCCCTAATCGTCAACAACGTGGTGGTCACCAAGACCCTCATCGATGGCGGGGCAGGGCTCAATGTCCTGTCTGTGGAAACATTCAACAATCTCCAAGTACCCTACAGCCAGCTTCAGCCAACGAAGCCTTTCTCTGGTATCACCGACGGCTCCACGGTCCTGATTGGGCAGGTCCGCCTCCCTGTCACCTTTGGGGCACGCAACAACTACCGCATCGAGCTCATCGACTTCGACGTCGCTCACATTCGCCTGCCGTACAACGCCATCCTTGGGTACCTAGTGCTGGCCAAGTTCATGGCCGTAACTCACCACGGCTACAACATCCTCAAGATGCCAGGAAGCGGCGGAGTCATCATGGTGCCCTGTGAAGAGAAGGACGCGGTGTGTTCCCTGGAACGAGCCTTTTAGGCCGCATCACTGGAAGACCCGGATCGCGTAAGCAGGAGGCCTCCCGAGACCGCCCCTAAGAAGAAGAAGACATCGTCCAGCCCGACCACTCAGGAGGCAGGCCCCTCTGGGCCCACGCCTGCCCAGGGGGAACCTCCTTCCATCGCATAGGAAAGCGCGCCCGGCGCCCTCTTCAGGCAGGACTCGGGGGCTCTCCCCTGGAGGGCCACCGACCTAGCTAGGGTCACGAGGGAGGCGCTTGGGCACCACATGGAGGCGTGTTTCGAAGCACGTTTCCCTCAAGAAGGAGCAAGGCAAGGAGATCCAGACCCTCAGGAGTTCGCCAGCAAGGCCATTCAGGAGCTACAGGAGTCAAGAGTCATGAAAGGCGGCCGCCGCCTACCAGCAGTGGCTCCCCATCCAGGCGAGGATGGTGGGCTGCGCGTCTGCATCGACATACCAGGGCTCAACCGAGTCGCATCTCTGGAGCGCCTCTGGCCCTTGCGAGTGGGGCGCTGCGGAGGCCCACCCCACAGCTACGTTCGCATGCATTACAGCTTGCCGAACGCGGCTGCCACATACCAGCGCATCACGAGGGGCATCACGGAGGCACGAGAGGCCAAGCGTTCCGCAGCCTTGGCGGGGATGGAGATGGTCCGCGAGGAGCCGCCAGCGCCTCCAGAGCTTCCCGAGGCCCCTGGGCCTGGGGGCTCGTGAGGATCGGCTCCCGCAGCCCACCGAGTCTACTACACCAACGCTCCTTCGTCCTCAACGTCATCAGGTGACATCTTTCGAGTTTCATTTCCGGCTGGGAGTGCCCCCCCAGGGCTGCATTATTCCCAGGCCGCGTGGGTCCATCCCTACGGCGTGTATCCATTTTTTATTTCATATTGTTAGCTTACCTTGTTGGGGGCGCCCCTCCGGCTGCATGATCCCCAAGTCGCTCGGGCCTGACCCAGTGATGTCCGCCTTCCCAGCATCTATTTGAACAAATCCACTCCTTCACGGCTAATGTGTTTTACCTAGTTGCCTGCTCAGCTGACGCCAACTAACGGAGCTACTCCCAAACGGCACGACGCTTGCGCATGGGTCCGTCCCTGCAACGCCGACAAACCTGGATGGCTGAGCTCTGGCCGTGGCAGCACCGCATAGCGTCACCTTGTCAAGCCTTCAGTGCCTCACTACCCCTCGGAAGCAACCAACGGCTGACTGTCAATTGTCATGGCAACCCCTTGTATTTTCTATGATGGGTCTACATGATCTCATAAAGGAGCTGCGTGAGGCGAGACCCTTGTGGTGTCTCCTCCACTCTCGTCCACGCGAACCGCTTGCACGTTAAAGGGGGGGTGCCTGAGCATCGCGACTCAGGGCTCCTACTGGCTCTCCAGCCCTCACCCTCTGGCCTTGACCACGGCATCGCGACCTGGCATACCAGCGACGGCTGAGACTCGCTCGAGGCTCGGGACCTGAGGACGTAGAGCAGAAAGGGGAGCAAAGGCGAGAGGGGAGAGACACACGAGGACCTCGCCGGGCAACCTCGCGCCTGCCAACGCACGGACCCGGCGACACACCAGTGAGCGGCCCCTGATTCTCGAGATAAGTCATCACCCGGAAGCACCAGCTACCGTGGCACCATCCCCGCACTTAATGCTGTCCCGTGTTAGCGACGCCGCTCTCCTTTCTCACCAAACGATGGCTGCTTGGGCACCAAAGGGGACCTCCTGAGCATCGCGACTCAGGGGCTCTTACCGGACTCCGGGTCGCTCACCTCCTGGCCTTGACCACGGCATCGCGACTTGGCATACCAGCGACGGCGGAAGCCGCCTTGGGACTGGGACCTGTCGGCGCAGAGCACCAAGCCCTCGTGAGGTTCGAAAGGGAGGACTGAGCTAAGACGAAATGAGCAACTCGCACAATTCTACGAAAAGGGTTATATTAACAAAACAGGATCACAGGCACCTTACAAACCCCCACGGGACGCGTCTTTGATTCCTTGCAGGGAACAGATCCTAAAGGGACACTAACTACGCGCGCCCCAGCAGAAGACGCCATCATCAACAGTGGGCCGTCAAGCACCGGCGCCAACCCCATCCAGATCAGAGTCGGCGGCGGCCTGACGAGCCCGCCTTGCTCCAGGAGTGGAGCCGGCTCGGGGGCTCGTAGCTGTCGTCGCTCGTCTCTGGAGTCGCAAAGAGCTCGCGAGAGTCGCTGGAACCTCCGACGCCTCCTCCGCCTGAGGAGCCGTCAAGGGAGCGGTCGGCGGGCCCGGTCCTCGCCGCAGCAGGGCCCCGGCCACCTCTCCCAGGGCAGCACTCCAGCCGGCGCCCGCTCGCATCGAAGACCTTGAAGAGCATCACCGAAGCACCGTCATAATCCAAGTGGATAGCGAAATTGCCCCTTGTCCTGCAAACCCGGGCGATCTCTCTCCAGCCCCGAGTCATGAAGACCTCGCCCGGGGCAACGACCGCGACCTCTGCCTCGGTCACGAGGGTGCTGCAGCTGGCGTGCTGTAGCTAGAGCTCTAGGGGATCCCCCTACGGGATGATGGAGGCGAAGAAGGGAGGAAGGCGAATCCAAGACTGAAGAGGAATGGCGACATGGAGCACGAACTCTCGGGAGCAGCCATCGGTGTGGACCCCAGGGGGGACGACCCACTCCTTCGTAACTCGTCGGCGCCGCCCATGGCGATCAGCATCAGCTCCTTCAGGGCCCTCTATGTGGGCGTACAAGGGAAGCGGGAACCCCGGCGGCGCCCGCTCGCACCAAGGCCTTGACACCACCTAAAGGGCCCCCTCGTCCGGGCCACGGGGGACGAGCCGTTTCTTCGGCGGGAGTGGGTCTGGTTCCTCTCGGGGAGCCTTTCCCTTCTCTGCGTCGAGAACCGACGGATCGAAGCCATCGCAGCAAGACGGAGCAAGGACCGGGAAGAAGGAGAAGCAAGAAGGGATGGACTGGAAGGGCGCGCGCCGTTCTGTACTTATAGCCGGCGAAGGCCAACCGCCGCCTTCCACGATTGCAGGTAATCATGACCCACTTTGCATGCAGGGACTTGTCCAATCCGTGCAGTTGCCGAGGCGCCATGGGGAAGTGGAGACGCCCATGTCCAATCAACCGCCACGCGGTACCCAAGGCCGTAGGCTGTTAGGGCCCGCGGCGCTTCGCTCTTGCCCTTCCGCCTCCCTGCACGGCCAAGTCCGAGCGCGCCTTGGGCCCGGGGGCTACTGTCGGCGTTCTGGGAACGGGGGTCCCCAGACTTGCCTGCCTGCGGCCTGCGGCGTGGCTCAAAGGGGGGCCCAGCGCGGCCCATCTTCACCAACACAAACCCAAGACCCTCGCGAGGGGCCAAGCCTCGCGGGGCGTACGACACGAAGCTTCCTCAGGCACGGCCTCGTCAGGCTGGCTCACGAGGAGGCGGAGAGATCAAGGCGGGGTACCTCACGAGGTACCCATGACGCAAGCCATGACGACCAAGGGCGCCAGGCGGGTGCCAGCCCACGCAGTGTCCTCCTTTCCTCTTTGGTGCAAAGGGGGCAAGCGCAGCCGCGGAGTACCGAGGCATCAGGCAAAGGTTGCCATTTCGGTGCAACAAGACCAAGACCGGAAGGACTGCAAGACGGTGGTCATTGTGGAGCCCAAGACGGCGTCACCACCAGAGCTTTGTGCAGGCGAAGACTACTTTTGTCAGGATAGCTGGTACTGGCTGCCCCCCTTCAAATTAGCCCGCCATTGTTGGCTCCCTTCCCGCTCGATATTTGGGAAGAGGACCAGGGCCTCTATAAATAGGACCAGCCACCCACATAGCAAAGGGGGTTTCTGGAGAGGAGGTTCTTTAGAGAGGGGTTCGATCAGAGAGAGAGAGAGAGAGAGAGAGAGAGAGAAGGGTGACTGAACTCCACCCAGCAGTTCATCCCCCCAGCCAAGAATAGACCCTCGCTAGGCTGTTCTTCCTTGTATTGTTCATCATCATCGGCCCAAGAGGCAATCCACCACCCCACACATTGGAGTAGGGTATTACACCACAACGGTGGCCCGAACCAGTATAAACCTCGTGTCCCTTGTTCTTTCCATAGTTTAGATCTTAGCGAGGCGGAGGGGTGCAGGTAGGTAGGAAGCGAAATCTCCGCACACACCCCAGTGTTCGAACCTCAAGGGTCTGCCGGAACCCGAAATCCGACAGATGTTCGAGAGGTTTCAATACCTAAAGGCTCATGCCGCTTAGAGCGAGGAGTCGGCCCTGTCCGGCTTAAGGCATGTATCGCTGTCGGGTGGTTGGTGCGACATATGCCAATGGATGGCTTATCATCGTGGGAGCCAATAAAACATCGCCGATGCCTGGAAATGGGATAAGGCGAAGACATGCACGCCGGCGAATCTTACCCAGCTTAAGGGCTCTCCGTGGAGATAACACCCCTAATGCTGCTCTGCGGGGTCTCCGCATGATCACTAGCTCGATGGGTAGCTACAGAATGCTCCTTGAGCTGTTCGGTGAAAGGATGAAGGAGGGCCAGGCCAGCCCGCTCCTCTTCTCCTTGTGGTGTCTAAAATCTATCCAAAGAGTGATCTCTCCTACATGGGAACCCTGGGGGGTTTATATAGGCCTACCCCCAGGGGTACAATGGTAATCCGGCTGGGCGTGGGCCCCAGCCATCTGTGTCTACGCCCGCCGTCTTCTCTGCCGACTGGTGGGGCCCGCCGACTGGTAGGCCCGCCGGCTGCCGACCCTTTGGCCGACAGGCCGGCCCCACCGCTCGAGGGTCTTGTCGGGGGCTGGTTACCGTTACCTTGCCCCTGGTGACGATGGCTTTGTCGTGGTAAGCATGGCTACAGTGCCGTCACGAGGCGGCTCATCATTGTAGCCTTACCTTCTCTTGTCTCCTTAATGAAGCACCTCCTTGGAGGGAGAGAGCTGGCCGGCTGTTGGAAGCCAGCCATACCCTTGGCCGACTATGGGAAGCCTGGCCGCCTTCAAGATCTCCCTGACCGAGGGGGCCCGCCACCCATGGGTCGTATTGACCCCTCGCCGTGGGTGACGTCACGATCATCGTTGCAACAGTGTTGCGCCGAACAGGGATGGCCACCCCGTACGGTGCACTGTGGCCATGCGTGCACCGGGATTCGGGGGTGGCAGGCTTCACTGTAGCCACGCCCTGTCTTGTCGCTGTTATGTGGGCGCAGACTCTGAGGGCAAGATCTTAGCAGCCTGCTGAGGGGCCGGCTCCTGGGAGTCGGCCCTTTTATGGCCGGCTTCTAGAAGTCAGCCTTCTCGTGGTCTTGTTTCTCAAGGATTTCAGGGCTGGGCTGCCTTTGCGCAGCCGGCTTGAGAGGTAGCCGGCTGGGGGAAGGCGGCCCCATGTCTTCGAAGCTTGGAGGCTTGATCAGCCTATAATTTTTTTCTGAAGTGCCAGGGGAAGCCGGCTAGGCTACCCGTGGTCATTTACTCCCCGAAGCTGGTTGGGCTCCGAGGTAGAAAAAAGTCGAGGAGCCCAGTCAGCTTCCTATCTTGAGGAGCCGGGAACCAGTAGCCGGTTTCGACTAGGCACGCCGTCCCATAGAGATCTCAAAGTTTGAAGGAGGGTGCCAGTCGGCACGCGAGTCCGGCTATGAACTGACCGCTCGTCATCCGCGCGCCACATGGCATCCTCCAGCTGGAGGGGCTTGCTAGCCCACGCGCGCGACGAGACGCCGCCGTAGTCTGGGGCCTTCCACTACAGGGCCTCGGCCCACGCGTGGATCTTCTGCGGCCTGGACGGACCGCACGTGCCCCAGCAGCGGTTTCCCCAAGCCATAATGGCGCAATAATCGCGGGGCATGGGGGAGTGGGTGCAGTTAATCCCACATCCCCCACACGTCCTGCCTCCTCAGCTTCGCCGCACGAGGCTATAAGTAGGGGGAGAGGAGGGGAGCGCCAAACGCTCGCACGCTCTCCCTCGCTCCGCCCCCTCCTTCTTCTTCCTCCTCTCGTCACGACAGCTATCTGCCGCCGCTCGGCCTTCTTGCCAATCTTCTTGGCTCGCCGTCGCTTCGTCGCAGTTGGGTTGTGCGCCCTCCTTTCGTCGTACCTTTCTCGCCGCTGCGCCGTCCCCATGGCGTTGTCGAGCTCCTGGGACGGCTCCAATGTCCATGATGACCACGTCGACTTCCTCCGTCGGACGCGGCAGTTGCCGGGCGCGTATCTCGTACGGGTCCACCTCGCGCCGGAGAGGGAGATCTCACCGGCGCAAGAAGAGGATGAGCGGGTAATCTTCCGCTCGCACTGCCTGCGCGGCTTCGGCCTGTCGGCGAGCGGGTTCCTCCGCTCATTCCTTGAATTTTATCATCTCCAGCCGCATCACCTCACTCCCAATGCGGTGATGCTGCTGTCGGCCTTCGTCACCCTGTGCGAAGGTTTTCTCGGCGTCCTCCCCACTCTTGAACTGTGGGGAGAGTTATTTCAGTGCAAGCTCGGCACCGTCATCGCGGGCGTGCCCGCCCCATGTGGTGCCTTCATTGCCATGCGGAGGGCGAGCGACAACAACCCGTTTCCGCTCATCCTGCTGATCCAGTCGGTGAAGCTCTGGCAGAAGTCCTACTTCTATGTGAAGAATATTGCTCCGCAAGGCGACTTCGTCAACCTACCGGCTTACATAGCCGGCCCGCCGGCTGGGAGGCAGCCTTCATGGTCCTTCCGGTCCAGGTCGCTGTGTCCGGGCGGGTCCGCCTTCGTTGCCCGGCTTCGGGTGATGATCCAGTCAGAGGGTCTGTCCGGGGCCGACCTGGTGGCCGCCTTCGTGGAGCGCCGGGTGCTCCCGCTCTAGGGCCGACCTCATATGATCTGCCAGATGAGCGGCCGCTTCGACCCGTGCTGGCTAAGCACCAAGGAGATGCCTCACGCCGAGGTGTCTTACATGGTGAACTACATTTCTAACTGTAAGCTCACCGAGGAGTGTCAGTATGGCAAGGTGCCGTACTCTCGCGCCAATCCTCCGCCGGTGGTAAGTTTGTCGGATTTCGGGTTCCGGCAGATCCTTGAGGTTCGAACACTGGGGTGCGCGCGGATATTTCACCTCCTACCTTCCTACACCCCCTCCGCCACGCTAGGATCAAAGCTATGAAAAGAACAACTCAAGGGACACAGGGTTTATACTGGTTCGGGCCACCGTTGTGGTGTAATACCCTACTCCAGTGTGTGGTGTGGTGGATTGCCTCTTGGGCTGATGATGATGAACAGTACAAGGAAGAACAGCCTTGCAAGAGTCTGTTCTTGGCTGGGGCGATGAACTGCTGGGAGGAGTTCAGCCACCTTTCTCTATCTCACTCTCTCTCTGCTTACCACCTCTCTAGTTGTCGATCCCTTGGAGGAGACTGAGCCGAACCCCTTGCTACGCGGGTGGCCGGTCCTATTTATAGTGGCCCTGGTCCTCTCCCCAAATATTGAGCGGGGAGGGAGCCAACAATGGCGGGCTAATTTGAAGGGGACAACAAGTATCAACTATCCAGACAAAAGTAGTCTTCGCCTGCACAAAGCTCTGGTGATGACGCTGTCTTGGGCTCCATGGTGACCTCCGTCTCGTAGTCCTCCTGGTCTTGGTCTCGTTGCACCGAAATGGCAACCTTTGCCTGATGCCTCGGTACTCCGCGGCTATGCTTGCCCCCTTTACACCAAATAGGAAAGGAGGACACTGCGCGGGCTGGCACCCGCCTGGCGCCCTGAGTCGTCATGGCTTGCGTCACGGGGACCTCGCGAGGTACCCCGCCTTGATCTCTCTGCCTCCTCGTGAGCCAGCTTGACAAGGCCATGCCTGAGGAAGCTCCGTGTCGTCTGCCCCGCGAGGCTTGGCCCCTCGTGAGGGTCTTGAGTTTGTGTTGGTGAAGATGGGCCGTGCTGGGCCCCCCTTTGAGCCACGCCGCAGGCCGCAGGCAGGCAAGTCTGGGGACCCCCGTTCCCAGAACGCCGACAGTAGCCCCCGGGCCCAAGGCGCGCCCGGACATGGCTGTGTAGGGAGGCGGAATGGCAAGAGCGAAGCGCCGCGGGCCCTAACAGCCTGTGGCCTTGGGCGCCGCGTGGTGGTTTATTGGACGTGGGCGTCTCCACTTCCCCACGGCCCCTCGGCAACTGCTCGGATTGGACAAGTCCCTGCATGCAAAATGGGTCATGATTACCTGCGATCATGGAGGTCGGCGTTTGGCCTCTGCCGGCTATAATTACGGAATGTCGTGCTTCCTTCCAGTCCATCCCTCCTTGCTTCTCCTCCTTCCCGATCCTTACTCCGTCTTCCTTCGATGGCTCTGATCCGCCGGTTCTTGTCGGCAGAGAAGGGAATGGCTCCCCGAGAGGGACCAGACCCACTTCCGCCGAAGAAACGACATGTCCACCTTGGCCCGGACGAGGGGGCCCTTCAGGTGGTGTCGAGGCCTTGGGGCGAGCAGGCGCCGCCGGGGTTCCCGCTTCCACTGTACGCCCACGTCGAGGGCCCCGAAGGAGCTGATGCTGACTGCCACGGGCGGCGCCGGCGCCGGCGCCGACAGGTCATGAAGGTGTGGGTCATCCCCCCTGGGTTCCACACCGAGGGCTCCTCCCAAGAGTTCGTGCTCCACGTTGCCATTCCTCTTCAGTCTTGGATCCGTCTTCCTCCCTTCTTCGCCTCCGTCATCTTGCAGGGGGAGCCCCTGGAGCTCTGGCTGCAGCACGCCGGCTGCAGCACCCTCGCGACCGAGGCAGAGGTCGCGATCCTCGCCCCGGGCGAGGTCTACATGACCCGGGGCTGGAGAGAGATTGCCCGGGTTTGCAAGACAAGGGGCATCTTCGCGATCCACTTGGACTACGACGGGGCTTCGGTGATGCTCCTCAAGGTCTTCGACGCGGACGGGCGCCGAGTGGAGTGCTGCCCTGGTGAAGACGGCCAGGGCCCTGCTGTGACGAGGACCGGGCTCACCAATCGCTCCCTTGGCGGCTCCTCAGGCGGTGGAGACGTCGGAGGCTCCAGCGACTCTGGCGAGCCCTTCGCGACTCCGGAGACGAGCGACGACAGCTACGAGCCCCCGAGCCGGCGCCGCTCCTGGAGCAGGGCAGGCTCGTCAGGCCGCCGCCGACTCTGATCTAGATGGGGTTGGCGTCGGTACTTGGCGGCCCACTGTTGATGATGGCGTCTTTTGCAGCGATGCGCGTAGTTTTTGTCTCTTTAGGATCTGTTTCCTGCGAGGAAAAGGCGCGCCCTGTGGGGGCTTGTAAGGTGCCTGTGATCCTGTTTGTTAATATAACCCTTGCCGTAGATTTACGCGAGTTGCTCATCCCGTCTTAGCTCGGTCCTCCCTTTCGAACCTCACGAGGGCTTGGTGCTCTGCGCCGACAGGTCCCAGTCCCAAGGCGTCTTCAGCCGTCGCTGGTATGCCAGGTCGCGATGCCGTGGTCAAGGCCAGGAGGTGAGCGACCCGGAGTCCGGTAAGAGCCCCTGAGTCGTGATGCTCAGGAGGTCCCCTTTGGCGCCCAAGCAGCCATCGTTCGGTGAGAAAGGGGAGCGACGTCGCTAACATGGGATAGCATTAGGTGCAGGGATGGTGCCACGGTAGCTGGCGCTTCTGGGTGATAACTTATCTCGAGGGTCAGGGGCCGCTCTCTGGTGTGTGGCCGGGTCCGTGCATCGGCAGGCGCAAGGTTGCTCGGCGAAGTCCTCGCGTGCCTCTCCCCTCTCGCCTTTGCTCCCCTTTCTGCTCTACGTCCTCGGGTCCCGGCCCTCAAGCGAGTCTCAGCCGTCGCTGGTATGCCAGGTCACGATGACGTGGTCAAGGCCAGAGGGTGAGGGCCGGAGAGCCAGTAAGAGCCCTGAGTCGCGTTGCTCAGGTACCCCCCCCTTTAACGTGCAAGCGGTTCGCGCGGACGAGAGCGAAGGAGACACAGCAAGAGCCTCGCCTGACGCGGCTCCTTCAGGAGGTCTTGCAGGTCCATCATAGAAAAAGCAAGGGGTTGCCATAACAATTGACGGTCAGCCATTGGTTGCTTCCGAAGGGTAGTGAGGCACTGAAGGCTTGACGAGGTGACGCTATGCGGAGCTGCCGCGGCCAGAGCTCAGCCATCCAGGTTCGTCGGCGTTGCAGGGACGGACCCATGCTTAAGCGTCGTGCCGTTTGGGAGCAGCTCTGTTAGTTGGCGTCAGCTGAGCAGGCAACTAGGTAAAGCACATTAGCCGCGAAGGAGTGGATTCGTTCAAGTACATGCGGAGATCACTGGGTCATGCCCGAGCGACTTGGGGATCATACAGCCCGAGGGGCGCCCCCAACAAGGTAAGCTAACGACACGAAATAAAAGGGATACACGCCGCAGGGACGGACCCACGCGGCCTGGGAATAATGCAGCCCTGGGTGCGCTCCCAGCTGGAAGTGAAACTTGAAAGATGTCACCTGATGACGCTGAAGACGAAGGGGTGTTGGTGTAGCCGGCTTGGTGGGCTGCAGAAGCCGATCCTCATGAGCCCCTAGGCCCAGGGGCCTCAGGGGGCTCCGGAGGCGCCAGCGGTTCCTCGCGTGCCATCTTCATCTCCGCCAGGGCTGCAGAGCACCTGGCCTCTTGCGCCTCCGCGATGCCCCTCATGAGGCGCTGGTACGCGTCAGCCGCGCTCGGCAAGCCGTAAGGCATGCGAACGTAGCTGTGGGGTGGACCTCCGCAGCGCCCCACTCGCGAGGGCCAGAGGCGCCCCAGGGAGGCGACTTGGTTGAGCCCTGGTATGTCTACGCAGATGCGCAACCCGCCGTCCTCGCCTGGATGGGGAGCCACTGCTGGTAGGCGGCGGGCGCCTCTCATGACTCTGGACTCCTGTAGCTCCTGAATGGCCTTGCTGACGAACTCCTGTGGGTCTGGATCTCCTTGCCTTGCTCCTTCTTGAGGGAAACGTGCTCTGAGACACGCTTCCATGTGGTGTCCCAGCGCCTCCCTCGTGACCCTTGCTAGGTCGGTGGCCCTCCAGGGGAGAGCCCCCGAGCCCTGCCTGAGGAGGGCGCCGGGCGCGCTTTCCTATGCGACGGAAGGAGGTTCCCCCTGGGCAGGAACGGGCCCAGAGGGGCCTACCTCCTGAGGGGCCAGGCCGGACGATCTCTTCTTCTTCTTAGGGGCGGCCTCGGGAAGCCTCCTGCTTCCGTGATCTGGGTCCTCCAGTGATGCGGCCTAAAAGGCTCGCTCCAGGGAACACACTACGTCCTTCTCTTCACAGGGCACCGTGATGACTCCGCCGCTTCATGGCATCTTGAGGACGTTATAGCCGTGGTGAGTCACGGCCATGAACTTGGCCAGCATCGGGTACCCGAGGATGGCGTTGTATGGCAGGCGGATGTGAGCGATGTCGAAGTCGATGAGCTCGGTGCGGTAGTTGTCGCGTGCCCCGAAGGTGACGGGGAGGCGGACCTGCCCGATTGGGACTGTGGAGCCGTCGGTGATACCGAAGAAGGGCTTGGTTGGCTGAAGCTGGCTGTAGGGCACTTGGAGGTTGTTGAACGTCTCCACGGACAGGACATTGAGCCCTGCCCCGCCATCGATGAGGGTCCTGGTGACCACCACGTTGCTGATGATTGGGGAACAAAGCATCGGGAGGACTCCGGCTATAGCCGCACACTTGAGTTGATCTGCTGAGCTGAACGTGATGGCACACGCTGACCACCTGAGAGGGCGCGTGGCTTCGAGCCTGGGGAGAGCTGCATTCACTTCGCGGGCAAACTGCTTGAAGATGCGCTGAGAGGCTGGGGCCTAAGCTCCGCCCAGGATGCAGGCGATCGCGCGAGGCTCCTGGAAGCCCCCAACCTCCTTTCCTGGTGGCGGTCCTCGTTTCTCCTTGGCTGCGGCGGCAGCGGTGGGAGGCCTGCGTTGCCTTGCGGGCGATCCTCACGAGGCTGATCCCTCCAGCCTCCCTCGTGAGGTGGGTCTTGCCAGCGATCCTCACGAGGTTGGTCGCGCCACCCCTGGCGCGGGCCACGGTCTTCCCAGCGCCCTGTGTTCCTTCCTCCTCCTCGGCCGTATCCCCGGTCACCACGGTCAGGGCGACGGTCCAAGCCACCGCGCTGAAGCAGTACACCCCGGAGTTTCTCACGACATGGTCAGTTATTCGGGTGAGTCCTCCTGCTCCTTTGATTGCTTTTAATTTCTTCCGTGGGGGCATGTCAGCGCACCCACTGGGTGTAGTCCCCGAGTTCCGAGCCGGCTGCTGAGCAGGTGGCTTGGAACTTATTGGAAAGCTTGATTACCATCTTGTTCTTACTCACGTCCCTTGTCTTCTCTGTAGGAGTACCACAACCTCCGCACGGCCGCCTTCAACTCCCAGGCCCGGGAGTTGAATCAGAAAGCCACTGATCTGACCGAGAGCCGGAGTAAGCGCTTCGTTTTTCTTTTAAGTGGGGGCGCGTCAGCGCACCCACTGGGTGTAGTCCCCGAGATTCGGGCCGACTACCGAGTAGTCGGGTCAGATCTTTTCCTGACGACTTCTTTCTTTATATTGCAGGGGCCAATGCCGACTTGAGGAGCCCAGACCGCCCTTCGTGCCAAGGAGGCCGAGTGCACCGCCCTGGTTCAAGAGCGTGACCGCCTGGCCAAGAGGTTGGCCGACCAGGAGGAGAGCCACAGGGCGGCCCTAAAGGCGGCGCAGGATAGCGAGGCCGCCCTCAAAGCCGAGTATGAGACCGAGGCGGCAAACTAGGCCGAGATGAGGCAGGTGCTGAGCCAAGGCTACAGCCGGGTGGAAGACTTGATTAATGGTAGGCCGCCTTCTTCTTTGCTTCCTTGCCTCCCTTCTACTATCTGATTCATTTTTTGATTTTGTGTCACTGCTTTCCTCTTTGTGCAGATTACTTCCCCGGCTACTCAGCCGCCGCCACCCAAGCCATCGAGGCCTACCGCGACACGCGACGGCAGGCGGGGGCCGAGATTGCGCCAAATGCCAGCCGGTCACTTGAAGAGAAGCTTCTGGGGCTTCAAGCCCGCTTGCAGCCGGCCCATCGCATGCTCCGCCGTCTTCAGCATGCCGAAGCGCAAGTGCTGGCCGCCCTCTGGCCTGGCGAGGTGATTCCGCGCACCCCAAGTCGGACCGCCGACTAGCTGGAGGTCCCAGTCGGCCGCTTCGAGGCTTGGAAGGCGTCAGCGGCCCGCTCCGGCGCTGGGCAGGCTCTGGAGTTCGTTCGGGCTTGGTATCCTAGGCTGAACATGGACCAGCTGAGCACCTAGCGGCAGGAGGCTGACGAGGAGCTGGAAGCGGTGCGGCCGGCTATCATCCATCGCGCCTCGGCGATCGCCGAGTATACCGATACCAGCACCTTTCCTCCTAAGGTGGATGACACCGGTGTCACTCAGCTGGAGGAGTGGTTCGGGCTGATCCCGGCCGAAGGTGAGGACTCGGCGGAGGAGATTGCCTCCAGCGATGAGGGCGAAGGGGAAGAGGGAGAGGATGACGAAGACGCTGCGCCGGATGGTGAAGCGACCAGCCCGCCTCAGCCCGATCGTGCCTCTAGCAACGATGCCGAGACTCGCCAGCCGGTCACTCCTCCAGCCGGCACCGCCGACTCTGCCAACCTGCCCAACTCGCCTGTTGTTCCCCTGGCTTGATCCACCGTCCTAGCTTTCCTGCTTGTTAATTCTTTGAACAATCTTTAAATTTGCGCAGTTCCACCCACTGGGGGTGTTTTCAGACTATGTTGAATGCTGGCCTTTCGAAGGTCTTTTGTGTAAATATTATGCATGTGTTTGGCTTCCGTTTATGTTTGCTTTTTATCCTTTGGCTTTTTCCTTTGCCGCCTTCCCTTGGCCACCGCCTTCCCAGCCGGACAACTGCTCTGCAGTCTGTGGCCGGAGGAGGACTTGGTCGTTTTGGGAAGGCAAGTACTAGAGCTTTCTCAAATTGCAGCAAGGTGAACGGGAAGCCGGCCAGCCGACTGCTCTGGTAGTCGGCTGGCAGGGTGGGACGCCGGCTTGTGTTATATAAGTTCGTTCGTCCTTAGCCGTTTTTCACGTGGGCATCCATTCCTGCCCTTGGCTCTTGCCAGTCAGACAGTCGTTTCTTCGAGCTGCGACTTTTGGCAAGAGGGGGCTTGGGTGCCGGAACACTACTTATCTGGCTGCAGGTGGAACTTCAGAAATAACTTGAGGCGGCGAGTCTCCAGGCCGACTGGTCGAACTCGGTGCCGGACGAAGAAAGCAAGTGTAGCAACATAATCGTATGCGTGATACTCATCTTTCACAGATAAAAGAGGGTAGTCCCCGAGTACTCCTTGGGGCACCCCTTGTCTCGTACTTAGTACAAAAGGTAGCGTGCTACGTACTGCTTTTTAACTGTAAAATCTTCGGAGGAGATTGGCGTTCCACGGTCGGTCCAACTCCTTGCCGGAATCGTTTCTCTTGCGTGCCTTCGGCTTATGCACATCGATTAGGTAGTAGGAGTCATTGCCTAAAGCTTTGCTTATGATGAAGGGGCCCTCCCAAGGGGCCGAGAGCTTGTGCTGGCAGGCTGTTCGCTAGATCAGCCGGAGCACAAGGTCGCCCTCTTGGAAAGATCTTGTCTTGACCTTCCTGCTGTGGTAGCGGCGCAGACCCTACTGATAGATGGCGGACCGACTGAGAGCTAACAGCCGGCCCTCTTCCAGCAGGTCAACGTCGTCTTCTCGTGCTTCCTTGGCTTCTGCCTCCGTGTACATGGTGACCTGAGGCGAGCCGAACTCGATGTCAGTTGGGATGACGGCCTCGGCACCATATACACGGAAAAAGGGGTGAAGCCGGTTGATTTAGTTGGGGTAGTGCGCAAACTCCAGAGGACAGCCGGCAGCTCGTCGAGCCAACAGCCGGCCGAACGCTCCAGTGGCACGACCAGTCGGGGCTTGATGCCGGAGAGGATGAGGCCATTTGCTCGCTCGACCTGGCCGTTTGACTGCGGGTGGGCAACGGACGCTAGGTCCATCCGGATGCCGCGTGTTGCGCAGAAACATGCCAGTGCTCCCTATGCAAAATTTGTGCCTTTGTCGATGATGATGCTATGTGGTACGCCATACCGGGTTATAATATCTGCGATGAATGTGACGGCAGTCGGCCCATTCAGCTTTTTGATCGGCTTCGCCTCAATCCACTTGGTAAATTTGTCCACCGGGACGAGCACATGCGTCATGCCGCAGCGCGCCGTCTTGAACGGGCCAACCATGTCCAGCCCCCAGATGGCAAAGGGCCAGGTGAGGGGGATGGTCTTGAGTGCAGAATCCGACAGGTGTTTCTTGGAGCTGAAAACTTGGCACCCTTTGCAGTTTTTGACTAGTTCCTTGGCGTCTTCCAAGGCAGTCGGCCAGAAAAATCCATGGCGAAACGCCTTGGTGATGAGTGATCTTGAGGCTGCGTGGTGGCCGCATTCGCCTTGGTGGATGTCCTTGAGGATTGCTATGCCCTTCTCTGGTTCGACGCAACGCTAGAAGACTCCAGTGATGCTGCGCCTAACAAGCTCTCTGTTGACGATTGTGTAGGCTACGGCTCGGCGTTGAACTTGTCTTGCCGAGATCTCGTCGGTTGGCAGCTCTCTGTTTACTAAGAAGTTGAGGATGGGCTGGGCCCAGGATGGAGTTGTGACTTCTTCTATTGTCAGGACTGCCACTGTGATAGGGGCGGGTGGGCTGCTTAGTGAAGAGTTGGAGTCGGAGTCGGCCATCGCCTGTCGTGTTGATGTAGTCCCCGGGCCGGCTGCAGTAGTCCCCGGGTCGAGTTCCGAATTCTCCGGGCCGGGTGCGACTATGGCAGTCCCCGGGCCGCCTGTTGGAGTCCCCGCACCGCCTGCTTGGTTTCCCAAGTCGGATCCGACTATGTTGGGGTCAAGCGGCACGAAGATGGAATCAGACTCTGGAGACGGCTTGATAGACGGCTTGAGGAGGTGGTGGAGAGAAACGTCGGCTGGTATGGCTTGCCGGGTGGATCCTACTCGTTCCAGGGCATCTGCTTGCATGTTGTCGGCACGTGGTACATGAAGGAACTCACATCCTTCAAAATATCCACTGATTTGCTGGACGAGGAAACGATAGCTCGCCATGTTTGCGTCTTTGGCGTCCCAGTCACCGGATGACTGTTGGACCACCAAATCCGAGTCGCCATAGCACAAGATCCGGCGGATGCTGAGTTCTTTGGCTAGCCGGAGCCCGTGCATGAGCGCATCGTACTCGGCCACATTGTTGGAGGCGGCAAAATGAATTTGCAATGTATACTTGAGCTTGTCGCCCTTGGGAGAGGTGAGGGCGATGACGGCTCCCAAGCCGGTGTGCATCTTGGACCCATCGAAGTGCATCCGCTAGTGAGTGGAGTCGGGAGCCGGTGGGAGGTATTGGGTTTTGGCCCAATCGACGAGGAAGTCGGCCAGTGCCTGGGACTTAATGGCCGTGCGGGGCTGGTAGAAGATCGCGTAGGGGGCCAGCTCAATGGCCCATTTGGCCACTCGGCCGGATGCATCCCGGCTGCCTATGATCTCGGCAAGCGGGGCAGTACATACGACCGTAATGGGGTGCTCTTGAAAATAGGGCTTGAGCTTCTTGGCAGTGAAGTACACACCATAGCACATCTTCTGGTAGTGTGGGTAGTTCTGCTTTGAGGTGGATAAGACTTCGCTTAAATAATACACCGGCCTCTGAACCGGCTGAGCCCGGCCTTCTTCTGGGCATTGGACTACAATGACAGTGCTGACCACCCAGCTAGTAGCGGCAATGTAAAGGAGCATGGGATCCTTTTCAGCCGGTGCCGCCAAGACAGGCGGCGTGGTCAGCATCTTCTTTAGCTCGTGGAAGGCTTGGTCCGCCTGGCTGTTCCACTCGAAATGAGTGGACTTCTTCATGAGTCGGTAGAGGGGGAGGGCCTTCTCTCCGAGCCGGCTAATGAAGCGATTCAGGGAAGCCAAGCATATGGTGAACTTCTGGACATCCCGTAGCTTGGTGGGAATCTCCATTCTCTCTATGGCATTGATCTTCATTGGGTTGCACTCGATGCCGCGTTCGGAGACCAGGAAGCCCAGGAGCTGGCCGGCTGGTACTCCGAACACGCATTTCTCAGGGTTGAGCTTGATTTGGAATCGGCGCAAGTTTTCAAATGTTTCTCTGAGGTCTTCCAGCAAGGTGCCGCGCTTCTCCGTCTTCACCACAATATCGTCTACATAGACGTGAGCATTTCTGCCGAGCTGCTTGAGGAGGCATTTCTGCATGCAACGCTGTAAAGTGGCATCGGCATTTCTCAAGCCGAATGTCATAGTCAGGTAGCAGAAGGCTCCGAATGGTGTGATGAAGGCGGTTTTCAGGCGGTCAGCCGGATCCAGCTTTATCTGGTGGTAGCCTGAGTAAGCATCCAAGAAGCTCAACAGCTCGCATCCGGCTGTGGAGTCTATTACTTGATCAATCCTTGGCAAGGCGAAGGGATCTTTGGGGCAAGCCTTGTTGAGGCTAGTGTAGTCTATACACATGCGCCACTTGTTATTTTTCTTCAGCATGAGGACCGGGTTGGCGAGCCACTCTGGGAAGAAAACTTCCATAATGCAGCCGGCTGCCAGAAGCCGGGCTATCTCTTCTCCTACAATCCTTCTCTTCTCCTCCGATAGTCGGCGGAGAGGTTGTTTGACTGGTTTCGCACCTTCTCGGACATGTAGCTTGTGCTCGGCGAATTCCTTCGGCACACCCGGCATGTCCTTGGGGGACCATGCGAAAATGTCCCGATTCTCACGGAGGAAATCGGTGAGCTCGCCTTCCTATTTGCTGTCCAGGTTTGCCCCGGTGGTGGCAAACCTTTCTGGGTGATCTGGGTCCAGAGGTACCCTCTTTGTTTCTTTGGCCGGCTGAAAGGAACCTCACCACACTCCTTGGGGTCAGGGGACAGGGCTGGTTGCTTGCCGGTCATGGCCACGACTCGGTCCAGTATCTTCTTCTCTTCAGCAATTACAAGGGACTCGGCCAGCCGGCTGCTGGTAGCTGCGCACTCGGAGGATTTCTTGTAGTCTCTGGCTACGGTGATGATTCCCTGGGAACTTGGTATCTTCATTTTGAGGTAGGCATAATGGGGTACAGCCATGAACTTGGCCAGGGAAGGTCGGCCAAGCAACGCGTGGTAAGGGCTCTCTAGATCCACCACTTCAAACCACACCGCCTCTCGGTGAAAATGATCCTTGTCCCCGAAGAGGACATCTATCTTGATCTTGTCGATTGGGAAGCAGGACAAGCCGGGTACGATGCCATGGAACACAGTCCGACTGGGCATGAGCTGCTTTATCATGATGCTCAACTTCTCCATGGTGTCGCGGTATAGGATATTGATGCTGCTCCCACCATCTATCAGCACACGGGAGAAACGGGTGGCTTGCCTTTCCGTAGCAAGGGTGGCGTCCAGAACCAATGCGTAGGAGCCGGGAGACGGCATCACCTCTGGGTGATCTGTCCAGCTCCAGCTAATAGGCCTTTTGGACCAGTGCATGAATTCTGGGTTGTTGGAGGCGACTGCGTTCACTTCTTGGCGTTGTCGGCGCCGGCTACGCCGATCTTCTGGCTGGCTGGTGAAGACGACGTAGGCGGCATGCTCGTCAGGGTACTCGTCTTGAACTGCCCCAACCGCTGGTCGAGTAGCCGGCTGTGGAGGAGCCGGAGGCGGCTGACCAGCAGGCGGAGGCGGCGCCATCCCCTCACCCTTGGAGATCCAAGTGAGCCAATGGCATTTTCTGGTCGTGTGGTTTGAAGGCTTTGCGCCGCTGTGAAACTTGCAGGGGGCATCAAGTGCTTGCTCGTAGGAGAAAGCCGGCTGCCAAGCCGGCCTGCCGCCCTTCTGCTTCTTGGGTGCGGGCCGTCCTTCGGGTTGTTCGTCTTCGACTGTGGCCACCTGCCGACCGGTGGAAGGCGGTAGGGGAGCCTTGCGCTTGTGGTCGTTCTGGTGCGGGAGTCGGCTGGATTCTCCAGCCGGCGTCTTGGGACTCGGAGCGAGCACCTTCCCGGAGGCGTCTACTCGGAGCTCGGTCTTCATCGAGGAATTGGCCGTGGCGTATTTATCAGCTATGATCAGTAGCTCGTCAAGCGTAGTCGGCTCGTCGCAGAGGAGTCGGTGCTTGAGGAGGGTGCCTTCTCGGCACCCGGCGGTGAATTACTCTATAGCTTGGACCTCATGCACAACCTTGCAGGAATTGCGGAGCTCGGTCCAACGCGTGAGGTAGTCACGAGTCGATTCGTTGGGCCCTTGGACGCACAAGGAGAGCTGTCGGGGCTTAGGAGCCCGCTTGTAGGTGCTGGTGAAGTTGCGTATGAAGGCTTCAGTGAAGTCTAGCCGGCTATTGACACTGTAAGGCTTGAGGCTGTTAAGCCAGGTGCGCGCCGTGCCTTGGAGCATGAGGGGCACATATTTTATGGCAACACGCCTATTGCTGTTTGCGATGCTAACCACAGTGGAGTAGTCGATCAACCAATCTTCCGGCTTCACGGAGCCGTTGTACTTGGGCATGTCTCTTGGGAGCGAGAACCCTTTGGGGAAGGGCTCGTCGCGGATGTGGGGGCCGAAGCAAGACGCCGACATCATCTTCTTCTTCCAGGGCCATGGATCGCGCAAGGCGGTCGATCCGGTGGCGGGCATCATTCCCGCCGACTCCTTCGCAGCGACCCAGCCGACCGCTGAGAGTAGGTGCATGACAGGCTATGGGGTAGGGTATCTCTCCCCACGAGGCAGCGGAGGAGGAGGGTTGCCCCACCACTCCACGGCTCGGGGGCGGCCCTCGGTGTCACGCTCGATGGAGATTCGAGTCCGGCTGCGGCTGGCAGCCGGCTCCTTTTCTTTTCTCGTGCGGGTGTTGCCCGCGGTCGGTGTTCGGGACGTCGCGCCGTGCTCACGGCGCGGGGGAGGACTCTCGGCGCAGACGCCGGCTTCATGTCGCTCTGTGGCCGTGTCGGTAAGTTTCTGGATGCGTCTGGTCATGTAAGGGAGATCATCAGTCCCCAGCCCATTCAACTCGTCTGCGGCCGCCTGGGCGGCGCGCAAGTTCTCGAGAGGTGTGGCATAGACTGGCGATCTGTTCCCAGCATGTCGCCGATAGCCGCGTCGTGTTTCTGGACGATACCGACGAGGCTCGGCCCGTCGGGAGGCAGCGTGCCGAAGGCGGCTCGGTCGACCTCGCACTGGTGAGCCTCGGTGAGGCGTCTCATGGTGGCGAGCCTCTGGCCCTTCGCAACGAGGGCGAGGCGGTGCGCCTCCAATGTCTTGGCGTCCGCGTCGGCCAGGACGGGGACGGACAAGTCGTGCAGCGCCGCCTGCAGAGCGTCGTGGGCGTTTTCGCCTGAGGGGGCGCCGTGGCTAATAACCAGTACCTCGGTAATGGCACTGCCGTTGCTGTCGGCTCGAGGAAGAGGTTCATTGATGACCACCATGTTGGTGGGGAAGGCATCAAGGGATGCCATGTCGGAGTTGACAAGCACCGGGTCGGTGGAGCCAACCGACTCCAAGTCCATGGCAAGCTCGCCGGAGACGTGGAGTTGATCAAGGACACTGACGAGGTGGCTCTCGGGGCAGTCAGTGCCGCGTCGGATGTGGGCTTGTCAGAGATGCGAGCCTCGCCAAGAAGATCGGTGAGGCAGCTCGCCGCGCAGGCGTCGGCGACGTCTTGCAGCGCGTCGGGGCAAGCGCCATCAGGCGAGCCAGGCTGGCTACGCACGTTGGGAAGGAAGAGGGTTCCCGTCCAGAGCAGGTCTCCGGACGACGGTGCACCTGGCCCGAAGGTGGGCGCCAAATGTCGGGTGGTTGGTGCGACATATGCCAACGGATGGCTTATCATTGTGGGAGCCAATAAAACATCGCCGGTGCCTGGAAACGGGATAAGGTGAAGACATGCACGCCGGCGAATCTTACCCAACTTCAGCGCTCTCCGTGGAGATAACACCCCTAATGCTGCTCTACGGGGTCTCCGCATGATCACTAGCTCGATGGGTAGCTACAGAATGCTCCTTGAACTGTTCGGTGAAAGGATGAAGGAGGGCCAGGCCAGCCCGCTCCTCTTCTCCTTGTGGTGTCTAAAATCTATCCAAAGAGTGATCTCCCCTGCATAGGAACCCTGGGGGGTTTATATAGGCCTACCCCCAGGGGTACAATTGTAATCCAGCTGGGCATGGGCCCCAGCCGTCTGTGTCTATGCCCGCCGGCTTCTCCGCCGACTGGTGGGGCCCACCGACTGGTAGGCCCGCCGGCTGCCGACCCTTTGGCCGACAGGCCGGTCCCACCGCTCGGGGGTCTTATCGGGGGCTGGTTACTATTACCTTGCCCCTGGTGACGATGGCTTTGTCATGGTAAGCATGGCTATAGTGCCGTCGCGAGGCGGCTCATCACTGTAGCCTTACCTTCTCTTGTCTCCTTAATGAAGCACCTCCTTGGAGGGAGAGAGCTGGCCGGCTGTTGGAAGCCGGCCATACCCTTGGCCGACTATGGGAAGCCTGGCCGCCTTCGGGATCTCCCTGACTGAGGGGGCCCGCCACCCATGGGTCGTACTGACCGCTCGCCGTGGGTGACGTCACGATCATCGTGGCAACAGTGCTGCATCGGACGGGGATGGCCGCCCCATACGGTGCACTGTGGCCATGCGTGCGCCGGGATTCGGGGGTGGCAGGCTTTACTGTAGCCATGCCCCGTCTTGTCGCCGTTATGTGGGGGCAGACTCCGAGGGCAAGATCTTAGCCGCCTACTGAGGGGCCGGCTCCTGGGAGTCGGCCCTTTTATGGCCGGCTTCTGGAAGTCGGCCTTCTCGTGGTCTTGTTTCTCAAGGATTTTAGGGCTGGGCTGCCTTTGTGCAGCTGGCTTGAGAGGTAGTCGGATGGGGGAAGGTGGCCCCATGTCTTGGAAGCTTGGAGGCTTGATCGGCCTATAATTTTTCTGAAGTGCAAGGGGAAGCCGGCTAGGCTACCCGTGGTCATTTACTCCGACAATCGCGCCCTAAATTCGGCCTTCCGAATACTAGGGGCTTCACCGAAATTTAAAATTATAGAATTATATGGCTAAGTGAGAGTGATAACGCATTATAGTCCGATTGCCTTGTTCGTTGTGCTGAGCACCTCCCTCGACGGACCCAACAATGGGAACAAGAGTGCTCAGGTTTATCCCGAATACCCTAGCACTCGTGGCATGGGGGCAGAAGCCGACGACTAGCCATCTCTTAGATTTGATAAACAGCCGAACAGAAGGTAATATTTTAAATTCAAACAAGCGTTGCATAGCGCATATGAACAAGTTTTCATAAATATAGGATTACACGAGCGAGTTTACTCGAATATTATATCTTCCGTACACTCGTCCGCTACGAGACGAGCACCCTTCAGGACACCCTCATAGTACATCTCGGGGTGGCGATGCTCCTTGCCCTGCGGCGGCCCTTCCTTCACCAGCTTCACAGCGTCCATCTTGGCCCATTGCACCTTCACACGGGGGAAAGCCCGGCGTGCACCTTCGATGGAGACGGACCGCTTGATGACTTCAAGACGTGGGCAGGCATCCACAAGCCACCTCGCCGGGCCAAAGTAGCTGTTGGGAAGGGCATCGCCAGGCCACATCCGGACTATAAAGCCCTTCATGGCCTATTCGGCCGCCTTGTGCAGCTCGACCAGTTGCTTCAGCTGGTCGCTCAGAGGCATCAGGTGTTCGGTCCCAGTATACTGAGACCAGAACAGCTTCTCCGCTGAGCTTCCCTCCTCGGCCTGGTAAAACTGCGTGGCATCCGATACGCTGCGGGGCAAATCCGCGAATGCTCCTGGAGAGCTTCAGTTTGGGTAATTAATAAGTAATTCACTTTCACATGCTTGCTTTGCATATAGAATGCCTTACCCACCGCTATCTTCTTCATCGCATCAATATCCTGGAGGGCCTTTTGGGCTTCGGCCTTGGCACTCCTTGCGCTCTCGAGGGCCGCGGCAAGCTCAGACTCTCGCGTCTTCAAGTCAAGCTCCAATGCCTCGTGCTTCATCATGAGAGTGTGGAGCTCTTGATGCACCTCGCACACCCGAGCCTCATGCCTCTCACGCTCGGCGCACTCCTTGGCTGCTTTGCTTTTGGCCTCGGATAGCGCTTGCTTCAGGGTCGCCACCTCGGTCGTGGCCCTGGCAAATTTACGATGATCCTATTATTTTGCAATCGCATTCTTTTTATACATATCCATAGACTAGGTACTACTTACCTTTGTTCTCCTCGAGCTGTCTCTTGGCAAGGCCGAGCTCGTCCTTGGACCCTTTAAGGTCCTCCTTTAGTGCGGCGACCTCCACAGTCAGTGCGGCAGAGGCTAACAGCGAAGCCTGCATACGCATATAGACATACTTATATTAGACTCCTGCGATATTGTTTGATCCTCTGTTCGGCTTTTCTTTTTGAACACCGAACAGAGCATCAGGGGCTACTGTCTATGCAGTAATATTTTTCCTATATTTCAAAAACTTACCTCAAAGCCTGTTAGAAGGCTGGCACAGGCTTCAGTCAGTCCGCTCTTGGCGGACTGAACCTTCTGGACCACCGCACTTATAATAGTGCGGTGCTCTTCGTCGATGGAAGCGCTGCGAAGCGCTCCCAGCAGATTGTCCGGTGCCTCTAGATGGACAGAGGTCAGCGGCACAGGCGTCTTGCCCCTCTTGGAAGGAGACCGCCTGCCTGAGTCCAGAGCCAACGGAGGTTCCGGCGCGGTGTTCGGCTGTGGGCCGAACTCGGAGCCCTCGGGAGCCTTGCTCCTTCTCCTCCCAGAATCCGGGAGGTCGCCTAGAGGCGCCAACAGGACTGTCTCCCCTCGACCCGGTGCCTCTTGAGACAATACCTCGGCATTGTTTGTAGGGCAAGGGGAGTTGGCGGTCAGAAGTGGATCGCTATCCATATCCGACGAGCCCAGGGAACCGTCCGACGATACGTCGATACGGGTTCGTGACGGTCTGCATAATCATAATTCGGCGTTAGGTGAAGCAGTGTGACAAAGGTATGCTATGAATTACTCTGGCATCCGAATACTTACGACTTTGCCAGGGGCTTGGCCCTGAGCAGCCACTCGTCTTCGCCTTCGGTGGCGGCGGTGGAGTAGTCCTGAAGGAGGGTCCTTCCCTTCTTGGACCCTTCGCCCCCCCCCCGGTTGGGGCGGCCTTCCTTTTCTTGTCTTCCCCAACTGGAGGGGGAGCATCTTTATCCTCCTCCTCGTCTTCGGGAGAGGAGTGTGTCGGGGAGTTATCGGATGATGAATCCGTTAACACCTGGCGTCGGGAACTCTTTCGGGTTCCCTTGGCCTTCTTGGTCTTCTCCGGCACCTTGTAAGGAGCCGGAGTCAGCATCTCTGTCGGGAGAGCGTCCGCAGTGTCTTCGGGCAGAGGGGGCGGACGGTTAATCTGCCCCGACGTCTCCACCCAGTCCTGTCAAAGGCATGGAGCTCAGACACCGCACATGATTAAGCTATGGGAAATAAAATATCCTACCAGATGTATAGAACTCACCGAATGTGCTCGGCGCTTCGTGCTTAGCCCGCGGTCGTCGGTGAGAGAGGGAGGGACCTCGGTGCCCTTGAACAGCACCCTCCAGATGTCTTTGTGCGTCATATCGAAGAGCTCGCTCAGAGTCTGGTGCTGGGCCGGGTTGAACTCCCACAAGTTGAAATCCCGTTGTTGACACGGAGGATCCGGCATGAGCATGACCTGGACTATGTTGACAAGCTTGAGCTTCTTGCTCGCCATATTCTAGATACATTTCTGGAGTCCGTCCAGCTCCACCGATGAACCCCAGGACAGGCCCGTCTCTTTCCAGGAGGTGAGCCACGTGGAGATTCTGGATCGAAACTCGGGGGCAGCCACCCAGTTGGTATCGCGCGGCTCGGTGATGTAGAACCACGCCGATTGCCACCCCTTTATGGTCTCCACGAAGGAGCCTTCAAGCCATATGACGTTGGGCATCTTGCCCACCATGGCTCCGTCACATTCTGCTTGTTGGCCACCCACCACCTTCGGCTTGACATTGAAGGTCTTTAACCACAGGCCGAAGTGGGGCCGGATGCGGAGGAAAGCCACCCACACGACGATGAACACTGAAATGTTGAGGATGAAGTTCGGGGCCAGATCATGGAAGTCTAGCCCGTAGTAGAACATGAGACCACGGACGAATGGATGGAGGGGAAACCCCAGTCCGCGGAGGAAGTGGTGGAGGAAGACTACCCTCTCATGAGGTTCAGGGGTATGAATGATCTGCCCCGCAGCGGGCAGCCGATGCGCGATGTTCACGGCTAAGTATCCGGCTCCGCGCAGCTTCTTGATGTGTCCCTCCGTAACGGAGGAAGCCATCCATTTGCCTCCCGCTCCGGACATGATTGCCGAAGGTTGAGGGGAAGTATGTGGACTTGGGCGTTGGAGCTCGAGTGCGCAAGAATGGATGGGCGAGGAGGAAGAAGGCGTGGGTAGAAAAAGGTTAAACCTTGTCCCTATATAAGGGCATCCGAAACTATGCGCCCCCACTAGCCTGGTAAAACTCGCTTATTCCCCAAGCGCCGTAATCGATGGCGCGGTTGGGTTACCCACGCCCGTATTGATGAGAATCCCGTAAAAAGGGGGACACGATCTCTGCTTTGACAAGACGTGTCAAAAAACTGCCTTGCGTTATGTGCGGGGCTAGTTAAAGGAAATGGTTCGAATAATCACCGGGCCATGGCATAATGTCATGTTGCCAAAACAAGTCAGCAGATTAGATTTGTGGAAATATTATTCTGTCTACGGTGGTATGTGGAACTTATTTTGCAGGGTCGGACACTATCCTTGTATTCAAATTCTTCGATGGTGTATTCGGAGGAGGAACCCGCCTTGCAATGCCGAAGACAATACTGCGCGCCAAACTCATCGTCATTGAAGCCTGGTTCAGGGGCTACTGAGGGAGTCCTGGATTAGGGGGTCTCCGGACAGCCGGACTATATCCTTTGGCCGAACTGTTGGACTATGAAGATACAAGATTGAAGACTTCGTCTCATGTCCGGATGGGACTCTACTTGGTGTGGAAGGCAAGCTAGGCAATACGGATATGTATATCTCCTCCTTTGTAACCGACTTTGTGTAACCCTAGCCCTTTCCGATGTCTATATAAACCGGAGGGTTTTAGTCCGTAGGACAACACACAATCATACCATAGGCTAGCTTCTAGGGTTTAGCCTCTCCGATCTCATGGTAGATCAACTCTTGTAATACTCATATCATCAAGAATAAATCAAGCAGGACGTAGGATTTTACCTCCATCAAGAGGGCCCGAACCTGGGTAAAACATCGTGTCCCTGCCTCCTGTTACCATCCGCCTTAGACGCACAGTTCGGGACCCCCTACCCGAGATCTGCCGGTTTTGACACCGACAAGGCCCCTACTTTTGTACACCGATAGGAGCCCCCGGGCCTGGGCCACACATAAGCGCAGAGCGTTGTTGGGCCAAGCCCAGAATGGTGCCCGCGCACACGTGGTAGGGTTTTACTGCGGTAACTCCTTCGCCAGTTACGCTTCCCCACGACCCGTGTTGAATGCGTGACATGGGAGTCATGCGTGGGGCGGTTGCTGCATGCTCGCATCACGTCATGGTAAATGGTAAAGAGGCGGCCCACGCCTTCCCCATAAAAAGGAAAAACTGCAGGCACGCTGCTCATTTACCCTTCGTGCTTTTCCCAATCTCGGAACCGTCGTTTCCCGTTTCTTCTTCCTCAAGAGTGAGCCGAATCTCTTGCCTTTGCTCGCCGCCGCTGCGCCCTCCATTGCCCTTGATTCCCCACTTCTTCTCAGTTTCCATGGCACCCAAGACGAGCAAGGGCAAGGGTGCGACCAAGGACGTTGTGGAGAAGGAGGCGCTAGAGAGCGAGTTGGTTGTGCTCTGAATGCAGCGCGCCTCCTACCCCTCGACGATCAATGCAGTCACCCTCAGGGACTACTTCAGTCCCCTATGGGGGAGGGAGACGTCGGGGCACCCCGCCACATGCATCATCCCCGCAGCCTTCGCCGAGGCCGGCCCAAACCGGTATCCCTTCTTCGTCGATTACTTCTCCTACGGGCTCTGCCCCCTTTCTCGGATTTCTTCAACGACATCATGCACACCTACGGCTTCCACCTTCAGGACTTCACGCCGAACGACGTGGCGTGCATGGCTTTCTTTGCTCACCTCTGCGACGGCTTCGCCGGAGTGCTCCCCAGCACGGCACTCTTCGGCCATTACTTCTACCCTCGCATCCAGCCAGGAGGAGCCATCTCTGGATGCGTCACCTAGATCCCGAGGACCTAGGAGAAGGGCACGTACCCGGAGGGTGATCAGAAGGAGAGGCGGGAGGAATGGTGGGGCCGATGGTGTTGGATTGAGGAGGAAGACCCGCAAGAGTTCTGTCGGGTCCATAGGAAGCCGCCGGTCCACGGCAAGGACTGGAGCGATGTCAACACCGACGACAAGAAGCTCATGGTCGCCACCACCAGGATCCATTGCGTCACCTCGGCTGGGCTCACTCTTCAGATGATTGGGGCTGACTTCATCCACCACCGAATCGCCCCGCTGCACAACAAGGGGAGGTTGGCCTGGGATTTCACGAACGCGGCTAACATCATGAGGCTCAGCCCTCGCCTGAAGCACAATTTCATGGTGCTGGGGCATGCCCATTTTTTCCAGAGCCCTTTCAGCTCAAGGTGAATGAAGATGGCAGGGTCGAGAGGATCGGCAAGGCCGAGAAGGCCGGCAAGGCCGACGGGTCTCTATTTGGGTTGCCAGCGGGAGTGGTCCCATTGAGCAACAACTCTCACCGGACCGACATTGTCGCCATGATGCCGGACTTAACGCGCATGGCCTGGATCCAAGCTGGGCCGAGCTAGAAGCGGAATGGGTGCAGGAGTTCTTCGACAACCTGTCAGAGAGGTACGTTCATGATGAGCCGCTGCTTATCCGCGACACCACCAAGGGGGAGCTGGCATACATTGCCGCCGGGGCGGAGGAGGCGGCACTCGCCAGGGAGGCCGGGAGCGTCGGCATCGTGGAGGACGAGGCCGACATGGCGCAGAAGAGAAAGAGCTCGCCAAATGGGTGGGGTCTGCCAGGGAGGCCAGCGGCATCGGCGCTGGGGCCCCCCTTGTCGAAGACGTGGCTGAGGAGTCAGCCAAAGAGGAGACCAAGGCGGATGACCCCCCAGCCTCTGGGAGAAAACGTGTCGTATGGCGGGTAGCTCTGGCAAGCCGGTCCGGCCCGGCAAGACCATGCAGCGACAACAGGCCCAGGCGCAGCCCGGGTGCCAGACGAGTGTCGCAGTAGCGAAGAAGAAGGCAGCGGCCGCCGCCTCTTCCTCGTCCAAGCGGCACAGGACCCCATCCCCCTCTCCTTCCCCTTCGAACAGCGATCCGGAGGCCGATTTTGACCTTGGGTCCTTCAGCCCGAAGAGGAAGAGGAGACCAGAGGAGGAGGAGTAAGCACCTCGCCCTTTATTATCTTTGATCTTCAACTAGTGCTATGTTTCCTGACATGGTCTCGTCTTTGCAGGGACATGAAGGCACTGGCCCAGAGGGCAGCAAATAGGGCCAAGGCTTCGACGAGCAACAAGCCTTCAGCTCTGCGCACACCGATGGTGGTGGAGATCAGCCCGGACCACAGCCCTCGACGCAGCCCCCGCTTCAGCCCCTAGCGTAAGTTCATTACTCACTCCTCGTCGGCGGGTGCCAGGGAGGGGATTTTTGGTACTGACCTTGCTGGGTTTCTGTAGGAGGAGAGCGGCAGCAGGAGAAGCCGCTGAGGACCGCCCCCAGTATGTCGCCCGGAGGGGCGTCCCCGGCAAGGGCGGACACCACTGACCCCACACGTGTGGAGGAGGAGGAGGAGACAAACACGGGCGCCGGCGGCTCCGTCCCGCCAACGGATGCGGGCGGGGAAGGAAACACTTCTCCGTAGCTCGGTATGGGTAAGTGGCCTGCCTCCCATCTCTGTTTTTTCCTTTGTTCTGAACCTTGACATCGGCATTGTTTCGTCCTTCCTTTCTGGTTTCCAGACCCTCCCTCGATGGACCATGAGGACATCGACACTATCATTGGGGAGGTCACCAAGTACACCGAAGCTGGGGCCGCCAGGATCGCGGAGGAGGCCGGGAAGGGGCTTGCGAGGGAGACCAGTGGGACCGCTGCCGGGGAGGCCGGCAAGGCCGCTGCCGAGGAGACCAGCAAGGGGCCTACCGGGGAGGCCGCCGAGGAGGAGGTGGCCAATGACCAACCTTCCTCCCCTGCAGCCCCTGCCCCGGGAAAGTACCTAAGGTTGGGCGATGACCTGTTCGTCCGCCTCCCAGGGACGGTGAGCACCAGAGCGCCAACCGAAGGGGAGGTATTCGATGATGAGGTGCTCGCCACTGTCGGGCTCTAGGTTGTCGACGAACCGAGCACCGGCAACGGCGATTCCCAGGAGGAGCAGCTTCTTCGGGCTATGAGCGCCAACTTCCAGAAGCTCCAAGTGCTCCACCATGCCCGCCAGGACAAGGTGAAGTCCAGGATGGCGGCGGTGGACAAGGTGGAGGCGGATTTTGAGGAGCGCGTCACCCAGACGCAGGTCTGGTTTGCCGAGGCCCGGGAAGAGCTGAGGACTGCCCAAAATGAGTTGGATGAGCGCAAGAGAGAGCTCATCCTGAAGCAGGCCAACATCGAGAAGGTCCAAGAGGCGGCGAAGGAGCAGGCCGCCAAGGATGAAGCCGCCCGGCAGCAGCAGCAAGCTCTGCTGGACAGCCAGGAGGAAGACCTCGTTGTGCATGAGCGGGTGCTTGCCGCCACGCTCAGCGGCAAGGACGAGGAGGTTGGGAAGATTGTTGCGTAGTGGACCCAGGAGCTGGAGTAGAAGCACAAGGACACACTTGGTGCTCTGGCTCTGGACCACGCCGGCAAGGTGAAGGAGCTGGAGTGGGAGGAGCTGGAGTGGGAGGAGCTGAAGAAGAAGATCTTGGAGCTGACGGAGGAGAGGGACATGGCCAACCGCACTCTGCGGGATGCGCGGGTCACCATCTCCGACAAGGCCAAGCTACTCTCCGAGGCCAATGACTCCATCGACTACCTGAAGCTGAAGCTGGGCGGCTTGGAGGGGGGCTTTCGAAGGCCGGGGCTCGTTAGCAGAGCCTGAAAAAGGCCTGGGAGGACAAGAAGCGGCTGTGGAGCAATGACGCCGCTGAGCACAAGGATTACACAAAGGGTGTAAACTTCTGGATCGTCGACGTCGACGGGAGGATCTCCACGAAGCTGGCTGTCATGGGCATGCCAGATGTCAGGTACTCCCAGGAGCCGAGCGTGAGCCCCAACGCCAGGCTGACCATGTTCTTCAAGGGCGACCTTGGTGCCCTGGAGCAGCTCCGCGCCAATCGAGCAGTTTATCTGTCAAATGAGTCTAGGAGGCTCTGTTGGGGCGCCCTGACCATGGTTCTCACCAAGGTGGCATTCTGGAACCCCAGCGTCGACTTCGCCGACGCGTTGGAGAGCTTTCCTGAGGGTACTGAAAGCACAAGTGCTCCCTAGGTGGTTTTGATAATTGATGACAACATATCTCTTGTTGGACTAACATTTCGATCTAGCATGTTTCAGATAAATTCAACAATGGGGTGGCATGCACTAAAGGTTGTGGGAACTCCTTCAAGATGCTAAGGACAAAGGATTGGCTAAAGCTTCAAGCTCAAGACTCTTCATTTTATATTTTAGTGATCCAAGATCACATTGAGTCCTTAGGAAAAGCCAATACTATCAAGGAGGGATGAGGTGTTGCTTAATGAGCCTCTTGCTTCATGTGCTTAATGATATGCTCCAAAATCCTCAGCTACTTTCCCACTTCCACATATGACCTAAACCCTAAGCCAAACTCGGTCCTACCGATTCTTCCTATCCGGCGCCGCCGAGTTTCACTTGCCATAAGCCACTGCCAAACCCTAATCTGTTTGGTCCCACCGATGGGATCTCGGTCTCACCGAGATGGGCTTGCAAACTCTCTGTTACCCATTGCAATATTCTCGGTCCCACCGAGATATGCAATCGGTTCCACCGAGTTTGCTTGGCCAAATCTCAGTTTCACTTATTACCCAAATCGGTCCCACCGAGTTTGAGTAATTGGTCAAACCGAGTTTTGGATTTACCCTAACCCTAGCACATCGGTCCCACCGAGTTGATCCAGTCGGTCCCACCGAAATCTCTAACGGTCACTAGGTTTACAGTTTCGGTCCGACCGAGTTTATTGATTCGGTCCCATCGAGATTGGAAAACTGTGTGTAACGGTTGGATTTTGTGTGGAGGCTATATATACCCCTCCACCTTCTTCTCATTCGGTGAGAGAGCCATCAGAACACACACACCATTCCAACTCATATGTTCTGAGAGAGAACCACCTACTCATGTGTTGAGACTAAGATATTCCATTCCTACCATATGAATCTTGATCTCTAGCCTTCCCAAGTTGCTTTCCACTCAAATCTTCTTTCCACCAAATCCAAATCCTATGAGAGAGAGTTGAGGGTTGGGGAGACTATCATTTGAAGCACAAGAGCAACGAGTTCATTACCTACACACCATTTGTTACTTCTTGGAGAGTGGTGTCTCCTAGATTGGCTAGGTGTCACTTGGGAGCCTCCGACAAGATTGTGGAGTTGAACCAAGGAGTTTGTAAGGGCAAGGAGATCGCCTACTTCGTGAAGATCTACCGCTAGTGAGGCAAGTCCTGTGTGGGCGATGGCCATGGTGGGATAGGCAAGGTTGCTTCTTCGTGGACCCTTTGTGGGTGGTTGCTTCTTCGTGGACCCTTCGTGGGTGGAGCCCTTTGTGGACTCGCGCAACCGTTACCCTTGGGTGGATCCCTGTGTGGACTCGCGCAACCGTTACTCTTCATGGGTTGAAGTCTCCATCAACGTGGATGTAGGATAGCACCACCTATCCGAACCACGGGAAAAACATTCGTGTCTGCAATTGTGTTTGATCTCTCCAAACCCTTCCCGTTACATTCTTGCAAGTTGCATGCTTTACATTCCGCTGCTCATATACTCTTTGCATGCTTGCTTGATATGTATCGTGTGTGTTGAAATTGTGCCTAAAACTCCACTTAAACCGAAAAAGGTTAAAAATTGCAACTCAAGCATTATGTGTCTAATCACCCCCCTCTAGACACATCTACTTCTAGATCCTACAAGTGGTATCAGAGCTTTGGTCTCCATTGCCTTGGTTTAATCACCATTGGAGGAAGATGGATGTGTCTACATTAGGGAGTCTTAGACATAGAGTGCCTATTCTTGAGGGAGAGTATTTTCATGAGTGGAAAAATGAGATGCTTGTAATCTTCAATCAATATCATTTGAACAAGTATATTGCCAGCCCTTGTGCACCCCATATTGATCCCTTGCATCCTACCCTAGATGAAGATATTGACATGATTCACAATCTTAGAACTATTGAGCTCATCATTAGAGGATTGCCCAAAAATTTGATTGCTAGTTTGCCTACTCAAAATTGCGGCTATACTATATGGAAATTTCTTGAGGAACGGTTTCCCAATCATTCCTTGAAAACTTTGGATGAAATTCTCCATAAATCTATTGCCTTGAGTAAGATGGACTCTAGTGATCCTAGTTTTGGTAAATGTCTTCTTGAACTTGCCAATCTTAAGCATGCTAAAGGAGATGTTGGAATCATTAATGATATCATACTCAAAGCTATAAGAATTCATAAAAGTGACCACTTTGATGATCATTTATCTGATGAATTACCTTCTCTAGGAAATGATGAATCACAAGATCATGATGAACATGAATATTACAACGAGGATGATAGTGACTTCGATCTTGATGATGCAATGAGACATTTTGGTCTTATGGCAAATCTTCGGGGATATGAATCAGGAGGAAAGGAATGGGTTCTTGATAGTGGATGTACTGATCATATGACCGGAGATGAAGAGATGTTTCGTGAGCTTGCTGAAAACAACGGCCCTCGAAAATATGTCACCTTTGGTGATAATTCAAAGGGTAAAGTGGTTGGCCTTGGTAAGGTGGCCATCTCACATGATAGTTCCATTCAAAATGTCATGCTCGTTGAATCTCTTGGCTACAACTTACTTTCAGTATCTAGACTTGCTGATTTCGGTTTGAATGTCCTATTTACTGAGGTAGATTACCAAGTATTTCATCGAGACAATCATAAAATGGTCTTTACGGGTATGCGTAGAGGAGATCTTTACATTGTCGATTTATCTAAAAAGGCACAACCTAAAACTTGCTTTGTTGCTAAATCCTCAAAAGGTTGGTTGTGGCATAGACAACTAGGTCACGTTGGCATGAGAAACCTTGACAAGCTTGTTAAAGGAAATCATATCCTTGGAGTTAATGATGTCATATTTGATAAGGATAGACTTTGCAGTGCTTGTCAAGCAGGTAAATAGGTTGGAGGAAGACATCCTGTGAAGAACATCTTGACCACGAGGAGGCCACTCGAGCTACTTCACATGGATCTTTTTGGTCCCAACGCCTACAAGAGTCTCGGTGGAAATTCTTTTGGTCTAGTTATAGTTGATGACTTTTCAAGATTTACGTGGGTGTTCTTTCTTAATGACAAGTCGCAGGTCCAGAAGATCTTCAGAAACTTCGCTAGGAAAGCCCAAAATCAGTTTGATGTGAAGATCAAGAAGGTTCGGAGTGACAACGGAACGGAATTCAAGAATGCAAATGTGGACACCTTTCTTGACGAAGAAGGGATTTCACACGAGCTCTCGGCTACGTACACACCTCAACAAAATGGAGTTGTTGAGAGGAAGAACCGGACGCTCATGGAAATGGCAAGAACGATGCTTGATGAATACAAGACGCCAAAGCACTTTTGGGCAGAAGCGGTTGAGACAGCTTGTCATGCAACAAATCGCTTATATCTTCACAAGCTACTCAGCAAGACGGCATATGAGCTCCTCACCGGTAACAAGCCTCAAGTTGGATACTTTCGAGTATTCGGCTCAAAGTGCTACATTCTTGATAAGCATCGTCGTTCAAAGTTTGCTCCTAAGTCTAATGAAGGTTTTCTACTTGGTTATGGCTCAAACTCTCACACTTACCGTGTCTACAACAATTTCACCCGAAAGGTTGAAGAGACGGTAGATGTGAAGTTTGATGAATCTAATGGCTCGCAAGTAGAGCAATTGCCAATTGATGTAGGAGACAAAGACCCTTCAGAAGCAATTCAAGACTTGTCCATTGGCAAAATTCGTCCAACGGAGGTGAAGGAGAGTACTTCATCCATCCAAGTGGAAGCTTCTACTTCACGACAAGGTGAACCAAGAATCGACACGGAAGCATCCACAAGTGGGACACATCAAGATGAAGAAAATGAGGAAATACGTCAAGACGAACATCAACAACCTCCTTCTCCACCACGACAAGAGAACGACGACGTCAACAATGAAGAAGGCCAATAAGAAGAACAAGATGAAGAAGATGTTCAACGAAGACCCAAGCAAAAGCTCTCGCGAGTTCGAGCAAGAATTGCCAAAGATCACCCCGTCGAGCAAATCCTCAATGATATACAAACCGGGAGAATCACTCGCTCAAAAACTCGTTTAGCTAACTTTTGTGAAAACTATTCATTCATCTCTAGCATTGAACCAATGAAGGTTGAAGAAGCATTGGAAGATCCGGATTGGATAAACGCTATGCATGAAGAGCTACATAATTTTGAGAGAAACCAAGTTTGGACATTGGTTGAGAAGCCCGACAACAACCACAACATCATTGGTACCAAATGGGTGTTTCGCAACAAGCAAGATGAAGATGGACAAGTGGTTCGCAACAAAGCACGTCTCGTCGCCCAAGGATACACACAAGTCGAAGGTATGGACTATGGTGAGACGTATGCTCCCGTTGCTAGACTTGAGTCCATTCGCATCTTACTTGCCTATGCTAATCACCATAATATCACCTTGTACCAAATGGACATTAAAAGTGCTTTTTTAAATGGTGAAATAGAGGAGGAAGTTTATGTCAAACAACCTCCCGGCTTTATCAATCCCAAGAAACCAAATCATGTTTACAAACTTCACAAAGCTCTTTATGGTCTTAAACAAGCTCCTAGATCATGGTATAAATGCTTGACCAAGTTCCTTACTACAAGTGGTTTTGAAATTGGTAAAATTGATTTGACTCTTTTTACTAAAAGGGTTAATGGAGAACTATTTGTATGCCAAATTTATGTTGATGATATCATATTTGGTTCAACTAACCCTCT
This sequence comes from Triticum urartu, assembly GCF_003073215.2. Classification (NCBI taxonomy): domain Eukaryota; kingdom Viridiplantae; phylum Streptophyta; class Magnoliopsida; order Poales; family Poaceae; genus Triticum; species Triticum urartu. Next base: position 419,078,381 of record NC_053024.1, read on the forward strand.
CTTTAGTGAAAAGTTTGGAAATCTAATGTCAGAAATGTTTGAGATGTCTATGATGAGTGAACTCAAATTCTTTCTCGGGTTGCAAATCAAGCAAAATAAGGAAGGTACATTTGTCTCTCAAACAAAGTACACCAACGACTTATTCAAGAAGTTCAATATGCAAGAATGCAAAGGTATGTCTACACCCATGCCTACTAGTGGACATAATGATTTAACCAAAGATGGTGAACCAGTTGATCAAAAGGTTTATCGCTCTATGATTGGTTCATTGTTATACCTATGTGCTTCACGTCCCGATATTATGCTAAGTGTATGCATGTGTGCACGATATTAAGATGCTCCTAAAGATTGTCATCTTAAGGCTGTGAAAAGGATAGTGAGATATTTAATCCATACACCAAATTTTGGCATTTGGTATCCTAAGAGGTCTTCTTTTGATCTTGTTGGCTATTCCGACTCGGATTATGCCGGAGACAAGGTTGATAGAAAGTCCACTTCGGGTACTTGTCAATTTCTTGGTAGATCTCTTGTGTCTTGGTCTTCCAAGAAACAAAACTCGGTATCCTTATCCACCGCCGAAGCTGAATACATTGCCGCTGGTTCATGTTGCGCTCAATTACTTTGGATGACTCAAACTCTTAAAGATTATGGGATTTATGTGAAACATGTTCCACTGCTTTGTGACAATGAAAGTGCTATCAAAATTGGTCATAATCCTGTACAACATTCTCGAACTAAGCATATTGAAGTTCGTCATCATTTCATTCGAGATCATGTTGCTAAGGGTGACATCAATCTTAAGCATGTTTGCACCAACAAGCAATTAGCGGATATATTTACTAAACCACTTGATGAGAAAGCATTTTGTAGGTTTAGAGGAGAATTGAACATCATTGATGCTTTGAACTTGGAGTAGAAACTCCGTGGGATACATGCAAGACATGAGCTTATGACTAATCCATGATATATCTCTCATGATAAGTATCTTATGTCTTGGATACATTTGTACCTTGCATGTTGTCTAACCCATGTAGGTTCTTGGTTGAATCTAATTCCATGAGATTGCGACTAACTCATATCCTGAGCGATCTCTACATCACCAAGACTCTACACAATAGTGGTTGAAGACAAGGAAGCACAAAACCATGAAACATATCCTTTGACAAACTCTATGATTAAGTTTCATGATTGTCATTTTTGGATACACAAGTGCTCTTCCTTGCAAGAACTAACCCATGTAGGTAGATGAACTAAAACTCCAAGTGGTGCTCCCAACTCTTGATGAACTACATCAACCTTGAGCACTCACACAAGTTCAACTACATGAGCAAGAACTACATCACCACCCAAGGTATGTTATTCCATCTTTGAGAAGATTTACTCCAAGACATGAGTCAAAGCAACTCAACAAGATGTGAATACAACAAAATGCTTAAACGAAAAATGGTAACCCCATTTTGAGCTTAAACGATGAGTATGACCTATGATCAAGTGTTCTAACTTGACTCCTAAGTCAATATACTCTAACATAGGTGACTATGTCACCGCCCAATTCTAGATGAAGTTCTCTTGTGTTCCTTTCTGAGTTATTGCATTTGTCCCTTGCATATTTGTCTCTTTATTTTTCAATCAAAAAAAAAACTTCATCTAGAAACCTTTTACCCTTTTCTTTTTGATTTTTGTTCTGCATATTTCTGCATCAAATTCCCTGCAAATCCTTCAGCTAATTCATTGCAAATCTTTGTGAGATCTTACCTGACTAGTGAGCTGAGGTGACAAGTGTTTTTGTCTGTGATGAACTCGGTTTCACCGAATTGCCATTTTCGGTCCAACCGAATCCCTTCGGTACTACCGAAATATGCCACTTGGTGCCACCGATTTCGCAACAGGAAAAACAGTTTGCCACATATTCTATATTTCTTCTGATCCAGCTCCACTCAATGAATCTTGTCCTCTACAAGCATCACAGTTCTATTCCCTGCTTTGTACTGAATCTCAAGGACCAAACCTATTCGACGGATTCCAGGAGAAACCTTCTTGGAAATTGATGTCAAAGGGGGAGAGAGAGATCACATCAAAGCTTGTAGGAGAGAGAGATCACATCAAGGGAGAGAAACAGTCTCAAGGACCAAACCTACAAGAGAGAAAATATTAAGGGGGAGAGAGAGACCTCAAGGGGGGAGAGAATACTCAAGGATCCCATATATTAAGGGGGAGAAAGAAATCTCCAAGGGGGAGAGAATACTCAAGGATCCCAGATGCTTGATGTTCAAGAGGAGAGATGCAACATGTCTTTTTGGGGGAAAGACATGTTCATATGAACTCATTTGAATTTAGTTCTATTCATAACCTTCAGCTCTGATTTTCTGTTTCCTATATTCTCCCAATATCCCATGTCAGATTCAGGGGGAGCAAGACACCTAAGGGAAAGAAATCAGTCAAATTCATTGCATATCTTTATTCTTGGGGACATGTTGAATTCAATGTGGTACCTTGTATTCACTCTCTACATGTCATCCTAGTCTTGGTATTCTTGTGGTTTTTTTTGTTTGCTCTGGCTAGTGGATGTACCTATGTTATCTAACCTTGTTTGTGCAGGTTCATTCCATCCTAAGCTAACTCAAGACCACAAGGTAAGTATATGCATCAAAATCATGAGTATGAGGAGTTCTTGCTTATATACATACTGTTTGCAAGAAGGACTCATGAGCATGAAGGTATTTTCCTTGATAATCTTTTGCTCTGATGCATATGGCCAAGATACATGTAACACTTTGCCTACT